>NW_023425482.1:1083032-1558582 GCF_014108245.1 Pipistrellus kuhlii
GGCCTGTGAGAGTTTCCTATTGGCCTCAGGACTCTGCGTCGGAAATGAGGGGCGGAAATGGCTGGGAAAGGAAAAGCGTGTTGAATTTGGATATTGGTGGGGACCTTGGTGGACGGTCAGTTTTGCGGATGGCGGAGGGCGTGAAGAGGGGTCCGAGGGAGCTGAGGGTGGGGGCCGGGAAGCTCACATAGGAGTCCAAAGTGTGTGTGTGAGAGTGTGTGTGTGTGTGTGTGTGTGTGTGTGTGTGAGTGTGTGTGAGAGTGTGTGTGTGTGTGTGTGAGGTGTGTGTGAGTGTGAGTGTGCGTGTGTGTGAGTGTGTGTGTGTGAGTGTGTGTGTGTGAGAGAGTGTGTGTGAGTGTGTGAGTGAGAGTGTGTGTGTGTATGAGAGTGTGTGTGTGAGAGAGTGTGTGTGTGTGTGTGTGTGTGTGAGAGAGAGTGTGTGTGAGAGTGTGTGTGAGTGTGAGTGAGAGTGTGTGTGTGTGTGTGTGAGAGTGTGTGTGAGAGTGTGTGTGTGTGAGAATTTGTGTGTGTGTGTGAGAGTGTGTGTGTATGTGAGAGTGTGTGTGTGTGTGAGAGTGTGTTTGTGTGTGTGTGTGTGTGTGAGAGAGTGTATGTGAGAGTGTGTGTATGTGAGAGTGTGTGTGTGTGTGAGTGTGTGTGAAGGGGGTGCGGGGGCGGGCGGCTCAGGGATGCTGGGAAGAAAGAAGGCTTGCGAGGAGTCAGGCTCAGGGCTTTAGGTTCAAGAGCGCTGCAGTGAAGGGGTGCTCGGGAAGGGAAATTTGAGGGAGTCCAGAGTGGTGGAATCCCAAGGAGACAGCATGGATGTGTCAGAGGAGATTCGGTTTGAGGGTACCTAAAAGGGCCTGAGGCAGGAGGAGTCCATAGGGACCCTGAATGTTGTTAGAGAGCGAGGCTCAGGGTTGCAAATCTGGTTGTTAGAAAGGGGTCTCAAGTTAAGATGTTTAAAGGGGTTCTGGGGTGCAGCCCTAGAGGCTGTGAAGCTCTTGAGAAAGGCTCCCAGTGGGGTCAGGATGTTCTGTAGGAGAGAGTGCTCTCTCTTGAAAGAACAAATATGTGTAGTTTGATAGGCTCTTGGTAGATGGAGTTTGCATGTTCTGGGTGCTTACTGTGTCCAGGCAAAGAGCCTGGGGACTCAATGGGTGGCTTTTGAGAGGCTGAGGATGCAGGTTTTAGAAACCCAGTGAGCTTGGTTAGAGCCCTGAGCTGAGGCCCTGACCCATGATAGAGCCTGAGGGTAGGAGGCTTGGTGACTTGAGCATATTCTCCCCTTCTCACAGGAACGGGTGCATGGAGTTGGTGTCGGAGGATCAGGACTCCAGGGTCCCAGCCCTGGAACCATTCAGGGTGGAGCAGGTTGTCAGGACTGAGGGTGCAGAGGGTGAAGGTGGGAGGACTGAGGGTGGAAGACTCCTGGGTTTGTGAGCTGGGACGGCCCCCTCCAGATTCATTCTTCCCCTATCTCACTTCCACTTTCTATCCCCCAGATGGACATTGGTCCCTCAACTTCAGGCCCTGGCCTGTCTGGGGACATCCTGAGCCTCACTACAGAGGTTGGGGGCTGCTTATCATTGCTAGGGTCCCCATGTAGATCAAAGGGCACCAGTTTCAAGAGGGATCTTTCCATCCTAGGCACCACCTGTAATCTACTATGTCCCTGACTTCATCTCCAAGGAAGAGGAAGAGTATTTGCTTCGACAGGTGATCTCAATGCCCTTCTGGTCTGTTTTTCCCATCTTTCCAGATCCTTCCCCAAACCCTGGTTCCTGCTTGAGAGCCCTGAGGCTATAATGGAGATTCTGGAAGGAAAAGAGTGCCACATGGCACCCATCCTCACTCTCGGGACTTACTGGACCTGTCAGAAAGAGCTTTTCCCAGGAAGATAGGGAAAACCAAACTGATTCTTAGAAATAAAGTGATTATGGAGCTCAGACTTCCTGTGCTGAGATAGGCCAGTCCAGCTTCCAAAACAAAGATGTTATTGAGATCAGATTCCTTGTGCTGGAATAGGCTGGTACAAGCCCAGAGCCTCAGAAATAAGGGCATTACAGAGCCCATATTCTCTATGCGGACAGAGCCCAATCTTGCTATTTTAGAGAAAAGGAGATTATAAATATAGGCTGAGATAGCCCAGTTCAGGCCTTTGATGTTTGGGGAATGAAGGATTTCCAGTGCTGAGGTAGCCCAGGCCTCACAATGTTACAGAGTATACTCTTTCCTCTGCTTAAATAGCTCAGCTTAGACCTAGATTCTTGGGAACAAGATTTCTAAACACAGACCACTGTGCTGAGATAATCTAGTCTGTATTCTATTTAAGGTTTGGGGAAATAGACTACAAAGGTCAGTCCTTGCACTGGGATAATCCTTATTTGCCTTAATATAGGGGTGTCGAACTCAATCAGAGAAGGGGCCAAAATCTAAAATCCAGCCTAAATCGCGGGCCGAATGGTTTACTGAACAGTCATAAACTGTCATTGTGATGGAAACGCAGCGGAGTGCAGTGATGACAGCGCAGTGCGGGCCACATTGCAAGGCCTGGCGGGACGGATTTGGCCCGCGGGCCTTGTGTTTGACACATGTGCCTTAATAATAGAGTGTGCACACACACACTAATATAGCACAGTTCTTTCTTGTGCTATTCCAACTAATCTAGGTTGAGTCCCAGGAAAAAGTTAGCCACAGAGCACAGACTCTTGTGATGAGATAGCCCATTCCAGCCCCATAACCATAAAGGGAACAAGGAGATTATTGAATATAGACTTCTTGAAGATGGCCCATTCTAGAACTTTGGTATCTTGGCAGTGGAGACTTTTCAAAGTACTCTCTTTGCTATGCTGAGATAGCCTAGTGTAGCACGTCTTCCCCAACCCCCCCCCCCCCTCCCCGCAACCCTCAGGTGATAGAAACAAAGAGGTCCCAGAAGTTAGACTATTCTGAGATAGCCCAGAAAATTACAGGGTGCAGACTATTTACTGGGCTAAAAGAACCCAGTGCAGGCCAGAGTTCTAAGTAGATTCAGAGCGCAGTTGTGTAGCCCTGGTTCATTTTCTTGATCCCAATAGACATAGGGTGGGCTTTGGGGCTAGCAGCAGCTGCCACAGGGGAAAGAGCAAACATAAAAATCTTGAGAACATCTCAGAAAACCATTCCCACAGATACTGAGAGATCCCATTTCCACCCCAGGTAAAGACCTCTATATTGGCCTGGGTGGGAGAATCAGAGAGGACAGTCCTGAAAAATGAGTAACCACCTCCCCACTTCCTAGGTCTTCAATGCCCCAAAGCCAAAGTGGACTCAGCTCTCGGGGAGGAAGTTACAGAATTGGGGTGAGTGTTCCTGCCTGGGGGTATGGGTGGCTTAAGGATGTGGGTTAGGGCAGGTGCTTCAGGTTGGTTAGTCTTAAGATATTGGGTAGCCCTTGAGGGTTCAAGGGGTCCCAAGGGCCAGAGGATTCAGAAGTGTCAGCAGAGGTTCTATGGGATTAGGAATTTCCTTATAAGTTGGGAGTCTCAAAGGTTCCAGAAAACCTTTGAGGCATTAGGAAACCTTTGGAGGGTTGGGTGGTGATCTCCAAAGAATCAGGCATCCCTTAGAAGGTCAGCATGCTACCAAACCTGGTATCATTAATGAGGGCTCGAGGTGTGAGGTTTCCTTGGTTAGGTGCTCAGGACCCCATTGCCCTCCTCCAGGTGGGCTCCCGCATCCCCGAGGGATGGTTCCTGAGCGGCTTCCTCTGTGGCTTCAGCGCTACGTGGACAAAGTTTCTGATCTCAGTCTTTTTGGGGGTCTCCCAGCCAACCATGTCCTTGTGAACCAGTATCTGCCTGGGGAGGGCATCATGGTAACTACACATCCTTACCCCAATCCCCAGACCTCTGATCCATCATGGGGCAGGCCATTGCTACATACCCCACCAGGCATTCATCTCCCTGTCCCCAGCTGGGAGACCCCCTTGGACCTTGGAGGGTGGGGGGTGTGGACTCCTGCCCTGTCCAGCCCTGATGCCAACTCCCCAGCCCCACAAGGACGGGCCACTATACTACCCGACCGTCAGCACCATCAGCCTGGGCTCCCACACCATGCTGGATCTCTACGAGCCGCGGCAGCCAAAGGATGATGACCCTACAGAGCAGGTGGGCCCTGGGATACTGCCCCAGTCATTTGTGGGCACTCTCACATCCACATCATCTAAGAAGCCCCAGTCCCACCTGCCTGCAAAATACCTATGATAACCTCCCAGAAACCTTCCCCTGCTCCTCATAGAATGCAGCCATGTCTTCCCAGACACTGAACCCATCTGCTTGCCGGGAGCCCTAGAAATCTTGGTATCCACAGATCCTCCAATATCCCTACCTGCTGATTGGAACGTCCTGACACCCTAAAGATCCCTTAGCCCACACGTTCAGAGAGCTCCAATAACTCATGCAGTGTTTCCCAATACTCCAGCAGACACTGATATCTTCAGATACTCCAACACCATTCATTTGTGAGTGTCCTTGATATCCTTCCAGATATCCTATTTCTCTGCCTACTGTACAGAGCACCCCAACACTGACCTGCCTGTCACCACATTATGTGATCTGTCAGGGCACACGTTGGCACCTGGCTTGCTCAAAGACTCCTAGGATAGCCTGACTGTCCTCCTAGGGCTGCTCATGACACCAGCTTTCCTGACCTCTTTCTCTGAGTGATGCATTTCTGACTCTACAGTGTTCACAGAAACCCCTGGACATCTTGGCCCAGCTGTTTTGTAGGTCCTTTTTTAGTGCTGCATGCTCCTGGTTACCCCCATATCCTGCCTATCATGCCAGTTACCTCAAAAATCCTGATGTCTGCAGATGCACCCAGACTATACCAGATCATCTCTGCCTCATTCTGCCGCCCCCTTCCTGCCCACCCCAACTCCTGACTTCTGTCAAGCCCTCAACCTAGTTCTCCCCAGTTCCCTGTGACCACTGATACCCAGCCTCAGCCCCTTGGAGATCCCAGCTGCAGCCTAGTTTCTCCCTTTCTGGAGGGACTGCTGACCCTACCCTCACCCTGTTCCCTGTAGCCCTGACTCTGGGACCCGCTGATTTTCAGTCCAAAGTGAGGGGCACACTTGCCCCTCAGTCTTTGTCTCTAGGGGCACACTGACCCTCGCTCCCCGACTCTCGAAGTCTGCTAACTTCTCCCACCCTCCTATTTTTGGGGACCCACTGACCATTTATATTCCTTACAGCCCCGGCCCCCGCCCCGGCCGGTCACTTCGCTATTGCTGGAACCCCGCAGCCTCCTGGTACTTCGTAATATTGCCTACACGCGCCTCCTCCACGGCATCGCAGCAGCCTGTGTAGATCCACTTGACACCGCCTCCCTACCGCTCAATGCTGCTGCCTGCCCATTGGCAAGACCTGGAGCCCACCTGGTCCGTGACACCCGTGTCTCGCTGACCATCCGCCGGGTGCCCCGTGTGCTAAGGACTGGACTGCTCCTTAGCAAGTGATGCCTGGCCCCAGGACCTGCTGGGCTTCCCAGACTATCAAGTCCTGGACAGCTGCAACCCTACAGCCTTGAAGCCCCGGGCAAAGGCGGCTCCCCTGAGTCATTTTCCCTATAACTTCATGGGAACCACAGAAAAAGGCTTCATTTCAAATAAACCAACAAAAATCTTTCTTTGGTTTTAGATTGGGGGTGGGAGGACAGATGCTTGTGTTCTTGAGGGGTGCTGAGTCTGAGACCCTAAATGGTGTGGGTTCTGAGGATCAGAAGAATGGTTCAGATGAGCTGTGCAGAATCCAGGACTCTTGAGGGGGCAGGATTATACCCCATTGGGTGGGTTGGGGTGAGCTTAGGAAGTTCAGTTACTTGTTTGCTAGGGAGCTAAAGTAGTGCCACTGTCACCTGAGCTGGCATCAAGTTACCTGGGCCCAGGTTTCACTTAAAAGGAGGTAAAGCTGAGCCTCCTTCTGCCTGGGGCCTGGGTGAGTCCTGTGGATGTCGGAGGGGACACCATTGTCTAGGAAAAGGCTGGATACCTTAAAATTAGCTGATTTTGGGAGTCAGGGAGCAAGGGTCAGTGTGTCCCTAGAGACAAAGACTGAGGGGCAAGTGTGCCCCTCACTTTGGACTGAAAATCAGCGGGTCCCAGAGTCAGGGCTACAGGGAACAGGGTGAGGGTAGGGTCAGCAGTCCCTCCAGAAAGGGAGGAACTAGGCTGCAGCTGGGATCTCCAAGGGGCTGGGGCTGGGACCAAAGTATTCTCACTGACTATCCCCAGGCCCCCAGCTATGGCCCTCCCCCCATCTCTGGACCCTGGACCCCGCTCAGAGCCCCTCAATCATCCCCCTGGAGCTCCTAGGGAACTGGATATTGCTGAATGCACCATCTGCCCTTCTGAAGAGGAAAGAATCAGGTAGGAGCTGGGGCTTTTGGAACTTGGGTCCTAAAGGGGTGACGGTAGTAACGGGCACTATGAGGGTAAGAGGTACTGTAGCTATGATCACCTGGGGATGTGGGAGAGGAAGCTGGGATGGGTAGGCTAGAGTGGATAATGGGCACTTAGGTTCACCCAAGGTCTGCCAATGCCTCCTACCTCTCAGGCCAGAGCAAGCCCAGACACCGGGGCAGGACTCTTTGTGCCCTTCTGAGCACTTACAGGGTGGGCTGAAGAACACTGAGCCTACATCTGGTCACCCCAGATTGCCAACGCCTTATTCCCATGAGGACTCCACTGGGGGCAAACACCGTGAGGTGAGCTGAGGTAACCCAGGCACCTTGTGCTCCACCTCCTCTCTTTCCCCTAGAATCTGGCCTCCACACTGGGGATGAATTGATGATTCAGGAAAAGTGTTGGGCACCTGTGGCAGGAGGGACACTATAAATGATGCTTTGTCAATCATTATAGAAGTATTTCAAACTGAGAGAATTATTTCATGATTGGCCGTGGTGCAGCCTCATTCCTTGTAGGGGTATCCAGCTCCATCACCCCCTCCCAGGAGATGCACTGCTGGTGTTCAGTGAGGGGCTGGCACAGCAGAGTGATCCTCAGACCTCCATGTCCTGCATGTCCCAAGTTTTTAGGAGCTTTGAAAACCTTGAGACTTTGAATTAGAGGTCCCCAGGCCTTCCACTGGGAAGGACCTGAGGTGCAGAGCCAGAGATAGACTCTGCTTCAGAGAAGCATCCAGAAAGCAGGAGTCCGCAAAAGAGGGGTGGCAATGAGAGTGGGAACAAGGTCTTCGTTGGCCCATTGGCACTGACTCAGCCCTTTGTGTTTCCCAGAGCCCTCTCTCTGGCTGGGAGGTCCTGGAGGCTGAGCAGGATCACCTGCACCTTTGCCTATTGGGCCTGGGTCGCCGGCTGCAGGACCTAGAGCAAGGCCTGGGGTCCTGGACACTGGCCCAGAATGGGATGGTCCAGCTGCAGGTGGGCAATGGGAGGCCAGGCTGTGGGAAGGGGGGCAGGGCCTCAGGAGGGATACCAGCTCCTTTGGGTGAAAAATGGGTTTAATCAATGTTCTAGGTATCTGGGTAGGAAAGGGGGCCATGTAATTCCAGGTCCTAGGTTTCTGGTTCCCTGGTGTGTGTGGGGATAGTGGTGGTGTCCAATCATGTGTTCCCAGACCCTACAGGCAGACCTACGTGGGACAGCTGAGTGTGTAGATGCACTGCTGACGTTCAGTGAGGGGCTGGCACAGCGGAGTGAGCCTCAGGCTTGGGCATCCCTGCAGCAGGTCCTAAGGGCCCTTGGAGCCCACCGAGACAGCATCTTCTGGCGGTTGTGGCGGTTGCAGGCCCAGCTGGTCAGCTACAGCCTGGTATGGCCCAAACTGGTGATCCCTAGCACTGGTGCCAATTTCACAACCCCCCATGACCTCTATCCTCTGACCAGGTATTCAAGGAGGCCAACACACTGGACCAGGATTTGGAGACTGAGGCGGATTCAGACTGTCCCGGACCTGGTGGGATCTGGGGGTCCTGGGAACCCAGTAGCCTCCCCACTCCCGCAGAGTTAGAATGGGACCCGGCAGGGGACATTGGGGGCTTCGGGCCCTTGGGGCAAAAGACAGCCTGGACACCAGGGGCTCCCTGTGAGCTGTGTGGCCACAGGGGCCCCCAGAGCAGGGGACAAGGCCTTGAGGTGAGAGCAAGTGGGGGACATCCCCACCTGGGCACCCATAGGACACCTCTGTGCATCTCCTAGCAGGGTCTTTTCCTTTCAAGGCGATCTTGGCGGTTCTATCTCTCCCTCTGCCTCTCCCTTTCCCTCTTGGTGAGTCAGTGCTTTTCTCATTCCCTCTGTCTCTTGATTTCTTTATCTTCCTCTATCTTATTTTTTCTGTTTTTCTTTCTCATCTGTCTATATGTACATTTCCTTGTTTCCTCTCACTCTCCCTCCCACCCCTTGCTCAATCTGCTACAGCCACACTAGCTTCTTGACTCTTCTTTAAACATTCCAAATTCACTCCCATTTCAAAGCCCCAAGGTGCATGTCCAGCTTGCTTCCTACCTTCATTCCAGGCTCCTGTAAAGTGTCACCTCTTCAGAGAGGCCTGATCTGGCCTCCAAACATTATCCTAACCCTCTTACTTTATTTTCTAATGGCACTTAGCACATCTTGACATTATATAGACTTTGCCTGTTTCCATTGCCACTGTGTCCCCAGCTCATTGAACACTGCATGGCATGTAATAGACACTCATTAAATATTAATTGAGTGAATGAATGAATAATGTTTCTCCTCTCAGGTTCTTTGGCTCTGCCCCTCACTTTGTGTCTTCCCAAGATCCTTCTCTTCCCCTGGCATCACATCTCTGTGACACCCCTATCTTTGCCCTTCCCCATCTTGTGTCTCTCTGTCACTGGTTGTCCCAGGACCCCACAACTGTCTCTCTCTACAGGACATATTCATGTTGGGTCTCAGCCACCAGAAACACTTAGTAGGTCATCAAAGACTCTCCCTGCTCCAGAAGTCTCAGGTCAGTTGGTCCTCAGTTAGGTATATCAATTTGTGCAAGTGACCAAAATTGAATTACACAAAAGAGGGGATGCTATTTTTTCATATAACCTAAAAGTCCAGGTACTATTGAATTCAGGACTGCTAATGCTATCAGGGCTCAGACCCTTGCTCTTAAAACTCTACTTCCCCAAGGTGGATTCCTTCTCAGAAAAGTGGCTGCCCCAGTAGCTACATTCTTTCTACTGGTTACCCACCCAAGAGAATACCACGGACCAAGGCTGATTTCACTCCCCTTGGGTCCTGAACCAATTACAGTGGCCAACCTGATGGAAGGCTCTGATAGGCCATATCTGGGTCATAAGTCTAGTCATGGAAGTAGAGGTGTACTGTTAGGAAAGTGGGGAAATGTGATACCCCCCGTACACCAAATTGAGCCCCTGTTACCAGAAAAAGGGGAATTGGTTGGAAGGTAGCCACAGATAGACATCCACTATACTTAGAGATATTCCAAGCCCATGAGGGGCCCTGAGGAAGAAGGAGGATAACGGGAAAGGAGGAGAAATAAGCTCAGCCCTGAAGGTCTATGTAATAAGGGAAAGTCCACACGAAGTGTCCCTTCCATGTATCCTGCTTCTGGTTACTATCTACCCTTAGGACAAGAAGACTCAAGCATCTTCCAGTCTCCAGGATGTGATGCTGGAGGTAGATCCTGGGTGAGATGCCTGGGAAATGGGCCTGGAGGTGTAGGGAGACAGGGCTCATGATGGCAGCCCACTGTATATTTAACACTGCATTTTCCTTTACAGAGCCCTCACTACTGCATCCAGGCGGCCCCTGACCTTCCTTCTTCTCTTCCTTCTCTTGGTGGGTTTCACATTGCTCCTGTCCCAGTCAGGGGGCCCCTGCTGTTCTCCTGCCCCACTGGCCAGGACACCTTACTTGGTGCTCAACTATGTCAATGGTCTCCCCCCAATCTGAGTACATAGCCCAGACATATGTAATAAATCGTCACTTGTCTAAGGATGTGCTTTAGTCCATTTGAGCTGCTGTAACAAAATAACATAGACTGCATGGCTTATAAACAATAGAAATTTATTTCTCACAGTTCTGCAGGCTGAAAAGTACAAGATCAAGGCATTGACAGATTCAGTATCTGGTGAGGACCTACTTCCTGGTTCACAGATGGCTGTCTTCTTGCTGTGTCCTCACATGGCAGAAGGAGCAGGGAGCTCTCGGGGTTTTAGAGATTAAGACCAGTAATCCTTCCCACGAGGGCTGTACCCTCAGACCTAACCACCCCCAAAGGCCTTACCTCCTAACAGTCACATAGTGGGTTAGGATTTCCACATACATAATTAAAGGGATACAAACATCAGTCTATTGCAGAATGTGTAGATATTGGGTACTTGCGTACTCAGAATCTAGGATACAGCCCTGATATATGTGGACAGCCCTCTCCACAGATTCTTTTGCCTTGAGTACAGGATGCAGAACTGAATCAGCCCTTTAGACTCTGAGACAAAGCTGCAAGCACAGTTTTTTTAGGAGGTGATCCTAGGCAGATTGGTAGGGGTCTGAGGAAGTGAGCCAGGGAAGGGAGGGCTGAGGTGGTGGCTGCTTTGGGAACCTGGGTGCCATCCCACTAGCGACCTGCAGGAGACTGTGTGGAACACAAAGTTATTCCACTCAAGAGTCAAAGAAATTGGCATTTATATAAACGGCTCTCATTGGTTCCTGAAACTGTCAACTCCCCAGAACTTCCAGCTTCTCCTGTTTTTAAAGATCTCTCAGGCAGAGCAGCACAGGTGCTTTCCATAGGAAGCTAGAGGTGTGTACAGAAAAGGCACAGGTGGTATAAGCGGGCTACACCTCATTTATACATGTGTTCTGTTCAGTCTACATGGTGGGCTCCCAGGCTGGGCCATCAGTGATGCAAGGTGTGAAATTCTTCCATGGGTCATGATAACAATCAAGTGGAGTTTCCAGGATTCAGTCCTGGAGTCCAGTATCCAGGTGTTTAAGATCAACCACTTCCCAGAGCTTAAAGTATTGGGACAAGAGGTGGAATAGAATCAGACTCAAGCCCTAACTGGTTTGGCTTAGTGGATGGAGCATTGGCCTGCGCACTCAAGGATCCCAGGTTTGATTCCATTCAAGGGCATGCATGTATCTTGGTTGCAAGCACATACCTGGTAGGGAGTGTGCAGGAGGCAGCAGATCAATGTTTCTCTCGTATCCATGTTTCTAACTATCTATCCCTTTCCCTTCCTCTCTGTAAAAAGAAAAAAAAAGAAAAAAAAAAGAATCAGACTCAAGAACAGAGCCTTGTGCTAGGGTCCTGGATGAGCATTTAAGAAAGATATCCTCTTTAATTTTCATAGCCAATGATATGTCCCCACTTAACAGAATGGGAAACAGGCTCTAGTGGGGAAGTCACCGAGGACACACAGGGAGCCCGTGACTGAACCCCAATCACCACTGATTTAAACAAAAATGGGAATTTGTTTTTGTGGGTAACTGAAAGTTAGGGACTGTGAAAGGGTGCAGACTGGGCTGAGGGGACCTCCCCCCGCAAGAGTACGAATTTCGTGCACTGGGCCTCTTGTAGAAATATGTGAGGCATAAATATAATTTAAAATTTTCTAGTAGTCCCTATTAAACAATAGAAACAGATGAAAAATAATTTTAATAATTTATATTTTAACCCAATATATACAAAACATCAATGTGTAATGAACATAAAAATACATGAGGATTTATAATCCTTTTTTCTTACTGTCTTTGAAATCTGATGTGTATCTCACTCTTTATAGCACTTCTCAATTCAGACACTTAATTTCCAACAGATTAAATAAAACGTAGTCCTACCCAAAGAGGAATCTTTTGCACGGCATCTCTTTTAAATTTTAAATTACTTAAAATTTATTAAAAAATTAGAAAAATTCCTCAGTCACAGTATCTCTCAGCTATCATCCTGGGCAGTGCAAACCTAGAAGTGCATTCCAGATAAGAAAACAGTAAGTGCAAAGGCCCAGAGGTAGGAGTGTGCTTGGCACATGGGAAAGCTAGTGTGGCTGGAATGTGAGTGCTGGAGCGGGAGAGTGGGAGAAGGTGAGAGAGAGGTTATGGGGCCAGATCAGCTTAAGCCTGTGGACCACAGCGAGGTCTTCCAGTCTGAGTGAGTTTGTTTCGTTTTTTCAACTTTCATTCTGGTACTTTTTGAACTTGTACAAAAAAATAAGGAATAGCATTACAGATCCTTGTGGACTCTTCACCAGTTGTAATTACCAACTCAGGGTCAATCCCTTTAATCCTCCCAGGTGCCCACTTTCCTTTCCTAATTCTTCTCAAGTCTACTCAGCATATCCTTTTACCAACAATTCAGGAAGTGTCTCCAGGTAAGGATTCTGTTTTAAAATTTAGTCACAATTCTTTTATTGCCCTAAAGAAAATTCCTTCACATCATTAACACCGTGGATGCCACTGTTTGAGAGGGTACTGAGCAGGGAGTGGTAGGAACTTTCTTCTTTAGGAACTGTGAGTTCCCAGAATTCCCCAAGTCCCCTCCCCTCCCCTGAATTGCCTCATGCATCTGGTGTGGACCCCTGGGACAGCAGTTTGTGACCTAAGACAACAACATATTCTAGTAACTTGTCATTCCCAATAGGATGAAGATCAGAATCTGCCAGGGAAACCAGACATTATTTTTTCAAAGATAAAAAATACGTAACTTTATTATTTATCCTCACCCAAGGATATTTTTCCATTTATTTTTAGAGAGAGTGGAAGGAGAGAGGAAAGGGGGAGAAAATACCAATGTGAGAGAGACATTGATTGCTTGCCTCCTACACCTGCCCCAACAACAGGTCACCAGGGATAAACCTGCAAACAAGGTACATGCCCTTGACTGGGAATCAAACCATGACCCTTCAGTGTCCAGGCTGATACTCTAACCATTGAGAAACACCAGCCAGGGCTATTTAAACTAGTACTACAAACTCCCATATATCCTTTACTCAGATTAACCAACTGTTAACATTTTGCCCCATGTACTTAACTATTCACACTCTAATATGTTTACATATGTGCATATATAGGGTTTCCCCAAAAATGTATACACACTTTGAATAAAGGCAGTGTTTATTAAAATACACTTCATTTTCAAAATTGAGCAATCAGCTGTTAAAATGTGAATACATTTTTTTGAGGACACCCTATATTTTGGAACCATTTGAGAGTAAGTTGTAGACATGATACTGTTTGCTCCTGAATACTTCAGTGTGCAGTTCTTAAGAATAAAGGTATTCTCATACACAATTAGCGTACAGTCATCAAAATAGGAAAATTTAACAACTCAATTCAATCCTCACCTGAGGATATTTTCCCACTGATTTTTTTTTTTTTTTTTTTTTTTTTGAGAGTGGAAGGAAATGAGAGAGAGAAAAAAACTGATGTGAGAGACACATCATTGGTTGCACGGGGACTGAGCCTGCAACTGAGATACATGCCTTTGACTGGAATCGAATGTGGGACCCTTAAGTCCATGGGCTGACACTCTTATCCACTCAGCCAAACCAGCCAGGGCGATTCAGTTCTATTATCAACCCACAATCCATATCCCAAATTATTTAAAATTTTCTGTTAGTCACAAACAGTAAAAACAGGTAAAATTAATTTTAATATTTTAAAATATTGCTGTAAAGTCTTAGAGCAGGAGATTCTTTAACAGATAGAGTCAAGGGGTTGAGAAGGAACTGGCCCTGTACCTCAGCAGAGTGAAAAACAGCAACAGCCCTAACCAGTTGCTCAGTGGCTTGCAGACTGAAGGTCATGAACCTCACCACAGTTGGGGCTCATGCATGAGGCAATCAATCAATGTTTCTGTCTCACATTGATGTTTCTGTCTCTCCCCCTCCCTTCCACTCTCTCTAAATATCAAGGGAAAAAATATTTTTATTGATTTCAGAGAGAAAGGAAGAGGGAGAGAGAGAAACATCCATGATGAGAAAATCATGAATTGGCTGCCTCCTGCAGTTTCCCCACTGGGGATCAAGCCCACAACCTGGGCATGTACCCCTGACCAGAATTGAACCTGGACCTTTCAGTTTGCAGGCCGACACTCTATCCACAGAGCCAAACCAGCTAGGGCTCAAGGGAAAAATTATCCTCAGGTGAGGATTAACAAAACAACAATAAAAAACATAGCAGAGTATCAACTGTGGGCTTTACACACAGCACAGAAATCCAAGGACTTGGGTAAGGTGCTTTATTTAGGACTTGATTCCAGGACGCAGGAGGCAGGGAATGGGGTGAGATAGGTAGGGTGTAAGCCAGAAAAGATGCTTACAGAGTGGTAGCCACTGTGGAAAAGGGTGGAGGGGATGGCTCTTATGAGGATCCTATAGAATGCTGTTGCAATCTCGGGACCAGACAATAGGAAGTCTGGGGCACTCATCCAGTGACTGATATCCACTTTAGGCTGAGAGCATTAGCTCACTTCCCATAACTCCCAGAGAACTCTCAGCAGAGCAGAGATACCAGAGCTCAGGGCTGGAAGTAGAAAGCCTCCTTTTGCAGCTGTAAGTGAACTGAAGTAGGCAAGAGGATCCTGGGGTTGGATAATATCATCTGCCACACTTAATTCACTGTATCTTCACAAAAGTCACATGAGAGAGGCACTATTATGATGTCCATTTCACAGATAATGTTGAGGCACAGAGGTTAAATCACTTGCCCCAAATCATGTAATTGGTGTTAAAACTGGTGTTCAAATCTAGGCATTCCAGTTTGGAGTGCAAGCTCTTAAAAAAAATTTTTTTTAAATAGATTTTTAAAAAATATATATTTTATTGATTTTTTATAGAGAGGAAGAGGGAGGGATAGAGAGTTAGAAACATCGATGAGAATCATCAATTAGCTGCCTCTTGCACACCCCCTACTGGGGATGTGCCCGCAACCAAGGTACATGCCCTTGACCGGAATTGAACCCTGGACCTTTCAGTCCGCAGGCCGACACTCTATCCACTGAGCCAAACCGGTTTTGGCCAAAAAAAAAATTGATTTCTGAGAGAGGGAGACAGACAGACGGAAACATCAATGATGAGAATTGCAAGCCCCACACTAGGAAATGAGCCCACAACCCAGGCAATGACCTCCAGTTCATAAGCTGATGCTTAACCAGAGCCATGCTGGCCAGGTAGGAGTTCAAGCTCTAAATTACCACTCATCTACAACCTCAAATCAGGTATTCCCCTTCCTCATCCTCACTACCAAGCCAACTGCACATCTGTAATACCCCAGTGAATGTCTCCTCATGATCTGGGAGCCCAGCCCCAGTGGAAACTCACCCATTGCCTGCAGCTCCAGAAGCTCCCATCCTGAAGCTTGTTAGGTCACAAGATCTGGTGCCAGGAGTGAGCCACTTTGACTTTTGCTTTTACTGAGATGGAGCCAGGGCAGGACTAACAGGGCCACCCTGATGAGAAACACTGAGGCCAAGATAGATAAACAAGGTGACAAAGGGCCTGACAGAGGTTAGGTGAATATTAACCAGAGACAAAGCAGAACTAGAAGCCAGCCTGTGCCCTAGGGGACCCCAGGTTCCCCCTGGGACCCTGCATGTCTCCCCTTTATCTCCTCTAGGACTTTGCCTACACTGGTCCTCCAGCTTAGAAGCCTATCCTTACCTTATAATTCTTCAAATTTCAACCCCACTTTATAATTATTGGGTACCCACTGGGATTAGGGAAGAGACTGTTTCTCTTTTATACATCTTCCCTTTGGTTTGAGGTCTCCCCTCCTTTCAACTGTATCTGCTTCCCACTTATTTAACTGACCTGGGTGTAAATACATCTCAGGATTACAAAATGTAGTACTCCAAAGAATGTCTAAAGCAAGCCCATATGGGGACATGGGAGAGATTCTGCCTGTGGCCTATTGTTCCATCTCTCCTTCCTAACCCCTGAGTCTTGCTGACAAAAATCCAAGGAGTCCTGAGGCCAGACTCCTCAATCAGGCTTAAGACACCCTCACTATTGCCTGAGGGGTTACCAGCCAGACCTCAGCTCTACCATCCCTTCTCTTGCCTCTTCATTAAAGAGTCAACTGGGATTTCTTTGGTGTCTCTTATGGATCTGCCCAGGAGAGAGATCAATGCTGTTTCAACCGATCTGCCAATCTACAGGGCTCCAGAGGGGAAGACAGGTCCGAACACCCATTCCTCCTAGAACAGTGGCTCTCAACCTTCCTAATGCCGTGACTCTTTAATACAGTTCCTCATGTTGTGGTGAACCCCAACCATAAAGTTATTTTTGTTGCTACTTCATAACTGTAATTTTGCTACTGTTAATGAATCGTAATGTAAATATCTGAGTTTTCCGATGGTCTCAGGCGACCCTACTAGCGGTTCTCAACCTGTGGGTCTTTAGGGGTCACCACATGAGGAACTGTATTAAGGGTTGAGAGTCACTTCTTGGTGTGTGTGCCTCTTCAAATATTCCCAAACACATAAAATCTTTAAGACCACCAACAGGAAGTAAACACATCCCCAACTTTATTCCATTTGTTTGAAGTCCTGAGGGTGGAAGGGTAAAGGAGTCAGGGCTCGCCCTCAGAAACAGTAAGTGTGGAGGTCTTGAGGGGTCTACAAATTGTCAGCTGGGATGAGACCCCTAGTCCCTTCCTCACCAGTCCTAGTCCCTTCCTCACCAGTCCTAGTAATTAGTGGGAGGAAAGTTTTCCAAAGGGATAAGGGGCTTCTCACCGTCGTCCATCAGGGCATCTTCTCAAATTCCTCAGCAAAAACAAACACAAAAACAGAATGAAATACAAAGAGGGGAGTTCAGGAGCCAGAGGTGAAGAGAAGGGTGTTTCAGTCTCTTTCGGTCCAACGGGGCGGGGAGGGGGGCATCCTGGCTCCCCATGCCTTCTAGCAGTAGCTCTCACTTGACATAGTCCAGCCAGCTGGCGAAACAGCCCGCCCCAAACTCTCACGAAGGGGTAGACAAGTGACTATGAATAGTACAAGGGCAAGCATATCTTGCCATCCGTCAGGGTGGTCTTTAGACCCTACATCGCCAGGACGGCTCTCCAATTCCCCCAATCCATCGAGCTAGTCTCTCAAGATCTCTCACCTTCCACCATGCGGGTTCCCTGGTCCCACCACACACACAGTCAAGCGATCCCACCACACACACAGTCAAGCGATCCCGCCCCACCGTTTCCCTGCTCCATCTGAGCTCTTCGGCCTGTCGCCGTCCATCCCGCGGGATTTCCGGTGACTCCATTCGAGAGGGTTCCTCGAATCGTCACTCTTCTGAGGCTGAGTCGTAGGGGCCCCCGCTTCGCCTGGCTCCTCGTTCGCGCCCTGCCGGCGCTCGAAGGCGTCCAAGGTCTTGGCGTGGCCGGAGCGTAGCAGCTGGAGCTGGCGCCTTCCGCGGCGGTACAGGTATTCGATGCGCAGGACGTCGGAGCGCGGCAGGCAGGCGTGCTGCCGAAACTCGGCCCGCACCCGCGCCTCGGCCCCCGGCTTCCCGCGCCCGGCGCGCAGCAGTTCGCGGTACAGGCTAAGAACCTGCCTCTGCAGTCGGCTGGGCCGGCTCATGGCAGAGCCGGACCGCGGGCGTGCGCAGGCGACGGCCCAGAACAGTGGAGCGGCCCCCCGGTTGGCAGACGCCGGGTGCTAGGCAATAAGCACTTCCGCTCCGCTCTCTAAAACCTCCGCCCCCAGCCTCCCGCTCTCCGGCGCTGTCGCGCCTCATTGGCTGTCGCTGCGATTGCGTCACAATGTTGCGCGAAGGGCCGGGACTTCCGGTTTGCTAGCCTGGCCTTCAGGGAGTGTCCTTGAGGACACCGCAGTTCATAGGACCCGGAAGAGAAGGGCCTAGGCGACTGGGGGTTCTGACCTGAATTCCTGAGTCCTGGCAGAGGAGGATTAGAGGTTAGGACACTTGTCTGTCCCCTCCTCCGGGCGCAGGGCCGCTGGGAGAGAAGACAGGCACTACCATTTTTTGGTCATCGCTATTAGTCTCGGGAAGCTCCGTGCGTCGCTGGTCCCAGCCCTGGGGACACGTGCAGAGAAACGTGGTCACGCAGTTAGTGTTGGGCACGGAGGACAAGGCCAGCTTCCCGGGGACGTGGGAAGACAAGCAGAGAGGTGTTGGCTCCCAGCCGCCTAACGCAGCCTGTGGCGCGGAGTTGTGATGACGGCAGCCCCGGCCTGGAAGGACGGAGTCGACGGGTCACCAGGCACGAGGAGGGTCCTCACCAGCTGTTGAAGCCCCGTCACGTCTGGAGCATGTCGACTAGCCTGGCACCCCAAAGTCCTGGGAGTATCAAATCGTCCGCTGCAGTTTCGTTGTAGTCATGCACGCAGCCAGGAGGCGCCCTGGTAGCGCGGGGGAAGCCCATAGGCCCATAGCCCCCTAAGACTCCAACGCCACCCAGAGCGAGGGGTCCTCTCCATGGTAAGCCAGGAGGCCTCCGCCTAGCGTGCAACCACCACCCCACAACCCTGGGCAGTTAACCTGCAGAGAGAGGAGGCGAGTTAGGGGCAGGCAGTAGGCCGGGAGCTCGGGAGTCAAGGGGCGCTCAGAACCACTGTGAATCTTGCTGGTGTCTCTATCAGAAATACATATCTCAAGTCTTTGCAAGCGGAATAAGGACTGCGATTTACTTTAAAATTCTCAAGCAAGACAAAAACAAAAAGAATGAGTAGAAAGATGAAAGCAAGAATGGTAACATTTTTGTAACTATAACGGGGTTTCATAACAGTATTCTCTTTTGTGATGCTTGAAAATTTCCGTAGTAAATAAACACTTTCCTAAAAGAGAACTTTAAAGGAAAAGAAAAAGAAAAGAAAAAACTTGATATTAATATAATATGCAATAAAATATGTTGTAATTGATATTTTAACATAGTCTCACCTAATTTATGTTATTTGTATAATGCATTTTTCTAAAACAGTAAATATTTAAAATACTTTAAGCATTTATTTTATTTTTTAAGCATTTATTTTAAATGATACTAAGTTCTCACCAACACTCTGACAAGATAGATCTGCAGTACTATATGCGTAGTATACTACATGCCTCTGCTGCATTTCCAACCCTGTCTTGTCTGGTTTCTCTCCATGAGCATTTAAACATCTCTTACTGATAAAGAAACTGAAGCCCAGAAAATAACATAGCTTGCCTGGGTTCACATGGCTGATAAGTGGCAGAGCCAGGATTTGATCACAGAGGTTCTGATTTCTTTTTTTCTTTTTTAAATAAAATTTTATTGTTCATATTATTACAAATGTTCCTTTCCCCCTACCCCCCTCCATTGCTCTCCTCCACCAGGTTCCCATCCCACCCTTTGGCCTTTCCCCACCCCCCATTGTCCTCATCCATAGGTGCACAGTTTATGTTCAGTCTCTTCCCACATCCCCCTCTCCCCTTTTCCCCAAGAATCGTCAGTTCACTCCCCTTCCATACCTCTGATTCTATTATATTCAACAGTTAATATTGTTCATCAGATTTTTTTAAATTTCCTTAGTTTTTAGATTCACTTGTTGATAGTTACGTATTTGTTGTTCATAATTTTTATCTTTATTTACTTTCTCTTCCAAAAGAACCCCCTTCAGCAATTCATATATTATATAAAATAATTCTGGTTTGCGGTGATGAACTCCTTTAGCTTTTTTTTATTAGTGAAGCTCTTTATCTGGCCTTCGATTCTGAGTGATAGCTTTGCTGGGTAGATTATCTTTGGCTGTAGGTTCTTACTATTCATCACCTTGAATATTTCTTGCCATTCCCGTCTGGCCTGCATGGTTTCTGTTGAGAAATCAGCTGACAATCGTATAGGTGCTCCTTTATAGGTAACTACCTGCTTTTCTCTTGCTGCTTTTAATATTCTCTCTTTGTCTTTTGCTCTTGGGATTTTAATTATGATGTGTCTTGGTGTGGTCCTCTTTGGATTCCTTTTGTTTGGAGTTCTGTGCGCTTCCTGGACTTGTAAGTCTAATTCTTTCACCAGGTGGGGGAAGTTTTCTGTCACTATTTCTTTCCGTATGTTTTCGATATCTTGCTCTCTCTCATCTTCTGGGACCCCCATAATTCTGATGTTGGTTCGCTTGAAGTTGTTCCAGAGGTTTCTTACATTATCTTCAATTTTCTGGATTCTCTTGCCTTCTTGCTTTTTCAGAGAAGTGTCTTCTGGCTCTTTACGTTCCAAATCTTTGACTTGATTCTTGCGATCTTCCATTCTGTTTTTAGGACTCAGTATAATATTTTTTATTTCAGACAATGTATTCTTTATTTCTTGTTGATCCCTTATCATTTCTTGTTGATAAGATTTAGATTAGAGTTAATAAGATCTCTTATTAATTCTAGTTGATCCCTTTTCATATCCTCATAGGTCTTATCAACCTTTTCTAGGAAATTCTTGAAAAACCTTATAAGCGTAGAGATGAACTTTATATCCAGTCGCTTTTTGTCCTCCATTTCTTTTGTTTGTGATCTATTTCATTGTCGCATTTTCGCAGCTTCCCTGCTTCCCTAATGGGGTGGAGTTTCAGGGTGGAACCTACAGCCTTGGCTTCCGTCAGCCCCGCCCTATGCAGCTCCTGAGTCTCAGGGTCCTTCAGTACTCGCTGCAAGCACTTCTGAGAGAAAGGTGCCCTCGATTTTCACCTATTACCAAACAGTCTAGGTAACTATCCCCCAATGAGCCTGGAACTGGGGTTCAGTTCAGTTGGAAGTGGGATTGGAGGTGGCGTTCAGAGCAGTCTGGAGCCCCAGTCTTCTTCCCGCCAGGGCAGTCCTGTGGCACAGCCAACCGTCCCTTCTCTGCCGCAATGTGTGTGCCTCTGGGACCTCCTTTTGCCGCTCCCCTGGGGTTCTGCCTTACAGCCCAGCTCCCTATGGATGAGCTGGGTCCCTGGGGTCTGGCCTAGAACTGGGGTTCAGGGCAGTCGGAACTGGGGCCCAGCACAGTCGGAGCTTTTATCTCCTTCCTGCTAGGGAATGCCAGCCAGGCACTCAGCCGCCCCTTCTCTCCGGCTCCGTCCTCTCCGTGCGCGCTGTGTGTCTCCGTACCCTAGGCTTTTACAGCTCCTCCGCTCTTCCTTCTGGTTTTCTCCTTGCTTCTTGTTGTAGAATTTCCAGTCGACTTTCCTATAGTTCTGGGTAATGTCCATTTTATATTTTAGTTGTATTTTATTGAAATTGTGTGTGGCTTTAGCTAGGTGTTTACCTGTGCAGCCATCTTGGATTCTCTGTTCTGATTTCTTGACCTGTGTTCTTTTTTTTTTTTTTTTAATTAACTTTTTTATTTTTTTGAGTTTTTACAGAAACGAAGTGAGAAGGATAGAGAGATAGAAACATCGACCAGCTGCCTCCTGCACACCCCATACTGGGGATATGCCCACAACCCAGGTACATGCCCTTGACTGGAATCGAACCTGGGACCTTTCAGTCTGCAGGCTGACGCTCTCTCCACTGAGCCAAACGGGTTTCGGCTTGACCTGTGTTCTTAACCACTCTACTATATATGCTGCCACTTCAATAATTTATAATAATAAAAGTATAATATGCTAATTAGACCTGACAACCTTCCAGACAAAGCTGGGCTGCAGGGGAAGTCTGGGTCCTGCCCGGGTAGCAGAAGGAAGCTGGGGCCAGCAGCCAGGGGAAGAAAGGCCTACTCTTGCATGAATTTCATGCATTAGGCCTCTAGTAATATAAAAGTGGCAGCAAGAGCTTAGACTTACTGGGCACTTATTATATGCCAACCATGTATCCTCACAGCTACCCTATGTGGTGGGCACTATTTTTAAAAATATTTTTATTGACTTCAGAGAGGAAGGAAGAAGGAGAAAGAGATAGAAACATCAATGATGAGAGAGAATCATTAATCGGCTATGCCCCATCCTGGGGACTCAACCCATAAGCAGGGCATATGTCCTGATCCAGAATCAAACCATGAACATAGGTCAATGCTCAACCACTGAGCCACGCTGGCTGGTTGATAGGTACTATTATTACTATTTTTGTGGATGAGCAAATAGGCACAGAGAGAAGTTGTGTCACTTAAGCAAAGTTACAGTAGAAATTTAAAAGACATAGTCAGGGGTCTCTTGACCCTTTAATCAAAGGCTTTGGCTTAGCTTACCTGCCAGTTTGTGACAGGTACCCTCACTGTTCTCTTGCTGGCCCATCCTCCTACTCCTACAATTAGCCTCGAATTCACAGCTGATTCTATCTCTCCTATGGGACTTCAGGTTTGTTTTTTTCTTATAAATACTACCCATTTTTTTCTACCCCGATTCCAATTCTGCTGCTGCTCGCTGGCTCCCATGTTCCTTGGAGAGCCAGGTGGCCTCCACCCTGCCATCTCTCTGCTGGATTTCCAACCCTCTCCTTGTCTGGTTTCTTCCCATGAGCACTTAAACATCTCTGAGTTTCTCCCATCTCAAAATCATCATCATAATAAATCAGTTGTAAGATAACCTAGCCTCTTCCTGGCTGATTTCTATCTCCCCCTTTGTCAATGGCGGTGTCTATGCCTGCTGTCTCCTCTTAAGTCTCACTCCTCAACTTTGCAATCCAGGTGCTGCTCCATGGATCTTGTGATTTCTTAAGTCATCAACAACCTCCTTGGCCTTAGGTCCATAAACATTTAACAGGCTACTTAATACTCATTAGTTGAATTTCACTACAGTCCCAAAATATAGTCCCTCCTTTTTCCTGGCCTTGTTCTGCGATGCTCCTACTTGCTCTCTTTCACAGTCTAACTTGAGGTCTCAGCTCGTTTGTCACCTCTTTCAGAAAGCTTTCATTGACCCCCTAAAGGGGGCACTTGACCTGGGCTCCCACATCCATCTACCTGTGCCTCCCATATTACAGCTTTGATTATTCAGTAGTTGCTAGGAATTCAGCAGGCCTTGGGAAAAGGTGAGGTCAGTGGGTCCTGACAAGTCCAGGATGGTTTATTTGGGGTCTTAGAGGGTCATGGGAAACCAGAGCAAGGTTTGAGCCAATGGAGGATCATAGGAGAACAGTACTATGTCAGGGATCAGTGTCAGGTTACCTAAGGTTTTGGTAGAATTGAGGAAGTCCCTTACTGATATTACCTGATTGATTCCCACAGCTGCACAGCCATCCCTAACACCAAGGATTACCCATGGTTGGAGGGAAGTGCAGCCAGGACAGGGTGGGAATTCAACAATGACATGGAACCAGTCAAGATCTTGAGGCCTGGAACCCACCAATGTAGCTAGCTCATAGGCACGGGGCATAATAGGCATTGGTACAAGCCCACTGAAGTCATCAAAGGTGTTGAAGAGGCCCACAAGCACTAGGCAACATGTGACATCCTCTTTAGGATTCAGCTTGTACCCTGTGGGCAGGAAAAAGGCCAGTACTGGAGACCTTGGTCACTCAAACAATTACAGTGTTCCTGGCAGCCAGGCCGAAACAGTGCCTCCCCAACTTTCAGAGACAGGCAGACTCAAAAGCAGATCCAAAAAACTATTATGAATACAACAATGAAGCATATGTGTAACATCACAGAGGATCAATTTCCCTAATATATAAAGAATTCCTAGAAATTAAAAAGATCAATAATCCAATGTAAAAGAATGGGTAAAGTCTTTTCAGAAAGTTAATAGAAAAGGAAATACAAATGTTTCTTAGGCATTTTAAAAGGTACTCAGCCTTTTAATAAGACAAAGTAAAAATTCATTGAGATATTTTTCCTTATGAGATTGTGGAAAAATAAAAAATTTTTGATGTTTCTCCAGTTGTTTCTTAAATATCTATAACTTTTATTTGAACCAGGATGTAATCAAGCTTTTGCACTGCATTTGATTGTTGTGGTTTTTTAGTCACTCTTAACCTAGGACATTCTTCCGCTTTCTATCTGTGTATGAAAAGTCCTAAGAACTCTCTAAAGATTCTTTTTTTTTTTAATAAATTTTTATTGTTCATATTATTACAAATGTTCCTTTCCCCCCCACCCCCCATTGCTCTCCTCCACCAGGTTCCCACCCCATCCTCTGCCCTTTCCCCACCCCCCATTGTCCTCATCCATAGGTGCACAGTTTATGTTCAATCTCTTCCCACATCCCCCTCTCCCCTTTTCCCCAAGAATCGTCAGTTCACTCCCCTTCCATACCTCTGATTCTATTATATTCAACAGTTAATATTGTTCATCAGATTTTTTTTTTAATTTCCTTGGTTTTTAGATTCACTTGTTGATAGTTACGTATTTGTTGTTCATAATTTTTATCTTTATTTACTTTCTCTTCCAAAAGAACCCCCTTCAGCAATTCATATAATTCTGGTTTGGCGGTGATGAACTCCTTTAGCTTTTTTTTATTAGTGAAGCTCTTTATCTGGCCTTCGATTCTGAGTGATAGCTTTGCTGGGTAGATTATCTTTGGCTGTAGGTTCTTACTGTTCATCACCTTGAATATTTCTTGCCATTCCCGTCTGGCCTGCATGGTTTCTGTTGAGAAATCAGCTGACAATTGTATAGGTGCTCCTTTATAGGTAACTACCTGCTTTTCTCTTGCTGCTTTTAATATTCTCTCTTTGTCTTTTGCTCTTGGGATTTTAATTATGATGTGTCTTGGTGTGGTCCTCTTTGGATTCCTTTTGTTTGGAGTTCTGTGCGCTTCCTGGACTTGTAAGTCTAATTCTTTCACCAGGTGGGGGAAGTTTTCTGTCACTATTTCTTTCAGTATGTTTTCGATATCTTGCTCTCTCTCATCTTCTGGGACCCCCATAATTCTGATGTTGGTTCGCTTGAAGTTGTTCCAGAGGTTTCTTACATTATCTTCAATTTTCTGGATTCTCTTGCCTTCTTGCTTTTTCAGAGAAGTGTCTTCTGGCTCTTTATGTTCCAAATCTTTGACTTGATTCTTGCGATCTTCCATTCTGTTTTTAGGACTCAGTATAATATTTTTTATTTCAGACAATGTATTCTTTATTTCTTGTTGATCCCTTATCATTTCTTGTTGATAAGATTTAGATTAGAGTTAATAAGATCTCTTATTAATTCTAGTTGATCCCTTTTCATATCCTCATAGGTCTTATCGACCTTTTCTAGGAAATTCTTGAAAAACCTTATAAGCGTAGAGATGAACTTTATATCCAGTCGCTTTTTGTCCTCCATTTCTTTTGTTTGTGATCTATTTCATTGTCGCATTTTCGCAGCTTCCCTGCTTCCCTAATGGGGTGGAGTTTCAGGGTGGAACCTACAGCCTTGGCTTCCGTCAGCCCCGCCCTATGCAGCTCCTGAGTCTCAGGGTCCTTCAGTACTCGCTGCAAGCACTTCTGAGAGAAAGGTGCCCTCGATTTTCACCTATTACCAAACAGTCTAGGTAACTATCCCCCAATGAGCCTGGAACTGGGGTTCAGTTCAGTTGGAAGTGGGATTGGAGGTGGCATTCAGAGCAGTCTGGAGCCCCAGTCTTCTTCCCGCCAGGGCAGTCCTGTGGCACAGCCAACCGTCCCTTCTCTGCTCGCAATGTGTGTGCCTCTGGGACCTCCTTTCACCGCTCCCCCGGGGTTCCGCCTTACAGCCCAGCTCCCTATGGATGAGCTGGGTCCCTGGGGTCTGGCCTAGAACTGGGGTTCAGGGCAGTCGGAACTGGGGCCCAGCACAGTCGGAGCTTTTATCTCCTTCCTGCTAGGGAATGCCAGCCAGGCACTCAGCCGCCCCTTCTCTCCGGCTCCGTCCTCTCCGTGCGCGCTGTGTGTCTCCGTACCCTAGGCTTTTCCAGCTCCTCCGCGCTTCCTTCTGGTTTTCTCCTTGCTTCTTGTTGTAGAATTTCCAGTCAGTCGACTTTCCTATAGTTCTGGGTAATGTCCATTTTATATTTTAGTTGTATTTTATTGAAATTGTGTGTGGCTTTAGCTAGGTGTTTACCTGTGCAGCCATCTTGGATTCTCTGTTCTGATTTCTTGACCTGTGTTCTTTTTTTCTTTTTTTTTAATTAACTTTTTTATTTTTTTGAGTTTTTACAGAAACGAAGTGAGAAGGATAGAGAGATAGAAACATCGACCAGCTGCCTCCTGCACACCCCATACTGGGGATATGCCCACAACCCAGGCACATGCCCTTGACCGGAATCGAACCTGGGACCTTTCAGTCTGCAGGCTGACGCTCTCTCCACTGAGCCAAACGGGTTTCGGCTTGACCTGTGTTCTTAACCACTCTACTATATATGCTGCCACTTCAATAATTTATAATAATAAAAGTATAATATGCTAATTAGACCTGACAACCTTCCAGACAAAGCTGGGCTGCAGGGGAAGTCTGGGTCCTGCCCGGGTAGCAGAAGGAAGCTGGGGCCAGCAGCCAGGGGAAGAAAGGCCTACTCTTGCATGAATTTCATGCATTAGGCCTCTAGTAATATAAAAGTGGCAGCAAGAGCTTAGACTTACTGGGCACTTATTATATGCCAACCATGTATCCTCACAGCTACCCTATGTGGTGGGCACTATTTTTAAAAATATTTTTATTGACTTCAGAGAGGAAGGAAGAAGGAGAAAGAGATAGAAACATCAATGATGAGAGAGAATCATTAATCGGCTATGCCCCATCCTGGGGACTCAACCCATAAGCAGGGCATATGTCCTGATCCAGAATCAAACCATGAACATAGGTCAATGCTCAACCACTGAGCCACGCTGGCTGGTTGATAGGTACTATTATTACTATTTTTGTGGATGAGCAAATAGGCACAGAGAGAAGTTGTGTCACTTAAGCAAAGTTACAGTAGAAATTTAAAAGACATAGTCAGGGGTCTCTTGACCCTTTAATCAAAGGCTTTGGCTTAGCTTACCTGCCAGTTTGTGACAGGTACCCTCACTGTTCTCTTGCTGGCCCATCCTCCTACTCCTACAATTAGCCTCGAATTCACAGCTGATTCTATCTCTCCTATGGGACTTCAGGTTTGTTTTTTTCTTATAAATACTACCCATTTTTTTCTACCCCGATTCCAATTCTGCTGCTGCTCGCTGGCTCCCATGTTCCTTGGAGAGCCAGGTGGCCTCCACCCTGCCATCTCTCTGCTGGATTTCCAACCCTCTCCTTGTCTGGTTTCTTCCCATGAGCACTTAAACATCTCTGAGTTTCTCCCATCTCAAAATCATCATCATAATAAATCAGTTGTAAGATAACCTAGCCTCTTCCTGGCTGATTTCTATCTCCCCCTTTGTCAATGGCGGTGTCTATGCCTGCTGTCTCCTCTTAAGTCTCACTCCTCAACTTTGCAATCCAGGTGCTGCTCCATGGATCTTGTGATTTCTTAAGTCATCAACAACCTCCTTGGCCTTAGGTCCATAAACATTTAACAGGCTACTTAATACTCATTAGTTGAATTTCACTACAGTCCCAAAATATAGTCCCTCCTTTTTCCTGGCCTTGTTCTGCGATGCTCCTACTTGCTCTCTTTCACAGTCTAACTTGAGGTCTCAGCTCGTTTGTCACCTCTTTCAGAAAGCTTTCATTGACCCCCTAAAGGGGGCACTTGACCTGGGCTCCCACATCCATCTACCTGTGCCTCCCATATTACAGCTTTGATTATTCAGTAGTTGCTAGGAATTCAGCAGGCCTTGGGAAAAGGTGAGGTCAGTGGGTCCTGACAAGTCCAGGATGGTTTATTTGGGGTCTTAGAGGGTCATGGGAAACCAGAGCAAGGTTTGAGCCAATGGAGGATCATAGGAGAACAGTACTATGTCAGGGATCAGTGTCAGGTTACCTAAGGTTTTGGTAGAATTGAGGAAGTCCCTTACTGATATTACCTGATTGATTCCCACAGCTGCACAGCCATCCCTAACACCAAGGATTACCCATGGTTGGAGGGAAGTGCAGCCAGGACAGGGTGGGAATTCAACAATGACATGGAACCAGTCAAGATCTTGAGGCCTGGAACCCACCAATGTAGCTAGCTCATAGGCACGGGGCATAATAGGCATTGGTACAAGCCCACTGAAGTCATCAAAGGTGTTGAAGAGGCCCACAAGCACTAGGCAACATGTGACATCCTCTTTAGGATTCAGCTTGTACCCTGTGGGCAGGAAAAAGGCCAGTACTGGAGACCTTGGTCACTCAAACAATTACAGTGTTCCTGGCAGCCAGGCCGAAACAGTGCCTCCCCAACTTTCAGAGACAGGCAGACTCAAAAGCAGATCCAAAAAACTATTATGAATACAACAATGAAGCATATGTGTAACATCACAGAGGATCAATTTCCCTAATATATAAAGAATTCCTAGAAATTAAAAAGATCAATAATCCAATGTAAAAGAATGGGTAAAGTCTTTTCAGAAAGTTAATAGAAAAGGAAATACAAATGTTTCTTAGGCATTTTAAAAGGTACTCAGCCTTTTAATAAGACAAAGTAAAAATTCATTGAGATATTTTTCCTTATGAGATTGTGGAAAAATAAAAAATTTTTGATGTTTCTCCAGTTGTTTCTTAAATATCTATAACTTTTATTTGAACCAGGATGTAATCAAGCTTTTGCACTGCATTTGATTGTTGTGGTTTTTTAGTCACTCTTAACCTAGGACATTCTTCCGCTTTCTATCTGTGTATGAAAAGTCCTAAGAACTCTCTAAAGATTCTTTTTTTTTTTAATAAATTTTTATTGTTCATATTATTACAAATGTTCCTTTCCCCCCCACCCCCCATTGCTCTCCTCCACCAGGTTCCCACCCCATCCTCTGCCCTTTCCCCACCCCCCATTGTCCTCATCCATAGGTGCACAGTTTATGTTCAATCTCTTCCCACATCCCCCTCTCCCCTTTTCCCCAAGAATCGTCAGTTCACTCCCCTTCCATACCTCTGATTCTATTATATTCAACAGTTAATATTGTTCATCAGATTTTTTTTTTAATTTCCTTGGTTTTTAGATTCACTTGTTGATAGTTACGTATTTGTTGTTCATAATTTTTATCTTTATTTACTTTCTCTTCCAAAAGAACCCCCTTCAGCAATTCATATAATTCTGGTTTGGCGGTGATGAACTCCTTTAGCTTTTTTTTATTAGTGAAGCTCTTTATCTGGCCTTCGATTCTGAGTAATAGCTTTGCTGGGTAGATTATCTTTGGCTGTAGGTTCTTACTATTCATCACTTTGAATATTTCTTGCCATTCCCGTCTGGCCTGCATGGTTTCTGTTGAGAAATCAGCTGACAATTGTATAGGTGCTCCTTTATAGGTAACTACCTGCTTTTCTCTTGCTGCTTTTAATATTCTCTCTTTGTCTTTTGCTCTTGGGATTTTAATTATGATGTGTCTTGGTGTGGTCCTCTTTGGATTCCTTTTGTTTGGAGTTCTGTGCGCTTCCTGGACTTGTAAGTCTAATTCTTTCACCAGGTGGGGGAAGTTTTCTGTCATTATTTCTTTCAGTATGTTTTCGATATCTTGCTCTCTCTCATCTTCTGGGACCCCCATAATTCTGATGTTGGTTCGCTTGAAGTTGTTCCAGAGGTTTCTTACATTATCTTCAATTTTCTGGATTCTCTTGCCTTCTTGCTTTTTCAGAGAAGTGTCTTCTGGCTCTTTATGTTCCAAATCTTTGACTTGATTCTTGCGATCTTCCATTCTGTTTTTAGGACTCAGTATAATATTTTTTATTTCAGACAATGTATTCTTTATTTCTTGTTGATCCCTTATCATTTCTTGTTGATAAGATTTAGATTAGAGTTAATAAGATCTCTTATTAATTCTAGTTGATCCCTTTTCATATCCTCATAGGTCTTATCGACCTTTTCTAGGAAATTCTTGAAAAACCTTATAAGCGTAGAGATGAACTTTATATCCAGTCGCTTTTTGTCCTCCATTTCTTTTGTTTGTGATCTATTTCATTGTCGCATTTTCGCAGCTTCCCTGCTTCCCTAATGGGGTGGAGTTTCAGGGTGGAACCTACAGCCTTGGCTTCCGTCAGCCCCGCCCTATGCAGCTCCTGAGTCTCAGGGTCCTTCAGTACTCGCTGCAAGCACTTCTGAGAGAAAGGTGCCCTCGATTTTCACCTATTACCAAACAGTCTAGGTAACTATCCCCCAATGAGCCTGGAACTGGGGTTCAGTTCAGTTGGAAGTGGGATTGGAGGTGGCATTCAGAGCAGTCTGGAGCCCCAGTCTTCTTCCCGCCAGGGCAGTCCTGTGGCACAGCCAACCGTCCCTTCTCTGCTCGCAATGTGTGTGCCTCTGGGACCTCCTTTCACCGCTCCCCCGGGGTTCCGCCTTACAGCCCAGCTCCCTATGGATGAGCTGGGTCCCTGGGGTCTGGCCTAGAACTGGGGTTCAGGGCAGTCGGAACTGGGGCCCAGCACAGTCGGAGCTTTTATCTCCTTCCTGCTAGGGAATGCCAGCCAGGCACTCAGCCGCCCCTTCTCTCCGGCTCCGTCCTCTCCGTGCGCGCTGTGTGTCTCCGTACCCTAGGCTTTTCCAGCTCCTCCGCGCTTCCTTCTGGTTTTCTCCTTGCTTCTTGTTGTAGAATTTCCAGTCAGTCGACTTTCCTATAGTTCTGGGTAATGTCCATTTTATATTTTAGTTGTATTTTATTGAAATTGTGTGTGGCTTTAGCTAGGTGTTTACCTGTGCAGCCATCTTGGATTCTCTGTTCTGATTTCTTGACCTGTGTTCTTTTTTTTTTTTTTTTAATTAACTTTTTTATTTTTTTGAGTTTTTACAGAAACGAAGTGAGAAGGATAGAGAGATAGAAACATCGACCAGCTGCCTCCTGCACACCCCATACTGGGGATATGCCCACAACCCAGGCACATGCCCTTGACCGGAATCGAACCTGGGACCTTTCAGTCTGCAGGCTGACGCTCTCTCCACTGAGCCAAACGGGTTTCGGCTTGACCTGTGTTCTTAACCACTCTACTATATATGCTGCCACTTCAATAATTTATAATAATAAAAGTATAATATGCTAATTAGACCTGACAACCTTCCAGACAAAGCTGGGCTGCAGGGGAAGTCTGGGTCCTGCCCGGGTAGCAGAAGGAAGCTGGGGCCAGCAGCCAGGGGAAGAAAGGCCTACTCTTGCATGAATTTCATGCATTAGGCCTCTAGTAATATAAAAGTGGCAGCAAGAGCTTAGACTTACTGGGCACTTATTATATGCCAACCATGTATCCTCACAGCTACCCTATGTGGTGGGCACTATTTTTAAAAATATTTTTATTGACTTCAGAGAGGAAGGAAGAAGGAGAAAGAGATAGAAACATCAATGATGAGAGAGAATCATTAATCGGCTATGCCCCATCCTGGGGACTCAACCCATAAGCAGGGCATATGTCCTGATCCAGAATCAAACCATGAACATAGGTCAATGCTCAACCACTGAGCCACGCTGGCTGGTTGATAGGTACTATTATTACTATTTTTTGTGGATGAGCAAATAGGCACAGAGAGAAGTTGTGTCACTTAAGCAAAGTTACAGTAGAAATTTAAAAGACATAGTCAGGGGTCTCTTGACCCTTTAATCAAAGGCTTTGGCTTAGCTTACCTGCCAGTTTGTGACAGATACCCTCACTGTTCTCTTGCTGGCCCATCCTCCTACTCCTACAATTAGCCTCGAATTCACAGCTGATTCTATCTCTCCTATGGGACTTCAGGTTTGTTTTTTTCTTATAAATACTACCCATTTTTTTCTACCCCGATTCCAATTCTGCTGCTGCTCGCTGGCTCCCATGTTCCTTGGAGAGCCAGGTGGCCTCCACCCTGCTATCTCTCTGCTGGATTTCCAACCCTCTCCTTGTCTGGTTTCTTCCCATGAGCACTTAAACATCTCTGAGTTTCTCCCATCTCAAAATCATCATCATAATAAATCAGTTGTAAGATAACCTAGCCTCTTCCTGGCTGATTTCTATCTCCCCCTTTGTCAATGGCGGTGTCTATGCCTGCTGTCTCTTCTTAAGTCTCATTCCTCAACTTTGCAATCCAGTTGCTGCTCCATGGATCTTGTGATTTCTTAAGTCATCAACAACCTCCTTGGCCTTAGGTCCATAGACATTTAACAGGCTACTTAATACTCATTAGTTGAATTTCACTACAGTCCCAAAATATAGTCCCTCCTTTTTCCTGGCCTTGTTCTGCGATGCTCCTACTTGCTCTCTTTCACAGTCTAACTTGAGGTCTCAGCTCGTTTGTCACCTCTTTCAGAAAGCTTTCATTGACCCCCTAAAGGGGGCACTTGACCTGGGCTCCCACATCCATCTACCTGTGCCTCCCATATTACAGCTTTGATTATTCAGTAGTTGCTAGGAATTCAGCAGGCCTTGGGAAAAGGTGAGGTCAGTGGGTCCTGACAAGTCCAGGATGGTTTATTTGGGGTCTTAGAGGGTCATGGGAAACCAGAGCAAGGTTTGAGCCAATGGAGGATCATAGGAGAACAGTACTATGTCAGGGATCAGTGTCAGGTTACCTAAGGTTTTGGTAGAATTGAGGAAGTCCCTTACTGATATTACCTGATTGATTCCCACAGCTGCACAGCCATCCCTAACACCAAGGATTACCCATGGTTGGAGGGAAGTGCAGCCAGGACAGGGTGGGAATTCAACAATGACATGGAACCAGTCAAGATCTTGAGGCCTGGAACCCACCAATGTAGCTAGCTCATAGGCACGGGGCATAATAGGCATTGGTACAAGCCCACTGAAGTCATCAAAGGTGTTGAAGAGGCCCACAAGCACTAGGCAACATGTGACATCCTCTTTAGGATTCAGCTTGTACCCTGTGGGCAGGAAAAAGGCCAGTACTGGAGACCTTGGTCACTCAAACAATTACAGTGTTCCTGGCAGCCAGGCCGAAACAGTGCCTCCCCAACTTTCAGAGACAGGCAGACTCAAAAGCAGATCCAAAAAACTATTATGAATACAACAATGAAGCATATGTGTAACATCACAGAGGATCAATTTCCCTAATATATAAAGAATTCCTAGAAATTAAAAAGATCAATAATCCAATGTAAAAGAATGGGTAAAGTCTTTTCAGAAAGTTAATAGAAAAGGAAATACAAATGTTTCTTAGGCATTTTAAAAGGTACTCAGCCTTTTAATAAGACAAAGTAAAAATTCATTGAGATATTTTTCCTTATGAGATTGTGGAAAAATAAAAAATTTTTGATGTTTCTCCAGTTGTTTCTTAAATATCTATAACTTTTATTTGAACCAGGATGTAATCAAGCTTTTGCACTGCATTTGATTGTTGTGGTTTTTTAGTCACTCTTAACCTAGGACATTCTTCCGCTTTCTATCTGTGTATGAAAAGTCCTAAGAACTCTCTAAAGATTCTTTTTTTTTTTAATAAATTTTTATTGTTCATATTATTACAAATGTTCCTTTCCCCCCCACCCCCCATTGCTCTCCTCCACCAGGTTCCCACCCCATCCTCTGCCCTTTCCCCACCCCCCATTGTCCTCATCCATAGGTGCACAGTTTATGTTCAATCTCTTCCCACATCCCCCTCTCCCCTTTTCCCCAAGAATCGTCAGTTCACTCCCCTTCCATACCTCTGATTCTATTATATTCAACAGTTAATATTGTTCATCAGATTTTTTTTTTAATTTCCTTGGTTTTTAGATTCACTTGTTGATAGTTACGTATTTGTTGTTCATAATTTTTATCTTTATTTACTTTCTCTTCCAAAAGAACCCCCTTCAGCAATTCATATAATTCTGGTTTGGCGGTGATGAACTCCTTTAGCTTTTTTTTATTAGTGAAGCTCTTTATCTGGCCTTCGATTCTGAGTGATAGCTTTGCTGGGTAGATTATCTTTGGCTGTAGGTTCTTACTGTTCATCACCTTGAATATTTCTTGCCATTCCCGTCTGGCCTGCATGGTTTCTGTTGAGAAATCAGCTGACAATTGTATAGGTGCTCCTTTATAGGTAACTACCTGCTTTTCTCTTGCTGCTTTTAATATTCTCTCTTTGTCTTTTGCTCTTGGAATTTTAATTATGATTTACTAAGGACTCTCTAAAGATTCTGATGTGTGGATAGCATTGTAAGAACTGGCATGGGCCGAAACCGGTTTGGCTCAGTGGTACAGCGTCGGTCTACGGACTGAAAGGTCCCAGGTTCGATTGATCACAGAGGTTCTGATTTCTTGACCTGTGTTCTTTATTTTCTTTTCTTCTTTTAATTAATTTTTTTAAATTTTATTGAGTTTTTACAGAGAGGGAGGGAGAAGGATAGAGAGATAGAAACATCAACCACCCCGAAACCGGTTTGGCTCAGTGGTAGAGCGTTGGTCTGCGGACTGAAGGGTCCCAGGTTCGATTCTGGTCAAGGGCATGTACATTGGTTGCGCGCACATCCCCAGTAGGGGGTGTGCAAGAGGCAGCTGGTCGATGTTTCTCTCTCATCAACCTTTCTGGCTCTCTATCTCTCTCCCTTCCTCTTTGTAAAAAATCAATAAAACATATATTTTTTTAAAAACTGGCATGGCCGAAGCCGGTTTGGCTCAGTGGTAGAGCATCGGTCTGCGGACTGAAAGGTCCCAGGTTCGATTCTGGTCAAGGGCATGTACATTGGTTGCGCACACATCCCCGGTAGGTGGTGTGCAAGAGGCAGCTGGTCGATGTTTCTCCCTCATCGGTGTTTCTAGCTCTCTATCTCTCTCCCTTCCTCTCTGTAAAAAATCAATAAAAATATATTTAAAAAACAAAAAACTGGCACGGAGTGGATTTGCAATGGCAGACGTATCTGCTTTTATGCCTTGTCCCAGTACGGGCATCTCTTCATTCCCAGGTTGCCCTGAGGGGTAAACATCCATGTTTTCCTATCTTAAGGGCCCCTAATCTTCAAGACAAACTATCTTTGGGGGCTTTCTTTATTTTCCAATGGACTCAAGGAGCTGCAAAACGTTGATGGGAACACTTGCCTGCCCAGGATCCATCCATAGTTTCTGGTAACAGCCTCCAATTTCTTCTGGGAACTAGCTCCACTTTCAGTTTATGGGGTTTCCTAGGTAATATACCTACCCACTGGCTTCTGGGCACATGTCCCAGGCCTGGCCAATTAGATACAAATCAGAGTACTACATTTCCTGGCCTCTGTGGACAGTTTAAGAATAGACAAATGGTCTACACCGGGACAATGATAGCCAGTGCTAAGACTTCTGCCAGACACTGAGGGAGAAGTGCTATTGAGATTGCTAAACTATATGTCATAAATCTGAAGCAGTAGGAGACCACCACTGCCCCACTAACACAGAAGTGGTTTGAGAATAAGGTTATGGTTGTCTTCAAATATCCATTTTCCATTTATTCCCTAGAATTAAAATTTTTAGCTGCATTTGGCCACCCAGTTAAAGATACATCTTTCAGTTTCCTTTAAATATTTTTAAAAACAAAAAAAACAAACCTAAGTTGAATAGAGCGTTCTGGTGTTCTGTCATGGGGGGGGGGGGGGGTCAGTTGTCTGCTGACCCCTGTCTGGGGTAAGCCTGATTAGCTCCTGGTTGCAAGCCGGCATTGGAGAAACCCATGCCTAGTAGGAGTTGGGGCACCTGTTGCTCATATATAGAATTATTACATTTATTTTGGAAAGAAAGTCATATATAGGGATCTTTATATGTTGATACCCACTGCTCTGTGCCAGCACAGCCAAGGGTTCGGTGAGCCTGAGGGTGGGCCAGTGAAGGATGAAGAAAAAGACAGAATAAGCTGGGTCTACATGGATCTTCTGTGCCTGGTTGAGATCACAGAACAGACCCAGACTGCAAAGTTGATGCTTTGTTTATAGTCAGTGACAAACAAGGTAATTTACAATGTTCTTGTAAGTTTCACTTATTTTGGCAGCACTTGCTGCCCCTCCCACAGCCCATTAGCTACCCAGGAAAGAACTAGGGAGCAGTCACAAGATCAAGCTTAATTATGCTTAGAGCACTGTCCCCTCTAAGCTGGGACTTGTTTGCAGCTTTGCCAGCAGGTCAGTCCCAGGCTTAACCCTATAACCGCTTCCTACAACCTACTGTTTGGGAAAAGGATGCAGGAATGCTTTTTCTAAAGGTTGTTCCAGTAGCTTCCTATGGTGAATGTCTGACTCGTACCAGGTGTTCTAGCTATTGTCTTTTAAGTATCTAATAACTACAACATAACCTGTTCTGATAAATTCACCCTCCCTTATTGTAATGGACATACTAAGCTGCTGGCTGGGTGGTTTCTGATATGTGAAGTAGCTGTTTATTCATATACTAGAGGCCTGGTGCATGAAATTTGGGCACAGGAGGGTGTGTCCCTCAGCCCAGCCTGCACCCTCTCCAATCTGGGACCCCTCAAGAGATATCCAACTGCTCGTTTAGGCCCAATCCACATAGGATGGGGCCTAAAAGGGCAGTCAGACATCATTCTAACAATCCAGGACTGCTGGCTCCCAACTGCTTGCTTGCTTGCCTTCCTGATTGCTCCTAACCACTTCTGCCTGCCAGCCTGATCACCCCCTAACCACTCCCCTGACAGCTTGATTGATGCCTAACTGCTCCCCTGCCAGCCTGTTTGCCCCTGACTGCCCTCCCCTGTAGGCCTGGTCCCCCAACTGCTCTCCCCTGCAGGCCTGGGTCCCCCACAACTGCCCTTCCCTGCAGGCCCAGTCACCCCTAACCTCCCTCCTCTGTTGGCCTGGTCACCCCTAACTGCCCTCCCTTGCAGGCCTGGTCCCTCCCAACTGTCCTCTCCTGCTGGCCTGATTGCCCACAACTGTCCTCCATTGCAGACCTGATCCCTCCCAACTGCCCTCCCCTGCTGGCCATCTTGTGGCAGCCATCTTGTGTCCAAATGGGAGCAGCCATCTTTGACCACATGGGGGTAGCCATCTAATAACCACATGGGGGCAGCTATCTTGTGTGTTGAAATGATGGTCAATTTGCATATTATTACTTTTTTATTATATAGGATCCCTGCCAATAGCACCAGAGGGCCTTGTTCCTTAGGATGACTGACCATCTTTATACCCCAGAAACATCACAGGTTCCAAACCAAAGGAGACCTTCTCAGGGCCCTGATACTGGACTATTAATGATGATCTCCACCTGTGGAGACCTATTGGCTATACTGCTTTAACCATTTTTGTTATGCTGGTAATGGAGGCTCCTTTAGTGTAGAAGTGACCTGACTGGCTTATGGCATGCTAAAAGCCCAGAATGCCACTTCCAGAGCTACACAGGGGACAAATAAAGAGTGGAGCCAGGTCAGGGAGGCAGTTCTAGAGAATCGGGCAACAATAGATTACTGTATTTTTCGGACCATAAGACGCTCCGGACCATAAGACGCACCAGTTTTTAGAGAAGGGAAATGAAGAAAAAAAGATTCTGAAACAAATAGTGTCCTAAAATATTTTATGTGCATTAAAACCCAACATCACAGTCATAAACACATGTAATCAACCCTGTAAACAGCAGCATTTAGAACCATTTTAGAGCCGGGCAAGCACACAGAGACCACACAGAGCCGGGCAAGTAAAAAAACTTTTTTTAAAAAGTATATGTGTAGGCTATATTTGGACCATAAGATGCAGGGACTTTTTCCCCCCACTTCTGGGGGGAAAAAAGCGTCTTATGGTCCGAAAAATACGGTATTTGTTGTTGTGGCATAACCATGGTTGTGAGGAATTTATTTATTTATTTATTTATTTATTTATTTATTTTAATCAATCTTTATTGTTCATATTATTACAAAGGTTCCTCATTTCTTCCCCCCTCCACCAGGTTCCCACCCCACCCTCTGTCCCCTCCCCATCCCCCATTGTCCTCATCCAGAGGTGCACAGTTTATATTCAGTCTCTTCCTCCCTCCCTTTCCCCGATAGTAAATCCCTTTTCAGATAGTAAATCAGTTACTTAGCATTTTCTCATATCAATAATACCTCCACATGCCCAATGATACACTTCACACAAAAAACATTTCCAAATAGGTCAATCAGCCTCATCCAGGCCCCACCCAAGGCACTCACAGATCAACACCCCAGCGCTATACTAACTCAACACATCCAGATCTAAGCCTTCATCACTTGATTCAGCAGACCCTCAAGATCCCACAAAAGTTTCCAGCCATGCCTGAGAGGCAGCCGTGGGGCAGGAGCAGGCGAGGAGCGAGCTGTTCCGGGCCTGGCTGCTCCGGGACTGGCCTCTGTTGCTCTGGTTCATTCCACAACCAGCTGCTCCGGGTCTGGTCACTGCCGCTCCTGACCTAGTTGCTCTGGACTTGGCTGATTTTGCTCCAGGCCTGGCCACACCCGACCTGGCTGCTCCGGGCCTGGCCGCTCCTAGCCTGGCAGCTGCTGCTCCGGGCCTGGCCACTCCCAGCCTGGCAGCTGCTGCTCTGGGCCTGGCCGGACCAGACCCGACTGCTCCGGGCCTGGCCGCTCCCAGCCTGGCAGCCGCTGCTCCGGGCCTGGCCGCTCCCAGCCTGGCAGCCGCTGCTCCGGGCCTGGCCGCACCAGACCTGGCTGCTCCGGGCCTGGCCGCTCCCAGCCTGGCAGATGCTGCTCCGGGCCTGGCTGCACCCGACCCGGCTGCTCTGGGCCCGGCTGACCCGGGCCCGGCCGCTCCGAGTCTGGCCACTCCTGGCCTGGATCCTCCGGGCTTGGCTGCTCCCAACCCGGCTGCTCTGGGCCCGGCTTCTCCAGGCCCGTCCACTCCGGGTCTGGGTGTTCCTGGATTGGCCACCCTGGGCTTGGCCGCCTCCGCCTCAGGCCTGGCTGCCACTGCCCCAGGTCTGGCTGCTCCAGTGCTGGCTGTTGATGCTCTGGTTCTGGCTGCTGCTGCTCTGGGGCCTGGCCGTTGCTGCTCCGGGCCCGGCTGCCACTGCCTTGTGCTTGGCCACTCTAGGCCTGGCCGCCACTGTTCCAACATTCTGTCCTTTTTTTTTTTTTTTTTTTTTAACGCATTTATGTTGCAATGTTGGCTGGTGAGTTGAGTTCTGACTTAGTCTTTGATTTTTCAAGATCTTCTTTGTATTCTTTCTTAAGTAATTTTACTATCTTTTGCTCTCACTTGATTTCTTCACATTGAGAATGTCTTTGGTTTCTTCCTCCTTGTCCTGGGAGCTCAGCAGGTTGGCCTGTGGCACCCCTTTGTTCTCCACAGGCTCCTGCGCTGCTTCAGCCTGTTGCCGGGGTTGGCGCTGCCCAGGAAGCAGCCCCTGGCCTTGGCTCCGTTGGCCGCGCTCAGCGGTCGAAGGCTCAGGGGCAACCCCCCCCTTGGGGGCCCCGTCGCCCGGCTCCTTGCTGGCGCCCGGCTGGCCGGTGTCCGACAGGGGCTCCTGCTCCCCGTCGCGTTCCTCCAGTCTGGAGCCTTCTTTCTCCTTCCCACTAGGGGAGTCTAGGATCAGAGTCAACAGACTGTCCTCTGCGCGCAGTGTGCGGGACTCTGGGGGCTCCGCTTTTCGCTGCTCCCCTGGGATTCCGCCTCACAGCCCTGTCTCCCCCTGCCTGAGCCTGGGTCCCCAGGGTCTGGCCCAGGATTGGGGTTCAGAGCAGTCGAAACTGGGGCCCAACACGGCCAGGGCTCCTGTTTCCTTCCCTCCAGGGCAATCCTGCATCAGAGTCAACATTCCTTCCCTTGCAAGCAATGTGCATGACTCCAGGGGACTCGGCCTTTCGCCGCTCTCCCAGGATGCCGCCTCACAGCCCCGTCTTGTCTGCTTGAGCTTGGGTCCCCAGGGATTGGCCTAGAATTGGGGTTCAGAGCAGTCCAGACTGAGGCTCAGCGCCGCCGGAGGCTTTGTCTCTTCACGCTAGGGTAATCCAGCATCAGAGTCAACATTTAGTCCTCTGTGCGCAATGTGCGCGCGACTCTGGGGGCCCTGCTTTTCGCTGCTCCCCTGGGATTCCGCCTCACAGCCCCGTCTTCCCCTGCCGGAGCCTGGGTCCCCAGGGTCTGGCCCATAACTGGGGCTCAGCGCTGCCGGTTCAGGGGTTCAGCCCAGGCTGGGGGTTTTATTTCCTTCCTGTTAGGGAACGCCAGGCAGCACCCAGCCCTCTCCTCCTCTCCGGCTGCGACCTCTCCGCACGCGTGCGTGCGTGGGCACAGCATGTCTCCGTACCTTAGGCTTTTTTTCAGCTCCTCTGATTTTCCGTCTGGTTTTCTCTTTCTTTCTTGTTGTAGAATTTTCAGTCAGTCGACTACCTGTAGCTCTGGGCGATGTCCACTCTACATTTTAGTTGTATTCCATTGAAATTGTTGTGTGCTGCTGCCGTTAGATGTCTACCCGAGCCGCCATCTTGGATCCTCGGTTGTGAGGAATTTAAAGGAATGTGCTGTTTTAATCTTTCTGACATTTCTCTATTGATAGGAAACAACATTCAACAAATTAGGAAGACTGTCTCCCAAGATCCTGCATTCACTGTGTTCCATCCCTGGGAACTGCTTTCAAGACAGAAGCAAATACAGTCCAGCAAGATGAGATTTTTCATCTGAAATTAATCTCATAGATATGAGATGATAGAAAAAGCAGTGACGAAAGTTAGAGGCAGAAATAGAATATTGGGGACCAGCTACAATTAGAAGAAATATTAATCATGCTCTGTTAACCATATTGGTTCTGTTCTGATTAGAGAAAGCACATTCTAACCTGGCTGGGAGTTATATGCCAGAGAGCTAACAACGAAACGCAATCCATCCTCCTGTCCCAAGAACTGCTTATCATTATAGAAAGATTTACAATCTCATTGCTGAAACAATATAATGTTGGAGGAACCTGCTCTTTATACTTCTCAGCCCTCATTTGCCTGTAATCTGGTCCCAGGTGCTCAGAGGCACCTGTTGTCTGCGACCATCCCTCCAGCCCACATGACAAGGCTCTTCTTGTAAGCCCACAACCTGCTTATAACCTGTAATGATTGTCCTGTACTTACTTTTCTGTGTAATCTTTGTCCTTCTATCCAATATAAGCAGCTGATGTATAGGGAGAAGCAGAGCAGATTTTTGTTGATGACCTGCTACTCTCCCAGACTGCCAGTATTAATGGAATAAATATTTATGTATGATTCAACCCTCTCTCTGCTTAATTGGCTTAAGCAGATTGGCTGAGAAAGCTTCATTCCTATTGATTGGAATAGGACTCCAGGAAACCTTTATAAGGGCTGTCTCAGCCAGCAGAAACACTGTAAGCAGGAGGGAGGTTTAATGTGCAGAAGCTTCTCTGTGAAGTGCACATTGTGTGAGAGGCTCTTGTGCAGAAATGGCTGCTAGGCTCTGCTTTTTTCCCCCCTGCTTTTTTTCTAATTAGCCATCAGGAACCCTTCTTCGTATATGTCTTTTATTTTCTTCTTCTTCTCAGGGTTCACATAATCCTTTTGCCTCCTGCCCCAGTCAGGGTAGCTTCCCATTGATATTTTCCAACCTCCACATCTTTGTACTTATAGTTTTCTTTCCCTTGGGTTATTTTCCCATACACTCTCCTCAGCCAATTCCATTCATGTTAAGACTTTTCTGACCTCCATCAGGAGATGAGACTCTTCTTGTCAGCCCACAACCTGCTTGGATGCATCTCAGACCCAGCCATAGCATTCATGGCAAAGCCTGGGCCACTCCAAGCCCAGCCTCCTGGCAGGCTACAATACTCATATAAGCTGTGAGGGAATCACAGAGGCAAAAGCGCTGGCCATAGGTACGACATACATCATGTAGGCAAAGCCTGAGAAAAAGTTTGGGGCTGCTATGGCCCAGGCAACTGCCAAAGGGCACATCGGTTGCCTGTAAGAGTCCACACAATTTGGGAGTCTTGAAGATCTGGGCAAGCTGCATGGGGCACCTGATCCTAAAGCCAAGGCCTGGCTAGGACAGCAGCAGGCTCTTGGGCTAGGATCTGGTGTCCAGATGCAGGTCTAAGGAGTCAACATCACCACCAAAGGCCCCCTACAGCTCCACTAGCCAACTATGGGAGATGGAGGGCACAATTAAGTGTACCTGCTGCTTCAGTCATACATGAGATGCAACCCATAGGCTTTGAGCTCCACCACATGATGGTCGCTAATGTAATCTAGGTCCAGGCCTAGTAGTGCCCAGAGCAGCTGGCAGCACTCACCATCCACCTGTGGAGGAGGAAAGGGCTGAGAAGGCTGAGCCTGCTCCCATGCCTCCCAACAACCTGGATATCCCTCCCAGTTGTGCCACAAACAAGGTATTAAAATATAGTGGCAACCATACTTTGGTAAAAACTGTTGTTTGAATTTTAACTCTGCTAAGTCTGGCCCCTGCATCTGACTAAAACACAGGGTTCTTACCTCAGCTTCCAGGTGGAGACCTGGAGGCTAAGGCAATTTTCCCTCGCCTGGGACCAGGACCACAGGAGATTGATTCCCACTGACTCAGTAGCTTCAGGGATAGAGACTGTAGATAACCTTTAGAGACTAACAGCTGAGCTCTGCTTCTGTGTTATCTGCTATCGCAAGATAGGGCCACATTCCAATGTCCAGTAGGATGTGACTAACATTGACCCTGCGGGCAGACCCCAGTCTTTAAAATGTAGTCTTTAGGATTTAAAATTTAGAACAAAGGAAAATTCCTGTGGTTTGAACCTTTAAAAGGGACTGCCTACCCCTGAATCGGGGCGGTCGTGTGGAGCCCACCTGCGTGTGGTGCTCCCAAAGCTGTCCTGGCCAGGGCAGTTTTTCAATAAATCCTTGCCTGCTTTTTTTAAATTAATCATCAGCCTCTGGTGGTCTTATTTTGAACCCAGATTTCGACCCCACAACAGTATGAAACTTAGGTGAGGGACTTAGTCTCTCTAAACTTCAGTTTCTCCACTTGTAAAGTGGGAGTATAAGATTATCTACTTCATATGGTTGTTGGGAGAATAAAATGAATTAACAAAAAGAGCTTAGAGCAGAGGTTCTCAACTTTTCCAATGCCTCGACCCTTTAATACAGTTCCTCATGTTGTGGTGACCCCCCAGCCATAAAATTATTTTTGTTGCTACCTCATAACTATAATTTTGCTACTGTTATGAATCATAATGTAAATATCTGTGTTTCTCTTAGGAGACCCTGCTAGCGGTTTTCAACCTGTGGGTCATTCTCAACAGGTTGAGAACAGTTGCTATAGAGCCTAAGACTATTAGAAAACACAGATATTTACATTATGATTCATAACAGTAGCAAAATTACAGTTATGAAGTAGTAACAAAAATAATTTTATGGCCGAAACCGGTTTGGCTCAATGGATAGAGCGTCAGCTTGGGGACTGAAAGGTCCCGGGTTCGATTCCGGTCATGTACCTTGGCATATCCGGGCATATCTCCAGTAGGGGGTGTGCAAGAGGCAGCTGATCGATGACTCTGATCGATGTTTCTAATTCTCTATCTCTCTCCCTCTCTGTACAAAATCAATAATATATATATATATATATATTTTTTTAAATATATTTTATTGATATTTCACAGAGAGGAGGAAGGGAGAGAGATAGAGAGCTAGAAACGTCGATGAGAGAGAAACATCGACCAGTTGTCTTTTGCACACCCACTACCGGGGATGTGCCCACAACCAATGTACATGCCCTTGACCGGAATCGAACCTGGGACCTTTCAGTCCACAGACCGACGCTCTACCACTGAGCCAAACCGGCTTCGGCTGAATAAAAAATATATTTAAAAAATAATAATTTTATGGTTGGGGGTCACCACAACATGAGGAACTGTATTAAAGGGTTGCAGCCTTAGAAAGGTTGAGAACCACTGGCTTAGAGAAATGCTGAGCATATGGTAAATGCTTTATGACCCAGGCAGAGATCAGCCAAATGCCAGTCAACTCACAGACCTGTGAATGAAAAAGCTGCTTGGGACAAGTCACGGAGATTTTTGAGGTTGTTTGTCATGCAGCACTAGTTGACTGATACAACTGCTGTCAGGATTACATGAAATTTAACAGACACCTCTCACAGACACCAGAGAGATGTTACCAGACAGCCACCTGAGTCAGAGGGAGAGGGGTGTCCCCACTCCAGTTCTTGTCGTTAAATGAATTTAAATGAGAGACCCTGATTGCATTGTGATAAAGCTGGTTTATTAAGAAAATAATTTATTAATAAAGTAAAACATGCAAATTTATTAAAGAAGCAAGGCAACCAAATCTATACATCTGGCTTATGAATCGCAGAAAGGCTGTCAGCCAATCTGAAGAGTGAGTTGGGTGGGAGTCCGAGGCATTATATACCCTCCTGTCTAGGTTTCAGAATTCCTCTGCCAACTATTTTGGTACAGATTAATTCCCAAAGTCCCTTTTTACTTTACTGTGGCCTTCCCACAATTCATGAGAAGCACCTGGCGATTTTATCTTGCCAAACCTTGAGACTGCTGGCTTTTCTGCTTAGGGAGTAAGTGTCCTTTTTTCCTTTCCTCTTTTCCCCTCGTTTCCCGCATTCTTTCATTTGGGAGGTTTTTAACCATTTGCTCTCAAGTGCCCTTGGTTTGGGTAAATAATGGCTTGCTATTCACAAGCTGGCTGCAGATTTCCCACACTGCTTGGCCTTGTTTTAATTTTCTTATCTCAGTTTTCCTATTCCTCTTGCCCTGGAATTTTCCTAGCTTTTCACTGCCCTGTAACAAAATGATGCAAAATGCTCAGAACAGTACACACACAGAATAAGTACTAAATAAATCTTAGCCCCCCTTCTCTGGCATTATCTTCCTCATGAGCATGGACCACACACCTTTTTGAAGCTCCCTCTACTTCTGGATACTGAATTTCACCACACTTTTGCTTTTCCTGCTACTACTCTGCCAATTCTTTACTTCTGCTCACTCTATAAGTCTCTAGTGATCTGGCCCCTGTCTCTTCTCCGATTTCATCATCTCCTCCTCCTCAACCTCTTCCTCAGCACAAGCTATACTGGCCTCTCTTGCTATTCCTCCAGCACACTAGGCACCTTCCCAGTCACTTTACCTTTGCACTTTATGTTCTTTCTGCCTTGCTCCTTCTTCATTTACCTCCTTTAGATCTTGAGTCAAATATTGCCTTCTCGATCAACCAAAGGACTTGATTAGGCATGCATATAAGCCTAATCAATGGACACAGACAACAGGGGGATGATGGCATGAGTGTGTGTGTGTGTGTGGGGGGGGGGGAAATGGGGGAATAAGAATACATATATAACACCTTAATAAAGAATTTTTTAAAATTTGCTTTCTCAGTAGGGTATTCCTCATCACCTTAAAATTCTAAACCTCTGTACTCTTTGTCTCTCTTTCTTGATTCATTTTTTCTTTATCATTTTCATAGCCACCTGTTTTACTCATCTCTTTACCCAGAAGAATGTGAGTTCCTCCAGGACTTCTCAACATCCAGTTCTCCAGGGCTTATTGTTAGACATGAGCAGAGCAAGGACAATGGGCCCGGTACAGAAACTCACCAGAAAGCTCCGAATGCCTAGCAAGGGACAAAACTGGGAAAGCAAGAACCTTGCCCTCAGGGTAACCTGTCCTCTCCTAGCATATCACTGGTCATGCAGTTTGGACCCCTAATCTTTCATATTGCTGGTCAGGCAGTGTAGACTCCCTAACCTTTTCATCCTTAAGGATAACATTTAGGTCTCAGTTATATTTCAGCTCCAGACCAAGAAAAGCAGGAAAAAAAACAGACAGGTGGCGCCATGGCTGCCTCAGGACAGCTACATTGACTGACACCCTGGCCTGGCACCAACCAATCAGTGGAGACAGGGATCCTAAAAGAGCATACCTGGAGAGCTTATACATTTTCTATTGAGACCCTCCCCAGACCTCCCCTAAGAGTTCTACCTGCAAGAAAGAGATAAATATGCTCAGACTTGAACCAAAAAGGGCCACATGCTAACCTGACTAAGTCAGGGAAGGCCTGTGTGGCGGCCTTGCAAAAACTCAAGAGATCTAAAATAACCACAGAGGATGGTCAAAATTAAAAACCTTTAATTAAAAAGCAGTTTATAGTGGATAGTCATGTCCTAGGCCAGTATCTTTTTTTTTTTTATTAAATAAATTAATATTTTATTGATTTTTTATAGAGAGGAAGGGAGAGAGATAGAGAGCCAGAAACGTCGATGAGAGAGAAACATCGACCAGCTGCCTCCTGCACACCCCTCACCGGGGATGTGCCCCCAACCAACGTACATGCCCTTGACCAGAATCGAACCCGGGACCTTTTAGTCCACAGACCGACGGTCTGCCCTGAGCCAAACCGATTTCGGCAGTATCTTCCTTGACAAAGATCAACTTTGATCTTTACTGAGCCTATTTCTTTTTGCATCTAAGATAACATACCTGTGAAATATCAGGGTAACGTATAACTTCCCTTCTTCTGGACTCCTCAGGGCACAACCTGGGCATGCGCCTTGACCGGGAATTAAAGTGTGATCTCCTAGTTCAAAGGTCTATGCTCAACCATTGAGCAACACTAGCCTCTATCATTTTATTTTTTACCCAATCCCAGAGGTTTCTCTGCTTTGCTTTTTTCCACCTCCCTAATCTATCACCAATAGATTTCATGTAACTCACTTACATGCCCTTCATTGATTGTAATGTATTAAAAAAAAGTGAAAAACTCATTCTCTGGAACATTATCACAATATGTTGAGATTTTGCTTCCCAGAAATTGTTGACAGTTTGGCTCAAATAAACTCACAAAAAAGATTATTTATAGGTTTGAATATTTGTTTTTTTACATTAATGGGACAAAGGACCTAGTGTGTACTCTCCCTCCAGGGAGCACACCTGTGCCATTCCCATCTCCCCTTCCCCTACAGGCACGTATCCCCTAATCTCTAAGGGACCCCATGAGCCTTGCAACAAGGGGAGCAATAGGCAGTGGCAGCTCATGCTGGGCTAACCCACTGAATCTGTCTCCAAGGCCCCCTTTTCTCTGTCTTCTCAGTGAGCCAAAGCAGCCCAGCCAAAGCTCTCCTATTGCTTCTTCTAGGCCCTTCCTAGTTTTACTTTCCTAAATATATTTTTGCTGCCATTATAGGCCTTTTGCTGCCTTTGGCTCAGTGCTGTGTAGCCTTTCATTAAGGCATGGTCTTGCTGCAGATGCTGCCGGGAGAGGTTGAGGTGCAGACTGAGCAGCCTGGCAGGTCGCCAGGTGTGAGGCGCAGGCCAGCATGGTCACAGGGTTGAAGGGCACAGACGGGTAGCGTGAGCAGGCCCCTGTGAAGCAGGCAGTGGCACATGCCTCCATGGAGGCCGCACACGCACCCCACCCGCTGGACCACTGAGCCCATGTCACCCAGGCCGGAGCGGCTACAGCATGTGCAGCCTGGCTGGGCTTGGGTACCTGAACACGTCTAGTGGCCTGCACCAAAGCAGTCATAGATGGCTGCAGGCACACAGAAGGCACTGCTCAGCACAAAGCTTACGTGGCACACATGGCTCTCACAGCAGCAGCTGTCATGTGAGCAAGTGACTGGGCAGCACCTGACACACAGCTTGTAGTGTGAGTGCCTGGCACTGCAATGCTAGGGGGATTTGGGGGAGAGGGAAGGTAGTGAAAGACAGGAGAGATGGGGTAACAGACCCGAAAGCAGAGACAGAGCATTTTGAATGTAACCCAGGGGTATCAGGGAAGAGAGAAGGAGGAACAGATAAAATAGGACTTCCAGGAAGAAATAATGAGGATCAAAGAGAGAGGCACAAGACAGAGAGATAGTGAGGAAAAGATAAGCACAGTGGGTCTCCCTCCCAGGAGCATAGCCCCACCTTTCCCTTCTCCCACTTCTTCCCCCACAGGGTGCATCTCCTAAACTGTAAGGGTCCCCAGAGACTTGCAACCAAGGGAGCAATGGGCACTGGCAGCTCATCTTGGCTAACCCCTTGAACCTGCCTCCCCCTTTTCTCTGACTTTCCAGTGAGCTAACAGTAGCCCGGCTCAGGCTCACTTCTTTCCCATAAGTGTTCTGGAGAGCCAAAGCAGTCTTCCTCTCTCCTAGGCCCTTCCTTGTTTCACCATTCCCAGCTTTAATAAAAGTAGTCTTAGAGAGAGAGAGAGAGGCAGGCACAGTAAATGCAAATGCTTCCCCTCCAGGTCTGACCGCTTTTCAACTCTAGTCCTAACTCTTCTGCTTGTCCTCATCCACCCAGGACTGAACTCTTGCCTCTCCACTATGGCCCAAGTTGGAGTTCTGAGATTCACCTGTCTTTGCCAATTCCCACATACTCATGACAGAAGTCAGTATCATCCAGGGCCACAGACACATGCCCAGAGCCTGACAGGTGACAGTGTACATGGCCAGGGCGGGGTAAGCCATGTGGCAGGTGCCACAGTGGCAGCACACATCATCCAGCCAGTCATTTAGGAACAGAAGTGGGTTCAACATGGCCTCAGGGAGCCTAAGTTCCCTCCAGAAGCTGGAAGTACATGTCCCCTGTGAATTGAAAGAGTGTGCTGCCGCTGGGCATGGACCAGGGCAGAGGGTCCGCAGACTGGGCCACAGCCTGGCATCTCTGCCATCTTCCAGGTGTCTGGCAAGGGCACAGGACAGTCTCTTGGGTCTCCTGTGCCACAGAGTTCACATAGTTAAAGCTTTCACATGTGCCAGGCTGTTCCAATTTTAAGACAGCAAGAAACGGAAGTATGTCTAGATAGAGTTGGAAGTTCTAGCAGTAAATATGGAGGCAGTGATCCCAGAATTCTGTCCATCTACAGGGAGGGCATGTAGGTGGGGAGAACAGCTGGGGAAGGGGTAGCAGTAGTTAGCAAATATTCTTGGAAACATCAGAGAGGGATCAAGGAGAATATTAGTGGTTGGTTAATGTGGGTAGTCATTAGGGGTCACAAGAGGGTTCAAAAGGTCATTTGGAGGCTAAATGGAGGGTCAGTAAAAGATTTAATGGGGGATCAATAGTAGAGTAGATGATCAGAGTTAAAGAGGGGTCAGTGGGAGCTCAACGAAGATAAGAAGAATAATTAGGGAGTCAGTGGAGAGGGGTCACATGAGAATTAATGGGAGGATCAAGAAGAGGGCAAATGGAGGAAGTGGATGAACAAATTTATGGGTCATTGAGGACCAAAAGTAGGCTTAGTAGGTGGCTTTGGGTGGTAATGGGGAGGCTCAGTTAGAGGGTAAATGGGGTGGGGTCAGAAGGTGAGTCAAGGAATAATGGAACACTGGAAGACTCAGTGAGTGAGAAAATTAGTCAAAAAGAGGCTCAGTTGGGATAATAAAAGAATTTAATAGAGGAGTGAATATCAATGGGAAGCTTAATGGTCAAATCAGATGGTGTGGGAGCTTGCTCAATGGTAAGATCCACTGGGGTGTAAATGTGGGCATTAATTAGATCCCTGAGAAGGCCAATGGACAGCTCAGTGCAGATCAATGGGGTAGGGGAGTGGGGTGAGGTCAACAGGATAGTAAGTGAGGTTAATAGCAAAGTTAATTTAATATAGTAGGATCATTTTTTGGGGGGGGCAATGGGTTAATAGGATGTTCAATTGGGGTGAGAGGGAGGGTCAGTGAGAAAGTCAGGGATGAGCTTGTGAGTTAAAAGGGAATCAATTGGGAGTCATTGAGGACTCTAGGTAGTTAATAAGAGGGTAATAGAAGTCTCAAGGGTGGTGAATGATGACAAGTGGAAAGCCAGTGAGAAGGAGTCAAGAAGCAAGTCAATGAGTGGGAGTCAGTAGCCATTGGTAGGAGATGAATAGGGCCGCTGGAAGTTGGAGCAGACATCTTTGAGGACCCAAATGGAAGAGTCAAAGGGTGTATCAGCAGGAAAAGAGGGGTCACTATGGGTGACCTGAGGGTAGTGAGGACAGTGAAGGATGGTGGGTGGAGCCTGTGGAGCCTCATCTGGAAGTGGTTGAGATCTTTTGAACTCATGTCCAGCCACAGACCACAGGCTGAGAGAATCAGGGTCTCAGGGCAACTATATGGCCACAGAAGGGGGTAAAATCCAGACTAAAGGGCTCAAAGTTGGCATGGGCTGTGCCACAGAGACTTGTCAGGCAATAGACAGGAGCCAGAGAATTCATAGAGGGTTCCTCCAAATGTGTGTAAGTGGAAATCTCCAGTGACAGTGCAGAGCAGTGGCTTCTCCAGGACAGGGGTTTGCTGAGGATTGGGCTAACAGGCAGTGGTGCCAGCCACCTGTGGAGGCCTGGCAGCGACCACAGCACTAGTCAGGCCAGCACCTGTGTACCTTCCTCACCAAGGTTCCCAGGGATAGGCAGGGCTGTGATGAGTTCACTTGTCTGTCTAGAAAGTATGGTCTTAGAATAGGAAGCAGGAACAGTGGGCACAGGATACATAGCCCAAAAGCAGCAAACAGGTAGCCAAGCAGGCACTGGCAGGTAGGGGCATAAGGGTGGCTACTACAGTGCTCTGATTCTGCGGGGCTGGCATATGTGGCTGGGCATACAGAGCCACATGGGACAAAGTGGGAATTTGCTGGGGACTGGGGCTCTGCAGCAAAAGTAGGGAAACTAGCAGTGGGGCCATAGGGCTCAGGGAAGGGGCCAAGGTACATGGAGGGCAGAGAGATGGTCAGGGACCCATAAGTCACAGGAGTCTTAAGTCATTGGTCCCCTTATTCCAGAACCCAGGGAGGGTTAGGGTTAGGGTATGGCCCAATCCCTGACCCCTCAGACCACAGCCCTAGTCATCTTGCAATCATCAGTCTAGGATTCATCTGTGATGCCACAGTCTCTTCATAGGACAGCTGAAGGGGACACAGGTCACACCTAGTTATAAGAGAATGAGAAATTTTTTATGAAGATGTTCTAGCCAGGCAGTGGAAGAAGGGAGGGAGGGTAAAAGGAGAGGTGATATTGAAGGGAAGGTGCAGTTCAGCTCGAGGTTTTGAGATAAGACCCATACAAGTACATGGAGATCAGAAGCAAAGTGGAAGGATCCAAGTGGAACTCTAAACAAGGAAACACAGGGAAGTACTGGCCATTGCACAAGCAAGAACGATGGTCCACAGGAACGCAATCACCCCCAGCCAGGAAGAATCCATCATCACACAGGGAGTTGGGAGCTATACCACCTCTTGAACACCCTGACAGGCCACAGGGCAGGAGTTCACACACAGGCTACAGTGGCTGTGTGAAGGGCACTGCATGGCTGGAAGAGGCAGTTTGTTAGCATCAGGTAAGCTAGGGACTGGCTATCCATGCAACCAGCACCCCCAGATTGCATCTTTCCCAAGAGACCTCTCCCTTGGATTAATCATAACAGCAAAAGTACCCAGAAATGATTGAGGATATCTGCACATATGCAATGTGCTACCTATTTTCACAAGCCCTAGATATTATTAACATGACTGCCCTATTCTTTGTCTTTCTCCCTTCCCCAGCACTTGCTGAAGGAGATTATCTCTTGAACCAAGAGATCCCACCTTCTATCATGCTTGAGTCAGTGGATTCCAGCATGGATGTCTTTTTTTGCCCTTATTACTGTTATAAAATATTATAATACCTCCTCCTTTTTGGCAACCATTATCCTTACTTTCACCATGTGGACTGACATAATTCCACATCTAGACTTCAGGGGTGGGTACAGAATCCCTGGCTGGCTAAGCAGATTTTTCTTCTCTCCTCTGGGTCCCCAAAATTGGTCAGTTAAAGCTAATGGGTGGTGAGGCTGGTGCTTTTTCTGAGGCCAGTGAGAATGGCTGTTACATTTTTAGGAGGACTGGTAGAATTGTCAGCTTGAAGTTGCTGAAGCCTTGCTACTATAAGGGGAGATTCTTCTTGAGAATAAAGATAACACACAGAGAAGGAAGGCAAGACCAAGACAGAGAAGAGAAAACAAGACAGAAGAAAGATTTCTTCTATAACTGTATTTGAAATTTCTTAATCTATAATAGCTAAGCCCCCAAATAGAAATACCCTTGGTCTTTGCAATGATATGTACTCCAAGTCCCTTTTTCTTTCTCCCCAACTTGGAATTGGGATTCTGACACTGCCATTAAGAGTCCTGGCTGTATTGTGTCCCTATGACCTCACCTCTGCCACAGCTGATTGGAGGGCTGGATAAATGACCATGGCAGGCAGAGGTCACCAATCTTTAAGTAAATAGCAAGTCAAATAGATTCCTGTCAGAGCATTTAAATCCAGAGGCAAAAGAGATCAGAAAGAGATGGACACTGAAACAAAAATGATGTGTCAGGGTGGGGCCAAGGATCCATGAAGAGCATTGAGGAGACATCTGGACATGGAGACTCAGAATTTATAGTTATTTGTTAAATAAGTGAACAAATGTTCAGATGCCAAATTATTTTCTAGACATGAGCCATTGGGCAAACTCCTTATCATTGATGCTTTGGTTTCCCTTATCCATAAATGTACCTGCATCATGAAGTTGTCGGGAGAATTGAGGTAGTGCAAGGCTTAATTCTGAGCAAGTATTTAATACTAGAAGCCCAGTGCATGAAAACTCATGCACTGGGGGGGGGGGGGGGGGGGGGGGGCCTCAGCCCAGCCTGCCCCTTCTCATAGTCCAAAAACCCTCAGAGGATGTCCTCCTCTGAGGGAGGCAACAGGGCTGATCAGGGGAAGGCGCTGCCCCCATCACCATGCCACTGCCAGCTACCGCAGCTGCCCACCCTTGGCCTTCACTTCTTAGCGCTGGCCCTGCTCCTCCCCCCACGGGTGGGTGGGGAGTGATCTGGGGCCAGGCCTGCTGGGAGAGGGGCTGTGGGAGGTTGGGGCACAGCATGTTGTACCCTGTTCAGCCTCTGCGGAGAGATGACTAGGCCCATGCTGCTGTCTCTGTGGCTGCCTTTGCAGAAGGGGCAGCACTGGGACCTGGCTGCGCCTTGTGTCCTGTGCTGCCTCTGTAGAGGGGGCACGGCATTGGACTCCTCTGCAAAAAGAGTTTGCGGCACTGGACCAGTGGTGCTGGACCGGTCCACGGCACTGCCCTCCTCTCCTGTGTGCTTCCGCCCGCCTCTTTCACAGTGGCACCTCCCACACACACCTGGTCCGAGGCCCTCGTAGCCCCTGTGTCTTTGTCCAGATGGACATCTGGAAGACGTCCTAATTAGCATGTTACCCTTTTATTAGTATAGACTAGTGGCCTGGTGCATGAAATTCATGCACTAGGGAGGGTTCTCTCAGCCCAGCTTGCCCCCTCTCACATACTGGGAGCCCTCAGGGGATGTCCTATTGGGAGCAGACCTAAGCCACAGTCTGACCTCCCTTTGCTTGAGGCGACCTGGCTGATCAGGGGAAGGCGCCAGCCCCATCACCCCCGCTGCTGCAGCCACTGCCAGTCACCACAGCCGCCAAGGCTTTTTCATCAACAAGGGCTCCAGTCCCTTCACCAAGAAAAATGACAACTTTCTTTAAGCATTTTCAAGATGTGTCTTTCATAGGCTATGACATTTCTTTCCTTATTTTTCTTTTTATCCTCACCTGAGGATATGTTTCCATTGATATTTTCCCTTTCCCTCCAATCCCAAGCTTAGCCCCTTCCCAAGTCAAAAGCCTCCGCCTTAGGTTTAGGCTTGGGAAGGAGCCCCCCCGCCATGTCTGATCGCAGGCTCAGCCCCTCTCCCAAGCCTAAAGCCTCCGCCCCAGGTTTATGCTTGGGAAGGGGTCATCCCGTCCCCCCGCCCCCTCCCAATGATCCCCAACCTCTGATCGCAGGCTCAGCCTAAAGCCTCTGCCTGATGGCTGGCTGAAAGTGATCTGGGTGCCGAGGAGGTTCCCTGGACCCAGGTATGTATGCAAATTAGTCACCATCTTTGTTGTGTTAATTTGCATACTAACTCTGATTGGCTGTGGGCATAGTGAAGGTATGGTCAATTTACATGTTTCTCTATTATTAGGTAAGATTATTAGTATATATAGTTCAGCTGCTCTTTTTATGTTATTGCTGGAACTATTTTTACATTATTGTTGGAGAGATACTATAGCATAGGAGGTCAGAGCAAGGATTCTGGAGCCAGGTGGAAAGGACTTAGCTTCTTTGTGCCTCAGTTTCCTCAACTGCAGATGGCAAACAACTATTGTCCCTATCTCCTAGAGTGGTTTGAAGGTGGGTGAGCTGACCTAAAGCAGGTAAAAGAGAGGTTCTCAGACTTAGCCTTGCATCGGTGTCTCCTGGAAAGCTTTTTAAAACACAGGTTGCAGCCGAAACCAGTTTGGCTCAGTGGTAGAGCGTCGGTCTGCGGACTGAAAGGTCCCAGGTTTTATCCTGGTCAGGGGCATGTACATTGGTTGCGGGCACATCCCCAGTAGGGGGTGTGCAAGAGGCAGCTGGTCGATGTTTCTCTCTCATCGGCGTTCCTAGCTCTCTATCTCTCTCCCTTCCTCCTTGTAAAAAAATCAATAAAGATATAATATATTTAAAATAAATAAATAAATAAATAAAACACAGGTTGCTAGGTTCCACTCCAAAGTTTATGATTCATTAAATCTGGGGCAGGGCAAGAGTTTACATTGTAAACAAGTTCTGGATCTTGCTGATGCCACTGGTTCAGGGATAATTCTAGAACCACTGTCTGATATAAAATGACTACTCTGTAATTTTTAAGGAAGATATAAAATTAAATCTGTTTTCCCAACAAGAATGTATGCAAGTCTTGCCAAAACCGGTTTGGCTCAGTGGATAGAGCGTCGGCCTGCGGACTGGAGGGTCCCGGGTTCGATTCCGGTCAAGGGCATGTACATTGGCTGTGGGCACATCCCCAGTGGGGGTGGTGCAGGAGGCAGCTGGTCAATGTTTCTCTTTCATCAACATTTCTAGCTCTCTATTCCTCTCCCTTCCTCTCTGTAAAAAATCAATAAAATATATTTAAAAAAAAGAAAATAGAATGTATGCAGGTCTCTGCCCTGTTTGGTGCTGTATCTCCAGTGTGAACCTGGTACATAGTAGGTCCTCAACTATCTAGTACCCGTGGGATAACAAGACTAGAACAGGGTTTCCATCCCCTGGCCTCACCCTGCTTGGGCTCCAGATGCCCTTGGGCAAGGGATTTAAAAGCAGCCTCACAGAAGACCTGAAAATACACCTCTCCTTAGAAGACATATGAATAGGTATATGAAAAGATGTTCAACATCACTAGCAATTAGGAAAATGCCAATCAAAACTACAATAAGATATTACCTTACACTTGTTAAACTGGCCATTATCAACAAGACAAACAATAACAAGTGTTGGAGAGGCTGTGGGAAAAGGGGGAACCTCATTCACTGCTGGAGTGGAAATGAAGGTATTGGAGAGGGAAGGCATGGGTGCCACTATGGGAAGCAGTCTGGCATTTCCTCAAATAAAATTAAGAATAGGAGAAACCAAGATGGCGGCATAGGGTAGACACCTAAATGCAGCCTACCATAACAATTTATTTATTTATTTGTTTATTTATTAAAATATATTTTATTGATTTTTATTTTTTTAAAATATATTTTATTGATATATTTAAAGCTTATCTGCACCACCCAGAGACTCCGCCCCACCAAAGCAGAGCACAGAAGCCCTCCTAGCTGAGACACTGCTGATCCTCACAGCCAATTGACTTGGAGATCAACGCTTTCCAGTGATACCAACAACAAGCAAGGCTTAACAACAAGACTGCACACACAACCCACAAAGGGCTGCACCAAGGCTGTGCACCTCAGAGAACTGGGAAGGCTGTGCTATTGGGCTCTTCCCTGATTTGATGGAAGCACACAAAACTATTCCATCAAATCAGGGAAGCAGCAAAAATGCAGAGAAGAGGCAGGACACAAAGGAAGGAAATGGAGGAAACTAAAAGAATGGACATTGAGTTCAAAACCACAGTTATAAGGTTTTTCAAGAATTTCCTAGAAAAGGCCAATAAAATAAACAAGACCTTTGAGAATATGAAAAGGGATCAACCAGAAATAAAGAATACATTGTCTGAAATAAAAAAATATTATACAGAGTCCTAAAAATAGAATGGAAGATCGCAAGAATCAAGTCAAAGATTTGGAACACAAAGAGCCAGAGGACAGTCCTCCACAGAAGCAAGAAGACAAGAGAATCCAGAAAGTTGAAGATAGTGTAAGAAACCTCTGGGACAACCTCAAGCGAACCAACATCAGAATTATGGTGGTCCCAGAAGAAGAGAGAGAGCAAGATACCAAAAACCTATTGGAAGAAATAGTGACAGAAAACTTCCCCCACCTGGGGAAAGAAATAGATTTATAAGTCCAGGAAGCCCACAGAACCCCAAACAAAAGGAATCCAAAGAGGACCACACCAAGACACATCATAATTAAAATTCCAAGAGCAAAAGACAAAAAGAGAATCTTACAAGCAGCAAGAGAAAATCAGGTAGTTACCTATAAAGGAGCACCCATATGATTGTCAACTGATTTCTCAACAGAAACCATGCAGGCCAGACGGGAATGGCAACAAATATTCAAGAGGATGGATAGCAAAAACCTACAGCCAAAAATTACTCTACCCAGCAAAGCTATCACTCAGAATTGAAGGCCAGATAAAGAGCATCACAAATTAAAAAAAAAAAAAAAAAAAAAAAGCTAAAGGAGTTCATCACCACCAAACCAGAATTATATGAATTGCTGAGGGGGTTCTTTAGGAAGAGGAAGAAGATAAAGATAAAAATTATGAACAACAAATACGTAACTATCAACAAGTGAATCTAAAAAACCAAGGGAATTAAAAAATCTGATGAACAATATTAACCGGTGAATATAATAGAATCAGAGGTATGGAAGGGGAGTGGACTGACGATTCTCGGGGAAAAGCGGAGTGGGGGTGCAGGAAGAGACTGAACAAAAACTGTGCACCTATGGATGAGGACAATGGGGTGTGGGGAAAAAGCAGAGGGTGGGGTGGGAACTTGGTAGAAAGGAGCAATTGAGGGGGGGAAAAAAGAGGAACATTTGAAATAATCTGCACAATAAAGATTTATTTTAAAAAATTAAGAATAAAGCTTCTATATGAGCCAGCAATATATACCAAAAAAACTCAAGTCTTGTATTCACAAATATATATGCATCCCTGTGTTCATTGCATCATTATGCATGGTGGCCAAGACATGGGAACAACCAAAGTGTTTCTGATAGAAGACTGGATGAAGAAGATGTGGTATGTATACACAATGGAATACTACTCAGACATAAAAAGGGTGAAACAGTACCATTTGCAACAACATGGATAGACCCTGAGAACATTATGCTAAGTGGCTTAAGTCAGATAAGAGCTAAGAACTATACGATTTCACTTGTATGTGGGATATAAAACTGAAACTCATGAACACAAACAGCAGTGTGATGGTTGTCAGAGGGAAGGGGTAGGGAAGGAAAGGGGTCCTAGTATATGGTGACAGAAGATTTGACTTTGGGTGGTGAGCACACAGTGAGATATACAGATCTTGAAACAGAAAAACCAGCACCTGAAACCTATATGTTCATGTTGACTAGTGTCACCCCAATATATTTAATAAATAAAATAATAAAAATTACAAAATAAAAGCAGCCTCAGCCTCTCTGCACTGTGAGCACTCAGATACACAGACATGCCCACTGTCCTTATAGCCTGGCAGTGGCTCTAGTCCTACAAACCCCCCCCCACACACACACATGATGATAGTTGTGGTGCATTGGAGGGTGCACAACTTTTTCTTCTCCAGGTGGAGGGGAAAGACACAGAGATGAAGACTGGGGGGGCCGCAGGGGTGGGAGAAACAGGTGAGTGGGCATGCTGGGTGGTGAAGAGAGGAGTAGGCGAGACAGAGAGCCTGGGCAATATGGAGTAGGGACATGCAGCCCCAGCAGTTGGGAGAAGAATTGAGAATTGAAGAGGAAGGAGACAGATGGTTTGGTGAAGAGAAGGGAGAAGGAAGATAGGGGTGGAAATGAAGGTATTGGAGAGGGAAGGCATGGGGGCGATACACAGAAGTCCCGCCATCTAGAAGACAAAGGCAGCTGAGATGAGGAGGAGGATGGGGGGCTCACTAGAATACAGGGATGGGCATAATAGGTTTATAGTTGCAATCTATAATAATAAAATCATAATATGCTAATTAAACCAAATAGCTGAACGACTTTCCGGACGACCTTCTACAATAGATGGAGGGCTGTGAGGGCCAAGGCAAGCCATTGCGGCTGCGAGGACCGAATCCCTTGCATGAATTTCGTGCATTGGGCCTTTAGTATAAATAATAAAACAATTTAAAAAATAATAATAGTTTGGCTCAGTGGATAGAGCTTCAGCCTGCAGATTGAAAGGTCCCAGGTTCGATTCCAGTCAAGGGCATGTATTATACCTTGGTTGTGGGCACATACCCAGTAGGGGTGTGCAGGAGGCAGCTGATCGATGATTCTCTCTCTCATCAATGTTTCTGACTCTCTATCCCTCTCTCTTTCTCTCTGTAAAAAATCAATAAAATATATTTAAAAAATAATAATAATAGAAGAATGAACTTACAATTATAAGCCTACTTTTACCCAACCGTGTATATCCAGAGTTCTCACAGTCAAGGCCAGAGCAATGTCCATGAGGAGAGCACTCATGGTGGAGTTCCAGAAACTATCGGTTTTTCTCCAGCATGATCTTTAGGGGCCACATGCTCCTGCCCATTATCGGATAGGTGCAGGTACCCGGGAGATGAAAGGTGGTGCCATCAAAGTGTTATAATAGAGCTTGCCCAAGGCAAGGCAGAGGCAGGGGCCCACCTCCATCTGGCTGTGGGCCAGGGTTAGTAGGCTACCCAGCCATTGAAGTGGCAGTGGCAGCAGCTGCTGGTCAAAAAGTAAAGGGATGGAGTTTGAGGTGTTTGAAGGTGCTGCAGTGAGCAGTGGCACACAGATAGAGCCGCTCAGCACAAGCCCACATTGCACACAAAGCCCTCAGGGCAGTGCCCACTCTCCTTGTAGCCTGCAGTGGCTCTAACCCCTGTGCAAATGGCTGGGCACTCCAGCGTGCATAGCATATAGTGTGAGTGTGCAGGGCACAGTGTGCTTGTGATAAGGAGGAGGAATGGATGGTTCCTGTGGGCAAGTAGCTGCTGGAATCTCATGGCTCACCTCTGGGGCTAGGACTTAGCATGGGGCCTTGCAGGGGTGAGAGCTGGTCATTCACTGTACAGGCTTGACTTCTTCCAGGGGAAGACTTGATCACCCAGTAGATGGTAGGTTTCATAGTCTGAGCATGGGGCAGGGTCTAGTGCTCAGGCATACATCTACCATGCAATCTTTTTAAACTTATTATTGATTTCAGAGAGGAAAAGAGAGGGAGAGATAAAAACCTGATGTAAGAGAATCATTGATGGGCTGCCCCTTGCATGCCCTCCACTGGGGATCAAGCCTACACCTGGGCATGTGACCTGACCAGGAATTGAATCAGGTCCTCCTGGTTTATAGGTTGACACCTAACCACTGAGTATGCCAACTGGGCAGCAATCTTAAAATATATATATATATATATATATATATATATATATATATATATATATATATATTATTCATTTTTTTTTACAGAGAGGAGGGAAGAGGGATAGAGAGTTAGAAACATCAATGAGAGAGAAGCATTGATCAGCTTCCTCCTGCACACCCCTCAATGGGGATGTGCCTGCAACTAAGGTACATGCACTTGAATGAAATCGAACCTGGGATCCTTCAGTCTGCAGGCCAACACTCTATTCACTGAGCCAAACTGGTTAGGGCTGGGCAGCAATCTTAAAAACAGGGGATTGGTGCCAGCAGCTCATAGCACAGCCAGAAAAGACTTAGGGGGATCCAAGAGGATGTCACATATGTGGGCAAAGAGGGATGGGGTGTTAGTGGTTGGCAGGGCAACACAGAATGTTGTCAGAGGTGGCATCTTGACAACAGCATTCAGGCACCCAATGGGGAACCAACTAAGTAGCTATGGCCAAAGGCCAGGCCAATGCATCCTCAGTTCACTTAGTGTTTGTCACAACACATGACACCTGGATGTCATCCATAGGATCCCGACTATAATTAGCCCACAGCCCCACTACATGGCCCTATATGCTGCTGGAAGAGCCAGAGCTACCTGGATCCTGGGGGCATAGATCACATGCAGGACAAAGGGGTAACACTTGACCAGTGTCACAGCCACGGTGAAAGATGAGTGCACTGCTGCTCAGAGCCCGGAATGGCAGATTCTGCCAGACTCCTTTCACCTGTGAAAAGAAGGCATGTCAAGTTGGGGTTCTGGAAACTCAGTATCAGTACCAAGGATCCCAAGGGGGCCCTATTGAGGGCCTAGGGATCTGTCCACAGCAACCTATAAATGCTTGTGGTGCTGTCCATGGTCCTAGCACTTTTTTTCAAGTCTTGGAAGGTGAGAATTGTAGAATCTGAGGGTTGGGGCTGTATTTATTTTTTAATCAGATCTGAGCTAGGAACTCTGGAAGTGACATATGTACAAAACATTTAGAACAATGCCTGATACATAGTCAGTGCTCAATAAATACTTGTTGAACTGATGCATGCATCAAGTCAGTCTGTAGAGTCCCAGGAATCCTGGGATTTCTAGGTAATGGCAGGGTTTTCAGAGCACTGTAGTGGAGGCATAGTATGAAAAGGTTCTCCCACAGCATTTACAAGTGTCAAGGCTGTTGCCTATGATTCTGACCATATTTTCCCATAGCAGCTGTGGCTGGGAATCTAGGAACGGGTGTAGGTGTGAGGGTTTGTAAGACTTGGGAATTGGGGATTTAGAATTTCTGGATTGAGTCTGAATATGCCCAGGACTTGAACTGAGAGTAAGGTCTGAAATTCTGTAAAAAAGCACTTAGAATTCACTTGATGGCTATGGGGGAAGGATGGGAAAAGAAGGAGAAGGGGAGAGAATATTCACATTAGGACCGCCAAGTCTGGTTCTGGAGACCCAAGCATTCAGCTCTTCTTAGCATGGAGACATTCACACCCTCCAAGCAAGTGTCTCACCCAGGATCCTGGGGTCCTCTCCACCTAGAATGGAGGCTTTCCAGCCCCTAGACCCATCAGTTTCTGTCTCACAGAGTAAAGAAGTTTCTGTCCTCAGAAACCAGAAATCCCCTTCCTGGAACATAAAAGTCTGGCCTTTGGACACAAGACTGTTACCCTAAACCCTGGAGTCCTTGCTGCCTAGAGGACTTTCCATCCATTAAACCCAGGAATCTTGCCCAGAACCCAGTGATTCTGGGCCCAGGACCTAGAAGTCTTAGTCTCAAGACCCCAAAGCCTAACCTCAGGATTTTCATGTTCCAGTTCCCAGAACCAGAAGTCCTGCCCCCACGGTGGAGGAGTCTTCATCGTCAGACTGAGGAGCTGTCCTCCTAGGCCTCAGCGTTCCCTCCCCCCAAACCCAGAGGCTATTTCACCCCAGGGACCTGGAGTTCTGCCCCAGGAATTGGCTCCAGTATCAATGAGTGTCACCCTTAAGTCCCTTCCCTAGCAGTCCATTGTGCTTTCCATCTACGGCTCACTCATGGAAGCCAGCCTAGGATCTCCAGGAGTCAACAGTGACATTTAGGTGCTGACAGGCATACATACCTGAAGGGACACAAAAAGTGAAGGTCAGTACTGGAGAAGGGGCAGATCCAAGCACCGTAGCTAGTCTCAAAGTACATAGGCTGCAGCATGTTGCAGTGTCTGTTCAGAGCTCCCAGGGCAATACAGGGCCCCAGAGTCTCAAGTGGGGATGCAGGATTATCTCAAGGAAGAGCCAAGAGACATAGCAAGGGGCATCAAGTGGCTATAGGGCCCATGTGTGCAAGAAGGCATACAGGTCAGGACCTCCTACATTGTCAGTGGGTCCCCATGTAAGTTGCCACACAGGCCCACCACAAGCTCACAGAAGCCATCGGTCAATTGCAGAGATAGCACATGCTGCCAGTTGTAGACTAGGCAAGTGTAGGCAGCTCTTGTTCCAGACCTGCCTCTGCTCACAGTTCCAAGCTGCAGAAGTACAACCAGCAACCACTGGTTACTCAGAATCACTGGCATTTTCAGCTGCTGCTGGTTCATGTGCAGGGGTGATTCAAGAACTGGAGTCACTAGAAAGGCTGCATTCCTGAGCATTTGAGGAGGAGTAAGGGATGAAAGCTGAGGGGTTGGATGTTGGGATGCTGAGGGAGTAGGGGATTTAAGGATCTAGAAGTTCTCACTCCCATCCACTAACCAGGAGACTTGTTACAAAAACCCAGATGTGTCCTCATGCAAAACTCAGAGGTCTTCCTTGCAGGAATTCAAATAAGTAATTCCCTAAGGATCTAGGAGTGCCCCCTCTTCCAGTTAATAGGAGAGCCTCCAGCCATGACCCAAAGGTTTTTTGCCAGATTCCACTTCTCTCAGTCAAGGATTAATGTACTCTGCATGTGAGGTAGAGCGGACATGGAGTAGGCGGGAGTCTTCTGCGGGAGTCTGTGTCTTGCTTCTTTATTCTCGTCTTATTCTTCTTCTTCCTCCTCTCTCTACTCATCCTTCTTCTTTCTTCTTTCTTCTTCTTCTTCTTCTTCTTCTTCTTCTTCTTTTCTCTCTCTCTCTCTCTCTCTCTCTCTCTCTCTCTCTCTCTCTCTCTCTCTTTCTTTCTGCCCACACCCACCCAGAAGGTTCCCAGCCTCTCATTTACTCTCTCCTTCACTGCCTCCACTCTGGTCCAACCTCCATTATCTCCTGCCTGGACTATTGCAGCAGCTTCCTCACTGGTCTTTCAGTGCTTCTTTCACAAGCCTTACAGCTTGTGCCTCATGTGGCACCCACAGAGTTCTTGTTAACACCCAAGTGAAATACCATCCCTATTTAATTCTGCACAAAATCTTTCCTTGGGAGAGAAACCAAGATGGTGGCATAGGTAAACACCTGAACTGCTGCCTCATACAATTTCAAAACTACAACTAAAAGACAGAACAGACATCACCCAGAACCATAGGAAGGCTGGCTGAGTGGAAATTCTACAACTAGAAGAAAAGAGAAAAACATACTGAGACTCAGAGGAGCTGCAGAAGGCAGAGGTACGGAGGCACACACATGGAGAGGGCTGGCAACTGAGTACGTGGCTGGCTTTCTCAATATGGAAGGAGACAAAAGCTCCCAACAGCTCTGAACTCCAGTTCCAGATGAGACTCTGGGGACCCAGGCTCATACAGGGTGAAACTGGACTGACAGGAAAGAGAAAAGCACACTGAGACTCAGAGGAACTGTGGAGGGCAGAGGTACTGAGGCACACGTGCAGAGAAGGCAGGCAACTGAGTACACAGCTGGTTTTCTCAATGGGAGGGTGGGGGAGACAAAAGCACCTGACTGCACTGGACTCCAGTTCTGGGTGAGACTCTGGGGACCCAGACTCATTCGGGGAGAAACTGGACTGTCTGGCAGAGGGTGAAACTCGAGGGTGGCTTTCTCTCAGAGGTGCAACAATTACCATGGAACAGTGAGACACAGGGGCCTCTTAGGGAAAGACTAATGGGAAGCCAATGTTGTCTGCTCTGCCCTGAGACTCTGCCCCATCCGGATATAGAGTTTAAAACCACGGATATAAGATTTTTAATAATTTTCTAGAAAAGGCCAATAAATACACTGACTGAAATAAAAAAAATAATATACAGAGACCCAACAGCAGACTAGAGGATCACAAGAAACAAGTCAAAGATTTGAAATACAAAAAAGCAAAAAACACCCAACTGGAAAAGCAAAAAGCAAAAAGAATTTTTAAAAAATGAAGATAGTGTAAGGAGCCTCTGGGATGACTTCAAGTGAACCAACATCAGAATTATGGGGGTGCCAGAAGAAGAGAGAGAGCAAGATACTGAGAACCTATTTGAAGAAATAATGACATAAAACTTCCCCCACCTGGTGAAAGAAATAGACTTACAAATCTAGGAAGCTCAGAAAACCCCAAACAAAAGGAATCCAAAGAGGACCACACCAAGACACATCATAATTAACATGCCAAGAGCAAAAGACAAAGAGAGAATATTAAGCCGAAACCGGTTTGGCTCAGTGGTAGAGCGTCGGTCTGCGGACTGAAAGGCCCCAGGTTCGATTCCGGTCAAGGGCATGTACCTTGGTTGCGGGCACATCCCCGGTAGGGGGTGTGCAAGAGGCAGCTGGTCGATGTTTCTCTCTCATTGACATTTCTAGCTCTCTATCCCTCTCTCCTCCTCTCTGTAAAAAATCAATAAAATATATTTTTTTTTAAAAAGAGAGAGAATATTAAAATCAGCAAGAGAAAAGAAGTTAGTTATCTACAAGGGAGCATCCATATAATTGTCAGCTGATTTCTCAACAGAAACTATACATGCCATACAGGAGTAGCAATAAATATTCAAAGCGATGAATAGCAAGAACCTACAACCAAGATTACTCTCCCCAGCAAAGATATCATTCAGAACTGAAGGTCAGATAAAGAGCTTCACAGATAAGAAAAAACTAAAGGAGTCCATCAATACCAAACCAGTATTATATGAAATGCTGAAAGGTATTCTTTAAAAAGAAGAAGAAAAAGGTAAAGACAAAAATTATGAACAACAAATACATTTCTATCAACAAGTGAATCTATTCAAGTGAATAAAAAATCTGCCGAAGCCGGTTTGGCTCAGTGGTAGAGCGTTAGTCTGCAAACTGAAAGGTCCCAGGTTCGATTCCGGTCAAGGGCATGTACATTGGTTGTGAGCACATCCCCGGTAGGGAGTGTGCAGGAGGCAGCTGGTCGATGTTTCTCTCTCATCAACGTTTCTATCTCTCTATTTCTCTCCCTTCCTCTCTGTAAAAAATCAATGAAATATATTTTTAAAAATAATAATAAAATAAAAAATATGAATAGAATAAACTGATGAACATAATAGAATCAGGGGCATAGAAAGGGAATGGACTGACAATCTCAGGGGAAAGGGATGTGAGGGGTGTGGGAAGAAACTGGACAAAAATGGTACACCTATGGATGAGGGGGAGGGATAAGGGCAGAGGGTGGGGTGGGAACTATAGTGGAAAAAAAAGAGCAACAACTGTAATAATCTGAACAATAAAAAGATTTATTAAAAAAAACAAAAAACAGAAAACAAAATCTTTCCTTGGCTGTCAGCAAAAAGCCAAAGTTGTTGCAAGAGCCCAGATGACTGTCTGTATACGATGTGACCCCCAATGTCTCCCCCTCTGCTCTGTATCACAATCCTGCCACTTCCACCTGGACTTGTTGTTCCTCTAACATGCCTGGCAGATTCCCACTCTAGGCACTTGCTGTTCCCTCTGCCTGGAATGCTTGTTTCTCAGATAGCCATATAGCTCTCTCCCTCACCTCCTAAGTCTTGGCTTACATTTCATCTTCTTAGCAAGACTCTCCTATTGAAACCTGAACTCTCAGAAATCTGATCCCACTTTCCCTGCTTTATTTTCTCTCTTTAGCATATATCATGTTCTAACACACTATATAATTGACTTATATGTATTACTTATCTCTCTCCACTAGAATATAAGCACAGTGAAAACAATGATTTTGTTTGTCTTGGTCACTGACATATTGTCAGTGTCTTGAACATGGTTTGGTACATAATAAGAAAACATTCCTTAATCGATGAAGGGACTCAGGAATGTCAGGTCCCTAGGAGATGGGGGCCCATGTTGGGGAGAATAAAAATCTGGAACCCTGAGAATTTGAGGTACTGGACACCTGGAGTAGAGGCTGCTGGATGCAGGGGAGCCATGAGAGCACTTGGGAAACTCCTAATTCCAGAGTGGCAGAGTGATCTCCTAAGCGGTATGGAGGGGAGGATGAAGTATCATGGGTTCATGCACCATATACGTAGTTTCTGAGCTTTCCAAATATTAACTCATTTAGCCCTCACTGCAGCCTTATGAGTTAGGTCTTTTTATCATCCCAGTTTCATAGATGAAGAAACTAGGGCCCAGAGAGGTTAAATAATTCGCCCAAGGTTATACAGCTAACAAGTGATCAATCTGAGGTTTAAACCCAGGCCATCTGGGCTCCAGAATCCATTGCCTTTCTATGGTGGTGCTGAGAGGGGCTTGGTACATCCATAACCTCTATCTAGCAATCACATTTAAATACAACCATCTACCCCTAAATCTTCCCTGATGAGAAATTTGGGACATGCCAGTGGCTACATGTGGTCCTAGGATACAACAAAAGCTTAGAAAACTTGGAGGTTCCAGATGCCAGTGTTAGGAGACAATAAACATAGCGAACACTCTTCATAGGACATCATGAGCTCTGTTCCAAATGCTTCTCATATGTTAACTCAGTCTCACCTCACAAAACCCTGATGAGGTAGGTGCTAGAGATCCACAATCCCTAAATGCAAAAGTCTGAAGACTGAAACACATTGTGTGTATCTGATATTAAAACTTAATTAGCATAAAAAATTGACCTGAGTTTATGTGTGGAGTATTTATAGTCTGGATTTATTCCACTTAATGTGAATATGCAGATATTTCACTGCAGAGATATTAAAATTTGTGATTATATAACACTCACTGGAAGTCTTATATAAAATATGCTATTTGCATGATATGACCATTTGAAATTACAAAATCTAAAATGTACCTGGCTCTAATCATTTTAGATATAGGATTGTGGACCTATATATTTTCTCCATTTTAGAGAAGACAAAAATGTGGAACAGACATAGATGGAGTTTCCAGGATCCCATACACTATGATTTATACTTGGACAAAACTGAACTCATGTGTGACAGCGGTGATGATGATGCCAAAAATGCACATTGTGACAAACTGCATGGGGTAGTTCCCTCTAGAGCAGGAGACCCACGGCTGGAAGGCAGGGAGGCCACTGGATTTGGTGAGGGCAATGGCTCAGCATGTAGGTACAGCTGCCAGGCACAAAGACAGAGGCAGGGGCCATCACAGAGGATACCTACTGGGCCTCTGGGCTACCATACATCTACACTGGGAGTGAGGTGGGATGATGGCATGGGAAGTTTATTTTTAATTATTTTTTAAAGTATTAAAAATAGTAGTACATATGTCTCCTTTTTTTCCTTTTCCCATTTGGCCTTCCCCCAGCCTCCCCTACACCTCATGGGAAGTTTTTTTGTTATTGTCATTAATTCTTACCTGAGTATTTTCCCCCCATTGATTTTTAGAAAGAGTGGAAGTGAGGGAGAAAGGGAGGGAGCGGGAGAGAGAGTAGAGAGAGAGGGAGAGAGAAACATTGATGTGAGAGAGACAAATTGATTGATTGCTTCCAGCATGTGCCCCCACCGGCTGGCGATGGGACCTGTAACTCAGGTAGATGCCCTTGACTGGGAGTGGAACCTGCGACCCTTCTGTGCATGGGTCTAGGCTTTAACCCACTGAGCAATGCCGGCCAGGCCTGCAGGGGAAGATTTTGAATGGAGGAGGGACAAGACTTGCATTTAAATACTATCTCTGGCTGCTCTATGAGCAAATGAATATAAAGTTTTATGTTCCCCTACCCTGATGCCCAGGAATCTCTCTGCTCACCTCAGCACTCTCTTGGGCCCGGAGCTGCTCACCTGCCATCAGCTGCCCTATGCCCTGCACCTCTCCAGGCAGGGCATGGCGGTGCCATAGGCCGCTTCTGCCCAGGAGAAGGCCTGAGCCAGGGCTCGGCTTTGGTCCGAACGCTGTCAGTGACGAGGCTGACAGGAGCCAGCACCTCCACGTCGGGAAAGCACGGCTGCACTTGGCGTGGGAAGCTGCGGCTGAACGCCCACCTAGGGCATGAGCGAGACGAAGGGATCACAGGCGGTGCCTGCGGGTTGAGCTGTAGTCGACAAAGCACTTGTACCAGGCGGAGGAATGCATCCATGTCCAGAGAGCGCAGCGAGGCGCCAGGGCTCCGAGCCCGCGCCGCTTGGTGCCGTTCCCCTCCCCGCATCGCAGGCTGGCACGTACACAGGTCTCTGGCTGTGGATGAGGACGACCGGCAGGCACGGACTGGGCACCGTGTAGGCGTAGCTCCAGCAACCCTGTGGCAGCAATCATTTGGCCTGGCCTCCCGCTTGCAAACAACTGTGGCCAGCCATCCGCGCGTGCCTGGCAAATGTGCTCTCTGCGCCGGCAGCACCTGGGAGCCCAGGACGCACGAGGAGCGGCTGCGGGCAGCGTGTTGGACGCAGTCCAGCAGTACCGGCACTGGAGGCGTGAGGCCAGGCGTGTGTGCAGGCAAACTCCTGTGCCAGTCATGGGCTGCCACGACGGTGTCACCACCGTGTAGCTACCGTCCGGCAGGCGGCGCGGCGTGTGCCAGCGCAGGGTCCAGGGAGGCACGCCCAGCCCGCTCGCGTTATCGACGCCGTCACTCCCACCCATCGAGACCCAGCTAGGCGCACCCTGCTGCCGGCCGCGAGCCCCTCGGCTCCAAAGCGCAAGGTGGGTGCTCTGCAGCCGCCCTGGCCGCAGGCTCAGGTAGCTCCGCCGTCAGGGGGCGGCGACTCACTTGGGAAGTTAAGCTTTTTCCAGCCTCCTTCTCCAAGACAGCCCGGATGAAGTGATGGCCTTGCAAACTCATAAACTCAGCGGTTGGCCTGAGGGAACCGAGAACCGGGAGAGGAGAGAAGGGAATACGCATAATCAGGTGGATTTTGAGGCCAATACATCGGGTTCTGATTCTGACCCTGCCCTCTCTAGCCAGGTGATCGTGGGCAAAGTACTTAACTTCCCTGGACCGCAGCTGTCTCATCTATAAAAGGGGTGCTAGCACCCCTTCACAGAGCTATGGGAAGACTATATGATGTATGTAAAGGGCATGGAATGATGTCTACTATACAAATATTAGCTTAAAATAAAGTCACTTCCTTTGGACCATTCATCCCCAAAAGACCTGCCTGGTCTTCCCACAACCAATTTGCTAAATCCTCTGCCCCAGAATCTGCCAACACAGTCCCTTGTCACAGCTGGCCAGGGCCTTGTCCCAAGAAGCTCCACTGTGGCCAATCCCCTGCTACAGATCCAAGCCAGGCAGCCCCAGCCCCAGACAGCACAACCAGCCCAAACCCAGCCCGGATCCCCAGCCTGTGTCTATGAGGCTTGCTCACTGCAGAGGAAACGCAGGGCTCAGCAGGGCAGTGTGAGGACAGCTCTGGCTGATGCAGATACCAGCTCCTCAGTGTAGTTTCTCCTGCCAGCCTGCCCTCCAGCCCTCCCACTGCAGGACCGGAGAAGAGCTCCACCCTGGAGTCCAGGGAAAAGGCAAGACTGGGAGCCTCACCTGCTCAGGCTGCGGCCAGGCACATTGTGGGGGCACATATAGTCTCAGGTGCCTGGGTCTGGCTCTCAGCACACTCCCTGGGCCTGTACACAGATGTCCCCATCAGGAGGGGGGGAGGGACAGAGCGAGGAAAGAGACAGTTATGTGGGTGAGACAGAGATGAGCAGACACTAAAAGGGGGAGGGAGAAAACACAAGAAAATTATAACCAAATGGAGAGATGGGTGTGGGGAGAGGGACAGACAAGGTAATAAACAGAAAAAATAGAGTGATGGAGAGACATGAAGTCCAAGAGAGAGATAAGAAAAAGATTTGTCTTCCACACTCAAAGGGCCTTTGAGTGTGGAGGACATGGTTGTTTTGGACGGGTGAGGGATCCAAGTTTGAGACAGAAAAATGATGATTTAGAATATTAAAGGGGGCAAGGCAAGAATGCCATGGTTCCTAAGAGGGGCAGACTCCTGAGCCTGCCGCAGAGGGAGAAGCTTCAGGCTGGAAGTTCTGGGGTCCTGGGGAGGTAGGGGCAAGGAGCCAGGACTCCTGATTCTGAGAAAGGAGGGGAATGGAGACCGATTTGTGTCTGAGGGAATAGGGGACTAGGGACCTGAATGCCTGGGTCATGGAAGTGACTAGACAGAGGCAAAGACAACCTGCTAGGTGTGGAAGTCTGGAGGATTTGGGGTGGAGCTCCCCAACGGAAGACAATGGCTGCCACATCAGTCTGAGCTGGGGAACAATAGACCTTCATGGAGGATCCAGAAGGAAGGACAAGGCTGGTTCCAGACTGGGAGCGGCAAGGACCTTGGATATATTTTTCAGCCCCCTCCTCCCCTAGGACCTAGGAGCCTGCACCCTCTAGTTCCCCTTTTCCCACAGAACCCTTTCCTTGGGGAGGGGGAGTAGCAGAGAATTCAAGAAGAAACTGACTTTCTTACAATAGCTTCCTTTCTCCCTGCTTAAGATCCTCTCCAGGCTTTTCAGCTTGGGGAAAAGCTAAGGCCAGCGTAGGTCCCAGGGGGTGTGAGATACCTAAGGGGTTAGGAGAGGGCCCAGTTCTTGGGACAGAGATGGTAGAGGTCATCAGCAAAGAAGGAAAGTCAAGGCGGTGAGGCACGTGGGGAAGGAGTGATACTCCAGGAAGAAGTGAGTGGAGAAGCAGAAAGGGAGTCAGTTTCTAGCCCTGGGCCACAGCATTTAGGACTGTGGATGAGGAGGAGGTTCCCAGAGAACTGATATTTTTCCCGGTGGACTGGGAAGAGGGAAGTACACCCTAGGAGTTCCACAGAGTCAAAGCCAGAATGTACCCAGAATAAGTTATTTGAAGTCTCACTTTTATACTCTTCTTGCCAAGTTTGCATTCACCTCAATTAATCAATCCATGAGAACTCATATAAAAAGATTTTCAAGTGCTTACCAGTGACATCCTTTAACCTACCCTTGTGTACCCTCCTCCCAGCCTCAACAGTGAAAACCTTCAAGTGAAAAGGAAGCTATCGGTTCATCCTGTGGTTTTGTGGTCTCCCCAGACAGTGTCCAGGTGCCTTGGGGTGTTTGTCATTCAAGCATTCAAGGCTCTTCATAAAGCTGTCCACAGGAGCCAGACATTCCCAACCTCCTCCACAGGTAACTGAGCCCCCCACTCCAAACTTGTTCTTTGTTTGCTATGTGTCCTCAGCCACTCTCCCCACTGTAGCCAGATGGATCTTTCTAAAGTCTGAACCTGACACCGTCCCTCGCCATGACTCCCAGTGCCCTTGGTATAGTCACTGCCCCTCAGCCTGGCAGCTGGCGACTGCCTACTTTGTGAGCTTAGCTGTCACCATCTCCCTTCCCCCATTCTTTGCTACACAGAACTTTGGCCAGCTCTTTAAGTACACAATCCTCTATCCTCCTTTCTTGTCTTTTGCACACAATGTTCTCTCTCCTTGGCTTTCTGTGCATATCCCTTTCTTTTCCTGGCCCTCTTTGTATATCCTGCAAGTGTGCAAGACCCAGTGCAAAATGAAAATGTGGAGTACCTTATCAAAAACCATGAAGAAGTTCACAGTGGTGATAGCAGGTCATTCAACCAAGCACAAGGCCCTTCTAAAAGTGGAGCTTTGCGTGCCTGCACAGATCACACTGCCATGAAGCTGGCCCTGCCTTCAGGAAATCTTGGACTCTCCCCAACTCCCATCCCAGGCTGTTAGGAGCCCATCCGGACTTCCAAAGTTCCTTGAGCTTAAACAGGCCCCAATCACTCTCACCTGTGCTTCCCCCATCCCAGCCCTGGCCTTTCTGGTCTGTCATTTTTTCATATCTATTTCCTCCACTGGACTGGAACTCTGTGAGGACATGGTCTGAGGGTGTGTCAGTCACTGTTACATCATTCTCCGCAGCACTCTACACAGGTCAGGGCAACACTGAGCATTGATACCTATTCTCGCTTTCGTGTGGCATGAAACAGCACAGGCACCAGAAAGGGATTAAAAGCAGGAGCCATGCTCAACCCAGAAGAGATGACCCCTTTTTCTGATTCTCCCACATATGTGTCCATGTAAAGAGCTGAAAAAACTTGGCATGAGCTGAGGCCTTGCCAGAGGTCACAAGTATGCCCAGACACTCCACCTGTGTTGGAATAGCCACACCCAGCACATGGGTTGGATTGGGCAGCACACAAAGTCCTGGTATCAGAACTAGTCACTTGAAGAAAATGCTTCCAGTATCGTGGCACTTTGGCACCAAGAAAGCTGGTCTCAAAAATGTGCAGGCATTTTCAAAGCCACATGGGGCTGGGCAGTGAAGGAGTAGCACTCCCTGAGCTCAGGAAATTGGTGGACTTAGGTAGGCAGTGTTGGACAAGCTATGTTTTAACTTTAAATTCTAGGTACATGTCCACTTGTATTGTCTCTGCATGGGAGTGAGAGATGGTCCAGGCATCCTGTGGGGGCGCCTGGCGGGGGGGGAGGGGGCATGCTGGAAGGACCAGCCTATCCTATATACCTCCTTTCCTCCTCCCTGCTTCCAGTCATGCAATAAGTTACCACCAGGTGTGTCCCCCTTTTGGGCCCACATTTCCTGTGTTCACATCCCCCACAACCAGCCACAGCCTCTGCCTTGCAGAGCCTCGATCTACTGTTTGCCTGGTACTTGAACATGGAAAAGGTCATTAATTTCTATTCTACAGAGAGGTCAGCTCCCCCATCTAAGGAATGGATCTTTCTTTCCCAGTCTTAGCAATCTTGCCTGAAAAGGTAGCGGGGTAGTGATCCAGACTATCCTCATTTGCATAGAGGATGGAGACTTCTGGGAAAGTAGTCTCAACTCTCTCTTCAATCCATCCACTCAGCCCCCACATGTTCTGCTTGGACCATTACACTAGCCTCCTTCCTGGTCTCCCTGCTTTACTTTAGTTCCCACATGCAAAACAGACCTGCCACTGGAGTTTCTTTAGGATTAAAAAGGACAACTCTCCTCACTGCTCAAAACCTTCCAATGGCTTCTCATGCCACTTAGAATAAAATCCAGACTCTCCCAGTAGCCTGCATCATCTGTCCCCTTCTTACTCTCCTGTCTCAACACTGCATCACTTCCTTCTCCCCACCATACTCCAGCACATGCATCCCTTAGCTCCCGGACTTCTGTACCTGCTGTTCCATTAGCTTGGAATGCCCTTTCCACCCGCTGTGTAGTTAGCTCCAACCAGATCAGCTGAGGCATCATTTCTTCCAGGAAACCTCCCTCAAACTCCCTTCCTGGGTCAGGTCTCTCAGTTGCATGGATCTCTCCTGCATGACCCCACTTGTCATCACCGATGCTTACACCTGCTTTTGTGATTACTTAACATTTGTTTCCCCATCAAATGGTGAGGTAAATGAGGGCAGGACAGGCCTGTATCCCCAGCATGTAGCACAAGTAGGCACACAATAACTTAAAAACAGGGTTGAGGAACAGTGCACTCTGGCTCCCCCTCATGGCAGCAACTGGCTCTAGGTATCCAAACCTGCTCCTCCGTAGGCCTTTTTCTCAAGATATCTCACTGTCCCTGATGGCTGCTCCTGACCTCAGCCCCCCTAAGGATAACAAGAGGAAGGACCTAATGATGCTGCTGGAGGACTTGGGAGTCAGGCCAGATCCCTGGGATTCAGGTGTTCCACGGCCAAGGAAGGCCATTTCCAAGGCCTACACCCACCGACAAAGCTGTGGTGCCCTACATCATGAGAACAGCCAGTCGGGTCTTGGGCCCACTTCACCCTGCTCCTCACATCAGCATCACTCCCGAGAATACTGATAGGACCCAAGTTCTCTCCACATCTCTGCCTCTGCACCCACCACTAGAGGTAGCCTGAGATCAAGGAGCACTATTCCTCTTACTGCTAATCCCATTCCTGGATCTCCTATGAGACCTGATATTTCCAAGGCCAGGGTTTGGTCCTCCGAACCTCTTGGTATATGAGGGGAGCCTAGGGCAGTTCAAGACAGTGAGGACCAGCGCTGGAGAGATATGCAGAAAGATCCAGATCAACCTGAACCAGGATCTAGGCTCACAGAATGGCAGGTCTACACTCCCTCTCTACACTTTCTTACCTCCTACTTTCAAATCAGTGGAGTCTGACATCTGTCCAACTAAACCCCTAACACTACTCTCACAGCAGCCTTGATATCATTAAACACAAGAATAACTTGGATCTGACTTGCCCAGTTTGCTTCACTATGTCCTGCCACCTGCTGCTCGTTTAGTCTTTTTTAGTCTAGGCTTTTCTTTGTCCCTTAGACATGAAAACTCCCAGAGGCCGAGGACCCCTGACTATCTCCCTCTGGATGCTCTCTGGGTATTCCATATCCACCAAGTCCCACAATAGCTTTGGTATCTTCCCCAAATCTGCGCCTTCTCCCTGGTCCAGTATCATAGCAGCTCCGCTGTCCCCTCCCTGGCCAGGGCCCTGGGCTTCATCCTGGACACTTCCTTCCCCCATGGTTCTTCAGCTCCATAACTCAGCCACTCAGCCTCCTAAGTGTCATTCTCATCCAACCTTAACTGCTTTCCCAGCCCTCCTGCCCTGGTCCAGTCTTGTCCTTACTTATACTAGTCCTTAACCTGGCTTCCATCTGGGCTCCTTACTTCAGTCTTCTCCTCTGGTCCACCTTCCCCATGGTAGCTAGGATATTCCTACAGCCCAAACCTGATGCTGTCCTCCTCTGCATTAAGCCTCCCATGGCTTCCCAATACTATCTGGCCACCTGGAAAGCTTGGACCCTGCTCACCCCTCCTACCTCTCCTCTATCACAGTACCCCAATGTCTGGCACTTACAAAGTCCTTAGTTGTACTGTGCCCTCTGCCTGGAACACCCTTTCCTCTGCTCTTGGCCAATTATCTCCTCCAGAGATAATTCTCAGGTCCCATGTCTCTTCCCCGAAGCCCTTCCTAGGCTGAGTCAGGCACCTTTTCTGGGCTCCCACAGTCTCCCAGGATTCCCTCATGACCTTCCCTGAAGGCATAGCTGGGGCTGTCAGAGGCACCACAGCATCACCCATCACAGGGCGTGCTCACAGACGACGCTTAAGGAATGGGTCCTCAGCCACATCCAGGGACCTTGGACAGAACTAGATGGATCTCTCCCCAGAAGAGGCATCCCCAGCTCCAGACCCTGCATGGTAATCCCAACTCCCACAGACAGAGACAAGGGCAAGGGCCCAGGCCCAAGCTTAGAAAAATAGGACTTTCTTGTTGTGCCCCTCAGTGCCCCTGACACCCTCCCCATCAGTTTTAAAAACCATGAACAATTTGGCGAGTCTGAGGCCAGGTCCCACAGGGTGCTTAGGTCCTGCCACCCCTTGGTGGGCACGAGGTTAGGGTCCTGTGGGTTCGTGACTGGGCCCCCAGGGCTCACAGTCCAGCTGGACCATGGTGTGGGCCCTCAGTGCGGAGGGCTCGGGAGCAGACGGGGCCTGTGTGGTGCCGTTGGTCTGGGAGCAAACGCTGCTGACGGGTGCAGGTGCCTTGGCCTTGCCGGGGGGCTGGCCACCGTGCACCTTGTAGCGCATGAGCAGAACGAAGATGAAGACCAGCACTGAGGCCACGATGACACCACCCAGCGCGATGATCATGGTGCCGCCCAGGAAGGGTGCGTGCGGGACCCCGCAGGGCTGCAGTGAGGGCTCTGTGGAGAAGCGAGCACAGCCAACAGGCCGTGTGGCCGTCAGCCCCGTGGTGCTGTCCTCGTACACCGCTAGCACGCACAGATCGTAGGTGCGGCCCGTCGCCAGGTCTGTCAACAGGAAGGACCGGCTGTCGGCTGAGATCATCCTGGAGGGACAGGCAGGCAGGGGTCAAGTCTCCAGCTACCAGCACCCACTCTGCACTTCATCCCTACCCTCCAGTCTAGAGAATTTCTCCCCAGTCCAGCTGCTGCATTCACTCTAACCTCTGAATTCCCTCTAACCACTGCTGGAATTCCTTTAGTCTGACACCCAGTCAGTGGCCTAACTGATATGCATCCAGTCTGTTAGCCAATTTTACCTCAGCCCACCATCTAACTTTACTGTCACATTCCTCTCACATCCCCCAGTTTGATCCCCGCCCCCCATAAGCTCAAATTCCCTCCAGTGCCATTGACCACTTCCCCTCTGCTCTGCTGCCTAATTCCACTCTAGCCCACTACCCATTTCTCCGTGGTCCACTGCTTGAGTTCTCCCAGTCCTGTTTCACTTTATCCCCAGCTGCCTGACTCCCATCCTGCACTGCCAGCCCAATTTCCCACCAGCCTGCAACTACAGTTCCCTCTAACTTTGCTGCCCAATTTTGCTCCACTCCACCACTTGCTTTCACTCTGGTCCTCCCACCCTAGTCTCCCCAGCTCACTGCCTGAGTTCCTTCACCCAACTTCCCACCAGCTTACCACCTAAGCTTCTTCTAGACTACAGCCAGCAATCTCTAGTTCACCACCCAATTGCATCCTCACCTTCTCTGACCTCCCTCTAACCGAATTCCCATTTCCTTCTAACCCCATATCCACTTTCCCTCTTATTTTACCTCTCAGTTTCCCTCTAACTTCTGATTCCCTCCAGCCCGTGCCTATTTCTCTTTGCCTCTAGTGTACAGTTAGGTTCTTTCTCATCTAACCACCTGATTGCTCCATATCACTAAGCCAATTTCCTTCTAACCTTTGAATGAACACCTTCCTAGTCCCACTGCCTTATTCTATCTATAACCTGCTTTGCAGTGAGTCCTGTCATCTGATACCATTTTCATTAAACTGATGTGCCTCAGTCACCACTGCTGATTTTTTTTCTGTTGCCTTATTTCTTTCCATCTCTGCCTACTGACTCCTTTTATCTCTGTTGCTTAGTTTCTCTAACACCCAATTCCACTATACTACTTTTTGTAGCAGAGCACTCTGTTGGAGATTTAACTTGTTTTATGATCAGTTTTATTCTTAAATTGCTTTAATGAGGGAGCTACAGGAAACTCTGCGATTGTCTCTGAGAGGGTGACTATCTAGGACAGCATTCGTCCCATCCCCTGCCAGGCACAGCGGACAGAATTTGTGTGATTTTCAGGTGGACCCTCCATGGAATCTACTGGGCACTCTGCCTATGAAAGAGAGTGGAATGAGCTTATTAGATTTCCAAGACTGAAAAGAAGATCAAGTGATTATCTCTTGGGGTCCCCGAGGAGGGAAACAGGACCCACATGGTAGGATACAAGGTGCAGACCCCAAGTCTTAGGAGGCCCAGTTCTCCGCAGCCAGGAGGTGGGACTGCACCACTGACTCAGCCTGGCAGTGAGAACAGGGAGCCTTCCACAGCTCTCCATGCAAGGCTGGACTGGGTCAGAGGTGTCAGAAGCACTCACGCCAGAGCCAAGACTAAAGAACACATGTGGCCTCAGCAGATGTGCCATGTACTCTCCAGCGCAGGGGCAGAAGTTATGCTGGCCCATCTCGTGGAGTATTTAAGCCCCAAGTTTTGTGTTTGCAATAACTGAAGAGAGAAGGGAATCCCCAACAGTGGCAAACTGAACATTCCTGCTCGCCTAGCAGGTGGAACTTAAACTAGGTTTAATTTGGTTTAGAAAATAAAAAATTGAGATGTTGCATATAAGAACTCCAAATATGTGGAGCAGTTTGCACTGCACAAACCCAAAGTGAACTCTGTTTAACTTCCTTCCCATTTTCCTTTAACCCCTGGTCTGAAACCTTTGCAGCAGGGCTGACTCATTCCGTTTTCCCCACGATAACTACATTTTCTTGCTTGATCTCTTTTTCTTCCTGCAGCCTATCTTGTATTTAGCCCTGTCACCTGGAAATACCTGGTCTCTCTTTTCCTTTACTACTTAAAATTGCTTGTATCTCCCCAAATTTGCCTTTCTCCTTCGACTCTTTATTCTTTTGGCCTGGTCACTTTTTACTTTTGCTGCCTAATTTCCTTTATATGTTTGTTACTATTTACTTTTGCTGCCTTATTTCTTTTTAACACTGCTGCCAGATTCCTTTTTACTCTCTCTGTCTGATTTCTTTTACCTTTGCTATCTGATTTCCTTTGTAAGTTTGCAGCCTCATTTCTCAGCTGTGTTGCAGCCTGGGTACCAGTAGACGTATCTCTAACCCTCCCTCCATTTCACTCCCCCACCCAAGCTGCCCCCTGCCTGGGCACTGCACCTGTACACGAGGATGTCGTCGGCTGAGCTGTTGTACTGGATCTGGTACATGCGAATGCCTGGGACAGGCCGCTGGTCTGGCCACTGGACGAGAGCAGCCGTGGCCCCGTGCTCTGTCACCTGGACACCACGGTCAGCAGGGGGCCCAGTGTCTGCTGCCTTGGCGGAGGCAGAGGCAGAGGCAGCAGAAGGTGGGGTGAGGACATCAGGATCCCCGTCCCGCAGGGGGTCACAGCTGGTGCTGTTGGCTAGCTGAGGGGGTGGTGGGGGACCCACAGTTAACTCAACAGCAGCCGTGGCCTCGCCAGCTGCGTTGGCCGCAATGCAGGTGAAGATGCCTCCATCACTCGGCTCAGTGATCAGCAGCTCCAGCGTCCCATTCGGGAAGGCGCGAGCACGGCTCGAGTTGCCTAGCAGCCGGCCCTGGGGTGATACCCAGCGCACATGGGGCTCAGGGTCCCCCACAGCCCGACAGCGCAGGGCAGCTGGCCGACCAGCAGGCACTGCCAGGGGTGGTGAGCGGTGAGTTACCACAGGGGGCTCGCACACAAACTCCTCCTCACCCACAGCCCAGAAGTAGCGGCCACCCAGAGCCGGCGGGGAGGCGCAGGCTTCAAGGTCATCCTCCCTCGCCAGCCGCCGCAGCCACACCAGCTCGCAGTTGCAGTGCAGGGGGTTCCCACCGAAGGCCAGCACCAGGGCAGAGGCAGGTGACCCCCGGGGCCTGGCTAGCAGTGGCAGGCGGGAGAAGAGCGGGTCAGGTGGGATGGTGGTCAGGCGGTTGGAGGTCATATCCAGCCGTGCCAACTTGTGCAGGCGGGAAAAGGCGCCAGCAGGCACAGAAGCCAGCAGGTTGTGGTCGAGGCCCAATGTATTGACGTTGCCCAGGCGGCCCAAAGCCTCCCAGGGCAGCTGTTCCAGGTTGTTGTAGGAGAGGTCGAGGTCTTCAAGTGTCTCGGCACAGTCGTCCAGGGCGCCAGCTGCCAGGGCTGCCAGCTGGTTGTTGCTCAGGATGAGATGGCGCAAATTGACCAGGCCACGCAGTTGACCCTCGCCCAGTGAGGTCAGCCGGTTACCATCTAGATGCAGGGCACGCAGGGCGCGAAGGTCAGCAAAGGCACCAGCTGCCACATGGCGGATGGTATTACGTGACAAGCTCAGATGCAGCAGGCCCGTCATGTTGGCCAGATCACGGCGGCGCACAGCCGCGATGAAGTTGTCCGCTAGGCGCAACTCGGCTGCCCTGCGGTCCAGCGAGGGTGGTACAAACAGGAGGCCTGCCCCTGGGCACAGCACACTCAGGGGCAGTGACTGTGTCTGGCAGCGGCAGCGACGGGGACACAGACTGGATGTCGCTAGCTGGGGTGGAGATGAGGCAGGGGCCAGCGGCAGCAGGCAAAGGAACAGCGGGAGGATGGCCATCTCGGGCAGGGTTGGCCTGCAGGGAAGAAGGGAGGCATTAGGGCAGGCTGAGGTCAGAAGAGGGCTACCAGAGGGTGTTGGGATGGTCCAAGACCAGGAGAGAAGGTAACAATGAGCTAAGAGCATAAGAGTTGGTTAATGATGGTCAGAGGAAGGGTCAGACACATCAAAAAGCTGGAAAAGCTGAAACCAGTTTGGCTCAGTGGTAGAGCGTCGGTCTGCGGACTGAAAGGTCCCAGGTTTGATTCTGGTCAAGGGCATGTACATTGGTTACGGGCACATCCCTGGTAGGGGATGGGCAAGAGGCAGCTGGTTGATGTTTCTCTCTCATCGACATTTCTAGCTCTCTATCTCACTCCCTTTCTCTCTGTAAAAAATCAATAAAATATATTAAAAAAAAAAAAAAAAAGCTGGAAAAGATGGTCAAAGACTCAGATGTGTCATGGGAGGACAGAGGGAGCAGAAATTAACAAAGATGGTCAGAAGGCAGGGAGGTGATTAAAAATGGCCAGAGTGGTGATAGAATGGGAGGGTTGGTCAGGGTGGTGGTGATTAGAAGATAAGCAAGAGGGCTTTAGACATAGTCACCAAGAGATGGTCAAAGGTGGCCAAAGAGAGAATAGGTGGTCAGAAGTAGTTGAAAATGACCAGAGAAGAAAGATGGTTAGAGATAATCAAGAAGACAAGTGGTGGACAAAGAGAGAGGAAGTGGTCAGGGGGTGGTCAGATCTGGGAGAAATGGTAAAAGATGGTTAGAAATGGTCAAAAGCCAGAAAAGTGGTCAGGAGTAGAGGATAGCTGGGCGATGGGTGTGGAGAGGTCATCAGATAGAGGGAAGGCAGCCAGGGATATTAGAAATGATCACAGAACAGAGAAGAGAGGTAGTCAGTCAGTAAAGGCTAGAGATGGTCAGATGGTTGTCAACTGGCAATTAGGGTCAGGAGTGGGAGGAGGGCAAGAGTGATGATGAAAGATGGGCAGAGAGAGGAAATGTGGACAGAGGAAGTGGGAGAATAGACAGACAGAAGCAGCTGGAGAGAAGAGTCGTAGACAGAGATGTCAAAAGTGGTCAGACAGTCAAAGGCCACAGCTGAAAGTCAGGGCTGGAGAAGGGCAGGAGAGCCAATGAAAGATGACTAGAGAGCAGCAAAGATATCAAAGGTGGTCACTGAGTGAAGCAATAGATAGAGGTGGCCAGAGAGAGAAGCTGTGGACAGGGCTGTGGACGATCAAAGACAGAAGAGGTGGACAGAGATGGTTACTGAGATGAGTGGTGGCCAGAAGTGGCCAGAGATAGGAGCAGTGGACAGAAGTGTCAAAGATGGTCAGAGAGAAAAGAGACAGGGGCTGTGGATCGGAGAGGTGGTTGGAGATGGTCAGATACATGGTGGGAAGAAGTTAGAAGATCTACTGGGAGTGGGTCTCAGACCTAGAGATGCCATCACGTGGGGAAGAGGAGATCAGAGAGGGGAAGGACTGGCCAAATGTCCAGAGAGTGTCTGAGGCAGAGGAACTGGAGGTAGATCCATGGATGGGGGTCTATTTCTGGGAGAAACCCTGAGGATTCCCAGGGTTACATGGTCCTTACCTACATTCACCCCCAACCACAAAGTTCCTCTCTAGTCCCTTCCCATGATGGGAGTCACTGAGAAACTCCCTCCCAATTGCCTTACCTGAGTTGGAGACGTCCCAGGGAGCAGAGTCTTCAGGCTCCCAGGGGGTCAAAGATCAGGACTCTGGAGGGGGTGCTTAGTCGCTCCTTCCTGTCCCCAAGGCCTCTGTAGAGGGACTATCCTCGTGTTTCAGCTTATATATGTGGTCATGGAGTCTCTAGACAAATATTGGGCAGCTAGGGTCCAGTTTTAGAGACTCAGGCACCGCTTTAGGTTGTTCAGAGTCAGGGTCACCCAGCTCTAGACTTGGGATGCAAAACAGCCAAATGGAGAGTTTAGGGTCTAAGCCCTAAGTCCAGTCCTGGGGTCTGGAACTGGGGTGCTGGGTTCAGTTATTGAGTTGCTAAGTCAAGTTTTGGAGGTCTCTAGTCCCAGATTTCAGCATTCAGGTTTGCAGCAAGGACTTCAGGCCAGAACTCAGGTTTAGGCCCCTTGGAATGCCAGGGTACAGATCTTGGAATTTGAGGCCTAAATCTCAGGGTTCGGGTCCCAAGTAGTGGATTCTGGGGGAATAGACACAGGAATCCCATCCCAGATTTCAAAGTCTCAGACACAGAAGTCAGTTTAGCTCCAGATTGGGGGTTTTAGATTCCAAATCTTGAGGTTCAGGCTCCAAATGTTGGGATCCATAATCCAAGTCTTGGGGCTCGGGTTCCAAATATTGGGTTCTCAGCGACTGATATTGAGATTCCAGCCCCAGATATTGGTGTTCAGACTCCAGTCTTGGGGTCCCTGTTTCCAGATCCCTGGATCCAATCTCGGAGTGCAGGCCCCCCCGATGTCGGGCTGCAGGCTCTGGGTCTGCGGTGCAGGCTACCAGCTTGCTTCCCAGTGTGTAGCAGAGGCTGGCCAGGAGGGAAGGGGTCGGCGGCGGTGGGGGAGGGGCCGGCCAGGAAGCCCCGGGGGCCGGGGTGGGGCGAACAGCCGGGGGCACGAAGGGTGAGGGCACCGCGGCACCGGAGGGGCGCAGGGGAGGGGCCGTGCTCAGAGACCCCTCCCCCGCCGGGGCCGGGGCGGGGGCCGGGGCGGGGGCTGGGAAGGCAGGCCGGCCGGGTGCTCCCGCGGCCTCCACGCCAGGAACCCAGGGCCGCGCGCGCGCCCGCGCTTAAAGGCGCAGGCTTGGCGCGCGCCCGAGCTTAAAGGCGTAGGCTGCCCTCCCTTTTCCAAAGGCGCATCCCCGCCCCGCCTCCCAAGGAGTCGCAGGGGCGTTGCTTAGGAGCAAGAATCCTGGATACAGGCAGAGATACAGAGATAGAGACAGAGACAGAAAATATGGGCAGACTTCGATTAGGAGGATAGAGAGAAAGACAGAGAGATAGAAAGACAGACATATTCAAGGAGCAATGACAAAGACATAAAGACAAAGACATGGAGAAAGTCAAAGAGACATAGTGGGGGCCTGAGATGGGCCAACTCAGCTGTGAGGATGGGTATGTGTACATGTGTGTGTCCAGTTCTCATTCAGAGCATTGAATGTGGCCTTCCATCCTAGAGTCCCTGGCGCCCAAACTTGTCCCCTGTCTCAGCACCACCTCCTCTGATGTCCTTTCCACAAGTGGAGCTTCCTTACCTGGACCCTTCCCAGTAACAGGACTGACCTTTCAGGCCACAGGAGGGAGTGCTCCTCCCCAAGACTCCTTGGGCTGGCTGCAAAGGGAAAAGCTGACTTCAAGACTCTCTGGACTTGGAGCTAGTCCTGGCCAGTGTGCTCAGTGGTTAGAGTGTTGGCCTATACATATAAGGGTCCTAGATTCAATTCCTGGCCAAGGGCATGTACCTCGGTTGCAGGTTTGCTCCCAGCCCTTGATGGCAACACACAAAGGAGGCAACCAGTCAATGTGTCTCTCAAATCTCTCTCTCTCTTTCTCTCTTTCTCTTTCATCTCCCACTCCCTCCTTCCCTTCTACTCTCTCTCTCTGAAAAGCACTGGAAAAAATATCTCCAGGTGAGGATTAACAAAAAACAAATAAAAAAAGGTACATTAACCAGATATCCCATGGAAGGAGAAGGAGATAGGAAGTGGGGCAGAGGCAGGATCTTGCTAGGTTGACCCAGAGAAGTCTATCCATTGAGTTCCCCTCTCCACTCACATCCACGGCCCCAGCAGACCTATTGGAATTGTACCAACACATAACTCAGCAGAAATGGTGTCTGCTTATCCTGATGCTGTGAGAGGATAGGGCAGAGTAATTTGGGGTGTCCCATGTGTCTCATGGTGATGGTGTTGCAGGAAGAGGCATGTGGGAAGTAGTCTACAAGCCTGACCTGGAGACTTGGTTATGGTAACAAGGAGGACCTGATCTTTTGAGAGCGCTGGTCTGAATGGAACACAGCCTTGGCCAATGGCCATGGCCCTAGCCTGGTGGAACCTGGATGGTCATAAAGCACCTGTGGGAACCCTCATCTGAGGGGAGGAATAAAACAACCTTCTTGGGGACAGGGTCACTCATTTTGTCAGCCCTAGCTTTGCTGAAGGTTCCAAAACAGACTTTAGACTCTTTCCACTTATGTGTATTGAGCTAAATAAACTCAGCTCAAGGGCCCATCTTTCCAAATCACTAGCAAAGTTCATCATGCTCTGCCCAGCACAGTGGATACGGGTTTGTAGACACTCAGAAAAAGGACAGTTCTAGGGATGCTACAGAAGTGGTGAAGATGAGGGGAGACAGAGGGAAACACCCGGAGATAATGCCAAGAGTGGGATTAGAATTCAGTGGAACTGGTTTATTTGGCGGGGCAGGGGTTGGGGGGAGGGTAGACCCAGGAAATGGGTAAGGGAGGAAACAGAGTGAAACAGAGAAAGAAGAAAAGCAAGTTACCTTTCTGGGCAACTAGGGGTCCATTCTTCTGGGGAACATTAAGGAACCGTGTAGAACATAGACTGTTTCCCCCTTCCTCCCACCTGCAAAATTCAGAGAGTCTGGGCATTTATCCACCCATTCTTACCACTTTGGGTGATGATTGTCCCTTTGTGGGGAAGGGTTAGTACTGAGAACCATCCCAATCCTGTAACCGGACAATCAAGGGGTCCAGGCTGCCAGTTTCTATAATACTTCAGCCAATTAAGCAGAGACCAGGTTGAATCATATATCAGTGTTTACTCCAATGATGCTGGCATTACAGGGGAGCAGCAGGTTATCAACAAAAATCTGCCCTGCACTCCACCATTAAGCCAGCTGCTTATATTGGGTTGAAGGACAAAGGTTACATGGGAAAGTGGGAATTAGAGGAATGGGAAAGTAGCCACAGGATAATCATTACAGGATACAAGCCATACAGCCTGGGGCTGGGCTGGGGGGAGTCACAGCGGGTAAGTGCCTTAGGAATCCTGGGACCAGATTACAGGCAATAGGGCTGGGGGTTGTCAAGAGCAGGTGCCTCTAGGACTAGATTGTCTCAGCCATCAGGTTGTAAATCTTTCCTTAATGACAGGCAGTTCTCAGAAGGAGAATGGACTGCATGTCAATGTTAGCTTCCATCGCAGCCAAGTGAAAATGTGCTTTGTAATCAGAACAGAACCATCTTGGTTTTCAGAGCATGATTAATATTTCTTATAATTATAATTTATTTCCAATATTCTATTTCTGCCCCTAACAATCTGAGGCAGAAAAGGAGGGAGAGATGTCTTGTGTGAGCTAGACCAGTAATCCTCACACACTAGCTGCATTGGAATTACTTGAAGGATTTGTTAACCATAGACCTTCAGGCCCCAAACCCAGAGTTTCTGATTCAGTAAGTCTGAGGTGGAGTCCAAATATTTGCATCTCTAACAAGTTCCTGGTGATGCTAATGCTGTTGGTCCAGGAACCACACTTTGAGAACCACTGGAGTGAACAGGGAATATCTGCAATGTGCATGGAACTGCCCACTACAGCTATGAAAAAACCTGGTGGACTGAGAGGATATAGCAACCCAAGTATGTGCCAAAGAGACCAAAGTACTTGAAGACATAAAGAGGTGTTTGGAAACAGAGACAGGCAGAGGCAAAGATGCTAGTTCTGTATTTACTGTAGATTTGTGGGCTAGATGACACTGCAGCAAAAGTAGGTCTAAGAGCATTAGGTCCTGCCTTCCCTGAACTCACATTCCAAAAGAGGGAAAGACACATCCCCAGACAGCTCAGACTAGTCTGGCCTCTGATGGGGACCAAACGGGTGGGGACCCCAGAAGCAGGCTCTAGGGAGTTAACGTTGCTTCCTGCAGGAGGGGACCTTCATGCTGAAACCTGAAGGATGGTACAAATCAAGCAAGTGGACAAAGAACCCTCCTATGCTTTGTGTGCAGCTCAGTGGTGCCTTCATGCCAGAGCATATGCAGCCTCGGGGCTCTGCCGTGCCTGGATAGTATTATGCCTGGGTGTGCATGTGCTCATTTAGCTCCCAGAAGGGAATCCTGGTAGGATGGTTGTCTGGGGAACTCCACTTAATTGCTGCCTTTGCTTAATTTCAACATTTGGAGAGGGGACAGAAGCAATGGAAACAGCCACAGGAGGAAGAATGAGATTAAACTGCCTGGGAGCTGAGGGGACCTAAGTGGGAAAAGGACTACTAGTATCCATATGCAGAGTCTGCTCGAATATACCCAGACACACAGAGAGGACATATCCATATTCACACACGCACGTCAAATACTCAGAGGCTCACCAGAACACACATGGACACAACAGGGACATGGAACAAACATACACCTAGACTCATGTTCGAATTTAAGAGACATACACAAGTGCATACTTAGAAACACACACTTCTGAAACACATACACAGACTCACAGACATGTGAGAAGACACATGTGCAGAAACATTCTGCACACAGATTCTTTCTTGTAGACATGTGTAAATGATACATCCACACATACATGCAAGAAACATACAGGGTGGGACAAACATAGGTTTACAGTTGTGAGTATGTGAAACAGTTTATTCTTGTATTATTTTTACTAATTGTTGTATTATTTTCCATATGAATATCTGTAAATCTACTTCTGCCTAACCCTGTATTTAGAGAGTCAAACAATTACAAGTGATGGATACACATATACACACATGCTCATGTGTGCATAAGTACAACCAAATTAATGAAGTCATTCTGTCTGCCAAAATAAAGTCACTTTAAAAATAAACAAACTTGCCCTAGTCGGTTTGGCTCATTGGATAGAGCGTTGGCCTGTGGACTCAAGGGTCCCAGGTTCAATTTCGGTCAAGAGCATATACCTTGGTTGTGGGCACATCCCCAGTAGGTAATGTGCAGGAGGCAGCTGATCGATGTTTCTAGCTCTCTCTCCCTCTCCCCTCCTTTCTGTAAAAAAAATCAATAAAAATATATTTAAAAATAAATAAGTAAATAAATAAATAAATAAATAAAGTTCAAACCTGTTCCTGGCTGTGTAGCTCAGTTGGTTAGAGGTTGCAGGGTTGATCCCCTATCAGGACACATACAAAAATCAACCATTGACTGCATAAATAAGAGGAACAACAAATTGATATTTCTTTCCCTCTCCCTCACTCCTCTCCCAAATTAAAAATGAATAAAAAAATCAGGCCCCAAGGTGCAGCCCCATTTGGAAGGTCAAAAGAGAGAAGCAGAAAGGTTAGTACACCCTCTCTCCTCCCCTAACCCTCCCCATACACATACACTAACCCTAAATCAGACTGATGGGTCCCAGGCAAGCATCAGCTTCTCCCAAGACCCTATGCATGAGGTTCTTACAGTGGAAGACCTATGACAACTTTCAGGGTCTGCTATCAACATAGAATAAAACTTCCATAAGAATATGAAGAAAAGTTTATATTTATGCAAAGAATGGAGGGATATATTATATACTGACAACTTTAATATACATATATATATATGTATATTATTTGATTGTTTTTTACAGAGAGGAAGGGAGGGGGAGAGAGAGCTAGAAACATCAATGAGAGAGAAACACCAACCAGCTGCCTCCTGCACACCCCCTACCAGGGATATGCCCGCAACCAATGTACATGCCCTTGACAGGAATTGAACCTGGGATCTTTCAGTCCACAAACCAATGCTCTATCCACTGAGCCAAACTGGTTTCAGCTACTGACAACTTTAAATAATAAACAGAGACTTTAGGCCACTGTGTAGACCTGCCATGTAGCCGAAACTGGTTTGGCTCAATGGATAGAGCGTCGGCTTGGGGACTGAAAAGTCCCAGGTTCGATTCGGGTCAAGGGCATGTACCTTGGTTGCGGGCATATCCCCAGTAGGGGGTATGCAAGAGACAGCTGATCAATGACTCTCTCTCATCGATGTTTCTAACTCTCTCTCTCTCTCCCTTCCTCTCTGTACAAAATCAATAAAATATTTAAATAGATAAATAAATAAAATAAAATAAAAGCCTGACCACCACAATGGGAGGTTAGAGGCATGTTTTACAGAATGACTAGTGCTCAAGCTTTACTGATATCAAAGGCCCAGGGAGGAAAGTCTGGTGTATTAGTAAGCATAATTCTAGCTGCTATAACAAATAACCCTCTGGATTTCAGTGACAGTTTGTTTTTCACCACAGGTGTCCTGCTTGGTTGCAGCTGTCTTCCATCTGGTGATTCATACACAGACTTGTCAGTTTTGTGCCTCAATTATTTTATGGGGCTCAGAATTATCTGCTTCCACCTGGCAAATGGAAGGAGATGGGATGTGAAAAATTCATCGACTTCTTTTAAAACATGGCCCAAAAGTGACCTACAAAGTTCCTTTCTGCCCATATTTCAGTTATGTGGTTATCCTGGACGGAAGGGGCACTGGAACGCATTCCCAGGCTGGGCAGCTCCTCTCAGGCACAATTATTTAAAGAGAGTGTGAATGACAATGGACTCAACCTCAATCTCCACCAAATTCACAGTCTCAGGGGAAGCAGAAGGAAGAGGCCATGGAACCTTGTTTCATCCACTTGACCAAATCCTCTGCAGGGAAAAGTTCCTAGTGCCCCTCCCCCCCCAACCACCCACACACCTAACGTGGTACTTGACTTTGGGTGGGTGATCACAAATTTGGCCCCTTTGAGGGCAGAGTGGGTCTGGCTTGATTTGGTAAGTCCTTAGGTCATTGCAGAAGGATGATAGTGCATGTACAGTGCTTTTCCGCTAAGCATTTATTGAGCCCTCACTGTGTTGCAGGCCCAATGCCGGGAACATACCTGTGAATTAGATACAGTTCAGGCTTTGGAATTGTGTCTCCTCATAAGACAGAAAGAGAACAGATAATTTCTGAACCTGAGAATGTCCCATTGTGAACAAAATGAGGGACAGAAGAGGGGCAAGGAAGCCACAAAGTCTGCTAGCCAGGTGATGGTGGGGTGGGGCTCATGGAAGGGATGGGGCAACATTTGAGGAGGTGATCACCCGGATCATTAGTCAACAGAGCCAAATATCACCAGTACAACGATTGAAATTTCTTTTGAGAGCCAAATTTTTTAAACTTAAACTTCTTCTAACGTCACTTCTTCAAAATAGACTCCTCCAGGCCATCGTATTTTGTGGAAGAGCCTCACTCAAGGGGCCAAAGAGCCGCATGTGGCTTGTGAGCCGAGGTTTGCCGACCACTGACCTCTACCAAAAGGGGATAGGGCTTTCTAGGCATGGACATATTGGCTGTGTGCAAACACAGATACTAATTAAAACCTAATGATTCCAACTCCTAACACTGCTGATTCATGTGCTAATTATAAATTTATGCAATCATCAACTCAGTCTTGGAGTTGGGCTAAATCACAAACTTGGGCAGGAATGTGTGAGATAATCACCAACCAGAGATCCACATGCTAATTGCCATCTTGAATTGGTTCATGTACTAAATACAACCTTGGGATAAATTAATAGAGTGATCAAAGAGTGTTTTATTCAGTGAGGAAGAACACAGACTCTGAAGCCTGAGAGCCTTGGTTTAAATCCCAGCTCTGCCACTGAGCAGCTGAGTGGCTTTGGACAAATTATCCTTTCTCTGGCCTCAGCTTCATTCCTCTAAAGAGGTGAAGGGGGCTGATAGTATTTCAAATGACAGCTGGGAGGATTAAACGAGACAATACATGTAAAGAGCTGGGAACAGTGCCTGGCACATAAGTGTTTACTGTATTAAGTACTAGCTGTAATAATCCTACATAATAAAAGCCTAGTGTACAAATTGACCAAATGGCAGAACCATCAGTAAAATGATGGTCGCTATGATGCGCATGACCACCAGGGGGCAGACGCTCAAAGAAGGAGCTCCCGGGTAGCCAGGCAGAGGGAGGCGACAGGCTGGGGCCAGCCGGCCAAGGCGGGTGCCAGCGTCCTCCCCCTCTCCCTCCCCCAATCGCCCCACAGATTGGCCCTGATCACTGGCCAGGCCTGGGGACCCTACCCATGCACACATTTCTGCCATCTGACCTCTAGTGATAAGGCTAATATTGTACTGATTTCGTTTAATCCTCATAGCGGGCGCTACGTCCAATTTCTTCACTGCTCCCACCCTTCCCTGGCCCAGGTCTGGGAGCTCACTCCTAGAAAGACTTCCTAGAAGTTCCTAGGGTGAACCTCAGCATTCCCAGTCCCGCCCCCGCCCCTCTCAGCGGTGCCGCGTGGGGGCAGCAATACCCGACTCGGGCGCTGCACGCGCCGTGCATTGTGGGTTACGTAGTCTCCAGGAAGCGTTAAGCGGTAGCTCCAGTCTTGCACGTGAACTGCAATTCCCAGAAGGCCAGGCGATACTCTCTAGCTCACCTCTCAAGCGGGCCTCCAGAATTACTTCGAGACTTAATGTGGTGGAGGGACTGACCCCTGCGCGCGAAGGAGGGCGATGCTGCGCAGGCGTGGGCGGTCTGCCGCATCCGCAGGTGGGTAGGGACACACGTTCTGGCCCAGGAGATGCAACCACCGCAGTTCAAGTTAGTGCAGCGGTCGAGTCTGCGCAGTCCTTTATTCCAGGAAGAGGGAGGCCCCCACACTGTGTATACCTTCCCTGGCCCAGGTCTGCCGCCTTCCTGTTCTGCATCTCCACCATCCTTTGTCAGCGCTCCAGTCTTTTAAAAAATCCCTTTCTCTCTCTCTCTCTCTCTCTCTCTCTCTCTCTCTCTCTCTCTCTCTCTCTCTCTCTCTCTCTCTCTCTCTCTCCCCTCCCTCTCTCACCGTTTAAAAAACAACAACATCATGATAATGTTAAATCGTCAAAAAATAAAAATAAAATAGAATAGAATAATGATTCTCCAGGTACCCATCACTAATTTTCAACAATTATCAACATATGGCCAATCTTGTTTAATTTTTTCTGCCTTGCCATCCCTCACTGAATTAGTTTAAAGCCAAATCCCAGACATCATATAATTTCACCCATACTTATACATATATACTAGTATTTATACATATATACTAGTATCTCTAAGATCTAAGGGTCTTAAAAAAATAGCACCTTTATCACAGCTAAAAATGTGGCTACTAGAACATTTAAAGTCTCATATGTGGTCCACATTATATCTCATTATATTTCTGTTTAAAAGTGTTGTTCTAGACCTGGATTTTCAAAGTGTAACAACATGACTTATTAGTGTGAAACTTAAAGGGAAATTCAACTAAAATTGTAGTCATGATGGCCTGTAGGGGAACTCTGTCACCCTCGTGGTTAATTGCCCCAAACAGGAAGAGACATACCTTGCATCTCCAACAGGAAGATGTTTTCTACTTTACTACCTGAGCAAGAGGAAGAAAGATTTTTTTCTCCTAGCTGAGCAACACTCAACCAATAAGAATTGTCACAACTGGAGGAGAAACGAAGATGGCGGCATAGGGTAGACACCCAAATGCAGCCTACCACAACAAATTTGAATTTAGAACTGGAAAACAGGGGAGGCATTGCCCTGAAGCGCCGGATGGCTAGCTGAGAGGAGGCACTGCCATCTGGGAAGGAGAGAGAAGGCACGCTGAACCTCAGGAACTGTGAAGGTACGGAGAACTGTGTGCGCGAAAAAGCGCTGGCTTACTCCAGGCACGCGGAGAGGAAGGGCTGGACCTAGATTGCTACTGGCTTACTCCCTGCACGCAGAGAGGGCGGGCTGGGCTGAGTTCGCTACTGGCTTACTCCCGGCTCGCAGAGAGGGCGGACAGCTAATGCACTGCTGGCTTTCTTGTTTGAGAAGAAAACAGAATCAGCCTATTGCTCTGATAGATGGCCCCAGACAGGGAGAGGCCAGACTGTCAGGCAGTGGGCAGAGATCTCTCAGAGGTGTGTGAAGCCAAAGGCCATTACTGCGGGACTTGGGCAGGAGCCTAAGGGAAAACAAAGTTTGTCTGCACCAACCCGAGACTCCGCCCTACCTGTGGCTGAGCACAGAAGCTCTCCCAGCGGCTGGCTTTCTCTAAGGAGGGTCTGGCTGGAAGCCAAAGTTTGTCTGTGCCTTTACCAAAGAGGTGTGTGCGCCTGCAACCAATCTTCCGAAACTCTCCGCGAATAGGACTTTTCTATTCTAAGGCGAGACTGACAGGGAACCAAAGATTGTCTGTGCCACCCCGAGACCCCACCCTATCCAAGCGGTGTACAGAAGCCCTCCTAGCTGAGACACTGCTGATCCTCACAGCCAATTGGAGATAACACTTCCCAGTGAAACCAACAATAAGCAAGGCTTAACAAACAAGGGCTACACCAAGTCTGTCCACCGCATGTAACTGGGAAGGCTGTGCTACTGGGCTCTACCAGAACACCTAGCACACAAAGCTATTCCATCAAATCAGGGAAAAACAACTAAAATGCAGACAAGAGGAAGGACACAAAGGAAGGAGATGGAGGAAAAGAAAAGATTGGACATTGAGTTCAAAACTACAGTTATAAGGTTATTCAAGAATATCCTAAAAAAAAGGCCGATAAAATAAATGAGACCTATGAGGATATGAAAAGGGATCAACTAGAAATAAAGAAAACATTGTCTGAAATAAAAAATATTACACAGAGTCCTAAAAACACGGGAAGATCGCAAGAATCAAGACAAAGATTTAGAACACAAAGAGCCAGAGGATACTCCTCTGCAGAAGGGAGAAGATAAGAGAATCCAGAAAGTTGAAGATAGTGTAAGAAACCTCTGGGACAATTTCAAACAAACCAACATCAGAATTATGGGGATTCCAGAAGGAGAGAGAGAGCAAGATACCGAAAGAATACTGGAAGAAATAGGGACAGAAAACTTCCCCCACCTGGGGAAAGAAATAGATTTATAAGTCCAGGAAGCCCACAGAACCCCAAACAAAAGGAATCCAAGGAGGACCACACCAAGACAGATAATAATTAAAATTCCAAGAGCAAAAGACAAAGAGAGAATATTAAAAGCAGCGAGAGAAAAGCAGGTAGTTACCTATAAAGGAGCACCCATACGATTGTCAGCTGATTTCTCAACAGAAAGCATGCAGGCCAGACGGGAATGGCAAGAAATATTCAAGGTGATGAATAGCAAGAACCTACAGCCAAAAATACTCTACCCAGCAAAGCTAACACTCAGAATTGAAGGCTAGATAAAGAGGTTCACAAATAAAAAAAAGCTAAAAGAGTTCATCACCGCCAAACCAGAATTATATGAATTGCTGAAGGGGATTCTTTAGGAAGAGGAAGAAAATAAAGATAAAAATTATGAACAACAAATACATAACTATCAACAAGTGAATCTAAAAACCAAGGGAATTAAAAAATCTGATGAACAGTATTAACTGGTGAATATAATAGAATCAGAGGTATGAAAGGGGAGTGGATTGATGATTCTCGGGGAAAAGGGGAGTGGGGGTGTGGGAAAAGACTGAACAAAAACTGTGCACTTATGGATGAGGACATTGGGGGATGGGGAAAGGACAGAGGGTGGGGTGGGAACCTGGTGGAGGGGAGCGATTGAAGGGGGGAAGAGGAACACATTTGTAATAATCTGAACAATAAAGATTTATTTAAAATTAAATTAAATTAAATTAAAAATTTTTTAAAAACGAATTGTCACAACTCAACCAATGAAACATTTGAACTCCCAGTTTCTTTCAATGGACTCACAGCTCCTCCCACCTCCTCCTTTTCCTCTATAGAACAGTTCCTCTCCTTTGTTCTCCAGATTTGCTGAAGGTTTTTTCTCAGCTCACATATCCCAATTTGCAATTCTTTGCTGTCCCCTAATAAACCCATTTTTGCTGGTAAAATAGGGACTTCTTTTTAGGTCAACATTAGAAATGCAATTCTGTTGCCCTAGAGCAGCGGTTCTCAACATTGATAGATCCTCCTTTCCTGCAGTTGATGGACAGACATAAACCCCACCTGCGGCCAGACATTCCTGAGCTCTGAACCACCAATCAGCACCTGCCAAATACCCTAAGCCCCCATTCCTAAATCCCTAGATCCCTAATCAATCAGCGTGTGCTGAGTGCCCTAAGCCCCGCCCCCTATCCTTAAAGGTGCTTGTACGCCCTCGCTCGCTCTCTTCTGCTCCTCTCCGTGGAAGCAGCCGGCAGGGATACCCTTCCCTCCAATACAGCCTGTGTGTGTCCTGCCATCCCGGTCTCCGGTCTACCTTCTCTATTTAATCTATCAAACATTTCTAATGCCAAGACCCTTTAATACAGTTCCTCATGACACTCTATCCACTGAGCCAAACTGGTTTCGGCATGTTGATGTCTTAAGGAAGCTGTCTGCCTCTGGTGTCAGCAACTTCTCATCCTTGAGGAGTCTTTGATGTCTGTTGTAGTCAAAAGCAAGTGTCAGAGATGCTAGGTTCCTAATAAGATCCCTTCCAATGAGGATGGACAGTGTATTCTATTTTATGTCCTTCCCAATAAACAAAATCTCCAGGTGGCAGTCAATGATCTCTAGAGTTTTTGTGTTCACTGTGAAAGGAAAGGGTTACCAATTTGGCATTTTTTTGAAGTGACTATGAAATCTTGGCAATAGTGTAAGATATCTCCTTTCAATAATGTCAATTAATAAATTCTTTCTAATTATAGCTTAAATTATGATGCAAGAGGGAAAGGAAAACTAAAAAATGGAATTTTACCAAAGTGGCCATCTTGGGTTTCCCATAACCCTGACTATTTGTTTAATTTACACCCATTGTGTAAATTAAAAAAAAAGTTTTCCATCGCTTATTTTATAATGTTTCCCAAGCAATTCAACGTAAAATACAAGTCTTTTGAGGTGTTTCAGGGGCCCTTCTGGAGCACCACAAAGTTGCTCCCACATAGATTGAGATTTTGAAACCTCAATTTCTTTCTTTTTAAAAAAATATATTTTATTGATTTTTTACAGAGAGGAAGAGAGAGGGATAGAGAGCTAGAAACATTGATGAGAGAGAAACATCAACCAGCTGCCTCCTGCACCCCCCCCCCCCCCAGGGGATGTGACCACAACCAATGTACATGCCCTTGACCAGAATCAAACCTGGGATCCTTCAGTCCGCAGACTGACGTTCTATCCACTGAGCCAAACCAGTTTCGGCGAAACCTCAATTTTTAATGAAAACTAAGAAGTAGAATTTATGAAAGCATTTTATAACCTCTATAAACATATTTAACTAGAGGCCCAGTGCACAAATTCGTGCAGGGGTGGGAACCCTTGGGGTGGTCTGTGGGAATCGGGCCCCAGCTCACACCCCAGGCTCACAGCCCCACAGCCCCTGCTCCACCATCCCATCTGCAGGGTGATTGATTGGGGCTGCCCCCTCCCAACGCCTCCTGCCTCCCCACCCTGCTCCCTCAATGCTTGGGAGCTAGACGATAGCCCTGCCCTCTGCTGCTGCTGCTGCTGGTCACTGCCTGTGAGGCAATTGGACCCTGCTTGCACCTGCCTTGGCCTGGCGCTGCCTGCTCACCTGTTCTACCATCCCACCATGGTCCTGCTCTCCTTGGGCTGGCAACGCTTCCAATGCCATCCGCTGCCAGCACTGTGTCACTAGTCACCTCCTGGTGGTCAGTGCACGTCATAGCAAGCAGTCAAACTCCCGGTCAAACAATTTGCATATTAGGCTTTTATTATATAGGATAGACATCAAAGGTTGGTTATTAACATGGATTTATTTTGGTAAAGCTGGTTAAAATGTAATATAATACCAACAACCTGAAAGACATATCTGTTCTACTTAAACCACAAACTTAAACTAGTTTTTATTTACTAATGAGTAATCTTAGATCATATGAACTTGAAAAACATTTGTGTTAGTTTCTGCATTTCCAAGAATTTTAGAATACCCTATATTGTTACAAGCTTGTGCCTTTAAATTAATTTTAATAATACTATTCTGAGGTACAAAATTATCTCACATTTACAACATTATATATATAGGCACATGTCCAGAGCTACACAGAGACCTTCTAGCTGTGATAAAAACTCACTAGTTTATAAAAGAACAGTTGGACCCCTATTTTTCCCTAGAGACATTTACAATTCATATCTGTGGTTGACAAGTCAAGTTCCAAATGACCTTCCCTCTTAAAATAAGGGCATCCAAGACTTGGCAGGGTAGCTAATTTGGTTAGAGCATCATTCTGATACACCAAGGCTATGGATTTGATCCCTGGTCAGGGCACATACAAGAATCAAACAATGACTGCATAAATAAATGGAACAAATAGATGTTTCTCTTTCTCTCTCCCCCTTTCTCTCTTTCTCAAAATCAAGTAAAAATGTAGGGCAATCATTTAGAAAATATGTATTTTTTAAATTGATTTCAGAGAGGAAGGGAGAGGGAGCGAGAGAGAGAAACAGCTATGATGAGAATCACTGATTCACTGTCCCCTGCTAGCCTCCTACATGGAGCAGGTAACCCAGGCATGTGCTTTGACAGGAATTGAACTATGACCTCTTGGTTCCATGCAGGCCAGGCGAGCAACCATTTTTAATACTTCAAAGAATTGAGTTGACATCTAAATAACATCATAGATTGATATATTTATAAAAATCCTCTTTATGAAGCTTTGAGAGACCAAGTAAATAGATTTTCCATTCATTCTGCCTACTTTTATAGCCAACTTTTATTAATTGTGCACACAAAAAGATTAATTTAGAAGGATCCTAATTCTGGACATCTTAGTATTAATGGGAGGCTGACTGTCCTGGGCTGTTGGCCTTGGCAGCACAGTTTAATGTTAATATTGAGATCTGGGGAGTCTAAACAAACTTCCAGGGAAAACCAGTCTTTATTTACACATCTCTAGATGAGCCAAATGTGGTGGATATCCCTATAAAACTGCTTCATGCCCTAGAGGAAATTTTTCCTTAGGTAATCCCACAAAAATTCCTAGTTACCTAGAGTACTCGAGCTAGAGCTGGTGAGAGCTTATGAGACAGACTTCGCTCAAACTACGACATTTTCTAAGGCACAGGCCTCCCTTTCAGGTCTCTCTCTTAGGGTAAATCCTAGAGGCAGTGCCCCACAGAAATCTGGTCCAGTGCCCCAGGTTGTCATATCCTCTAGAGGAAAGGCTGGTGTGGCTCTCCTATCCCTCAGAGAAGGATGACAAAAAAGACAAGAATTAACTCTCCTAAGTACCAGCCCCTGTCACATCTGACTGTGGGTTTCAAGTGGGGTGTGGATCTATGGTATCAAGACAAGGAGTTCTACTTATCTTGATACCATAGAAGTGGCTTGGGAAGATGTCCTTTGAGAGCCAATATAGTTTCTGTGCCCTACAGCAGCCCAAGTGCTTTAAAGCCATTCCATGCTGTATAGTTTGCACACCCATCCATGTGGAGGAGGATAAGTGTTTCAAGGCCATTCATTCTGCACTTTGTGAGAAAAGCAAAGGGCCATCTATGAGGGTCAAATACTTGTAGAATGGGTATGTGTGAGAGCAAAAAGTTACTGTAGATCTTCAAAGAGCATCTCCACAAGACACAGCCTTCTTCTCAATAGTGTTAACTGCATTTTTACAGCGTAGCATGTGTGTAGTTTTTGGCTATTACTGCTGAATTATTTGGGGGTGGGAGGGATGGGGTAGGAAGGGAGATGAGTAGGATTGTTTTTATTAAAATTTGGGACCTGATTGGGGAAATGGTGAAACAATGAAAAGAAGAAACTGCTAATGATTTGGTTTTGTGTCCAGAATATTTTCTTAAAAAAATATATATATATAATTGGTAATCTAATCAACAACTCTGAGAGACTGTTTAAAAGCTGTAAATGCCTGAAATTTATAGGCCAAGGTGTTGCCTGTCTGAGATTATTTCTGTTCCCAACAAAGGACTAAGCCAGTTGATAAGTTACCAAAGCTGCCATTTGGGGTGGGGGTGGGGGGGTGGAAATTAGTTGAGAAAGGAAAGTATTTTATTGGAGCATATATATAGGCAGATCATTCTGTCTTAGAGGTGCTATTCTTGAAATTGACAAGACCCTTTCTTTTCTAATTATGAAGCTACTAGAAGCCTGATGCACAAAGATTTGTACTAGAATTGGCTTTCCTTTCCTAGCTGCCGGCACCACCTTTCCAGTCCCTTTCTGCTCAGGCCCTGCCTTCCCACACTGCCCAGAGGCCCTGAGAGACCTGGAGTGGGGCAGAACGCCTGCATTGTTGCCATGGTGACAACGCAAGCATCCTGCCCCCATCACTGGGCGCCTGTGTATGCAAATTAACCACAATCTTTGTTGGGTTAATTTGCATATCACTCCTGATTGGCTGGTGGCATGGCGGAGGCACAGACAATTCACATGTTTGTCTATTATTAGGTAAGATAGGTATTAGCTTGTTCATCCAAGCTCCTGGCTATTTGGAGGGAGGTGAAGAGGATGGTATAGGAGGTGTGACAGTAGAGAGAAGGGCCTATATTTTTAGGATGGAAAAACTCTTGGAGCCTCTCTATTTTTTTAACTTTGAACTCTGAAACCACTGGTGGCAGGTTTCAGTCACTGACAGCACAAGTTCATTGAAACACTTCAGGAGTTGAATTATTTCAAAAACCCTGGTCTCAGAAGAAGATTAAATGTTCACTTTAACACATGAAACAAAAATTCTTTTTTTATATCCCAAGAATTAACTAATACTCAAAATGCTGTCTTGACTCAGAAAATCTGTCAGTCCTTGACAAAATCCAGACCTACATCTAGAACTTCATTGTAAATCCTTTTAGGAGTGTGTTAGATTTCTGTGAAAACTTTGTTTAAATGTAAACTTCATACAACACAATCAGTTTTTGTTTTAATAAAACTATAGTTTTTTTTTTTTTAAAGAATGAGTCTTTATTGCAGAAGCCAGTGGCCATATAGCCATCTGACAAGACAGTTATTTACAACAAAGTCCATAAAGGCAGGGAGCTGGTCACATCTTTCTCATAAAGCAGCATCGGTCTCTTTGCCCAGTTACCTGAGCAGCTGCATACTGTCTCTGACTCTCGGCCTCACATCACAGCGGTACCTAAGCTCCCTGCCTTAGCAGTTTCTCCAGCCTCTGGCTCAGCAGCTTCTCCTGCCTTCCTTGCCCAGCACACTGGCTGGTTCACATGGTAGCTATTGTATATCTGAGTTCTCTAGCCTTTCCCTTCCTAGCTGCTCTCTCCAGCTTCATCTTCACACTGCACACACAGGAGCTACATTCTCCGTCTTCACCGCCTCTGCCTCTCTAAGCTCTCTAGCCTCTCTCTGGTCAGCAACCTGTCTATTACTCCAGATTAGGGGTGTCGAACTCAATCAGAGAAGGGGCCAAAATCTAAAATCCAGCCTAAATCGCGGGCCGAATGGTTTACTGAACAGTCATAAACTGTCATTGTGATGGAAACGCAGCGGAGTGCAGTGATGACAGCGTGGTGCAGGCCACATTGCAAGGCCTGGCGGGACGGATTTGGCCCGCGGGCCTTGTGTTTGACACATGTGCTCCAGATGGACAAAGAAGGCTAGCTGCCAACAGTGGCATCAATCATTGGGGTTACAGAAGGCACAGTGTTCATGGTGTCCTTGCACGTGTTCATGGTGTCTTGGCCTTGGACACCCCAATTAGGCTCATGCTCAGGGCAGCCTTGGCCAATTTGGTGTATTCTGGTGACAAGAAGGCTTCTGTGCTCCCATTGGCCTAGACTATCTGGGGATTCTGGCATGGTTCCCACAGCAGGCAAATTTTCTTTTTTCTTTTTGTATTTTCCTGTGTTTTTTTTTCAATTTTTAATAATTAGCAAGCATCATTAGATCTTTTATTTTTATTTTGTTAGAACTCTCTCTCTCTCTCTCTCTCTCTCTCTCCATATATATATATGCAAATTTTATAAAATTATAAAAATATATGCAAAATTATAAAATTATATATATAAGTATGTAAATTGACCATATCCCCACTACTCCCACCAGCCACGCCCACCAGCCAATCAGAGCAAGTATACAAATAAACCCAACCAAAATGGCTACAGCCACAGAGAGCAGGAGGGAGGCTTGGGTTTCCCAGCAATGGAGGAAGCCAAGCTTTCTGCTTGCCCTTGCAGGCCTAAGCCTCCACTCCAGGCTACAAAATTTCAATTATAGAAGGTAAACAAATTCCAACAGAATTTGTAGCCTGGAGGCTTGGCTCCGCTCCAGGCTACAAAGTTTCAAATGTAGAAGATATATAAATCCCAGTTATCAGGGCCTCTTCTTGGGTTGCCAAGGGACGTGGCCAGCCTGCAAACCACCTCAGGCCCCTCGCTTAAGCCACACCACACCCCAAGGGAACCCCCATGCTGATCTGGGACACCCTTCAGGGCAAACCAGCCAGCCCTCACCTATGCACTAGGCTTCTATCCTATCTAATAAAAGAGTAATATGCAGATTGACCATCACTCCAACACACAAGATGGCTGCCCCCATGTGGTCAAAGATCCTGCCCCAATGTGGACATGAGAAGGCCACCACAAGATGGCCAGCAGGGGAGGGCAGTTGGGAGGGACCAGGCATTAAAGGGAGAGCAGTTGGGGGCAATCAAGTCTGCAGGAGAGGGCAGTTAGGGGTGACCAGGCTGGCAGAGGAGGGAAGTTGGGGGTGACTAGGTCTGCAGGGAAGGGCAGTTGGTAGGGACCCATGCCTGCAGGGGAGAGCAGTTGGAGGGGACCAGGCCTTCAGGGGAGGGCAGTTAAGGGTGACCAGGCCTGAAGGGGAGGGCAGTTAGGGGAAGGGAAGCAGTTAGGCATCAATCAGGCTGGCAGCAGAGTGCTTAGGGGGTGATCTGGCTTGCAGGCAGAAGCAGTTAGGGGCAATCAGAAAGGCAGGCAGGCAAGCAGTTGAGAGCCAGCAGTCCTGGATTGTGAGAGGGATGTCAGATTGGAGAGGGTACAGGCTGGGCTGAGGGGCACCCCCTCCATGCACAAATTTTGTGCACTGGGCCATATATATGTGTGTGTGTGTGTGTGTGTGTGTGTGTGTGTGTGTGTGTGTATATAATGTATATTGGAGGCCTGGTGCATGAATTCATGCATGGGTTTCGTGTATGGGTGGGGTCTAGCCAGCCTGGCCAGGGAGAGGGGACATGGATGGTTGGCCGGCCTGCCTGCTAGTCAAACTCCTGGTCGAGGGGACAATTTGCATATTAGCCTTTTTAATATAAGATATACACTGAGTGGCCAGATTATTATGCATTCAGAGATTGTAATCTGGCCACTCAGTGTATATTTTTAATTCCTACTTGAGGACATGCTTAGAGAGCAGAAGGGGGAGAGAGAGAGAGAGAGAGAGAGAAAGATATCAATTGGTTGTCTTCAGTACATGTCCTGATTGACCAGGAAATAAACCAGCGACCTTTCCATGAACAGGATGACACTCAACCAAATGGGCCAAAAATATCCAAAAATGAAAAGCAAATGCACGGCATAATGAATCACTGGTGAACACCTCCACAGAAAGAGGTCACAGATGCATTCTAGAAAATGCTTTGTCCTTTTCATTTGCAAAGCTTGCTCTTTTCTGACGGGTACTCACCATTTTTCTGAGTTCCTTTTCTTGCTTTGTACAGTAGTTTTGCCACCTATGTATGTGTCTAAACAATATGGTCTAATCTGGACTATTTTTAAAATTTAGGTAAATGGGAATTATATTGTATACACTTTTTTTGTATATGGCTTTTTTCTTTCAGTCAACATTTGTTTTGTGAGATAAATTCATGTGTGACAAGTATTAGTATCTACTGTATGCTATGTGTCTAATATATTTATTCTTATTATTACATAATACTCCATTGTGTGAGTATGTGACACTGAGTGTACTTGTTCTCCTGTAACAGAGATTCCTCTGAAGGGCTTTACAGAGGGCAGCTGAGAGGAGCTTTTATACAGGCTTCCTGGTGCCTATCCACCAGTCTCTTTAAGATACAGATAAAAAGCCAGAAATTCTGAGTAACCCGGAGAGATAATACTGAACTGTTCTCAGTGTGGATAAACCACTTTTACTCCTTCAGTAGTGTGAGTTTCTGTTGCTCCACATTTTCACTATACTTGGATATTGTCAGATTTTGAGATTTTTGCCATTTGGGGGGGATATTAGGCAAAATGTGAAGCAGTTTTGCCCTCATGTTGTAACTTGCATTTTTCACTGAAGTGGAGTACCTTTTCATACCTTTATTGTCATTTGGAACTTCCTTTTTATTAAGTGTTTGCTTGAAAGTTTTGCTCATTTTTCTTCTATTGTTTTTTTTTTTTTTTTTTTTTTTTTTTTTTTTTTTTTTTTTTTTTTTTTATTTTTTTAAATAAGTTCTTTCTAGAAAGCTCCAGACTGGAGGAACGCGACGAGGAGCAGGAGCCCCTGCCGGACACCGGCCAGCTGGGCACCAGCAAGGAGCCAGGTGACGGGGCCCCCGGGGGGGGATGCCCCTGAGCCTTCAACCGCTGAGCGCGGGCAACGGAGCCAAGGACGGGGGCTGCTTCCTGGGCGGCACCGACCCCAGCAACAGGCTGAAGCAGTGCAGGAGCCCGCAGACAACAAAGGGGTGCCACAGGCCATCCTGCTGAGCTCCCAGGACAAGGAGAAAGAAACCAAAGAAGTTCTCAATGTGAAGAAATCAAGTGAGAGCAAAAGATAGTAAAATTACTTAAGAAAGAATACAAAGAAGATCTTGAAAAATCAAAGACTAAGTCAGAACTCAACTCACCAGCCAACATTGCAACATAAATGCGTTTTAAAAAAAAAAAAAAAGAAAAAAAGAAAAGAAAAAGGGACAGAATGTTGGAACAGTGGCTACCAGGCCTAGAGTGGCCAGGCACAAGGCAGTGGCAGCTGGATCCGGAGCAGCATCGGCCAGGCCCCAGAGCAGCAGCGGCCAGAACCAGAGCATCAACGGCCAGCACTGGAGCAGCCAGACCTGGGGCAGTGGCAGCCAGGCCTGAGGCAGAGGTGGCCAAGACCAGGGTGGCCAGTCCAGGAACACCCAGACCCGGAGTGGCCGAGCCCAGAGTAGCCGGGCCCGGAGCAGCCGGGTTGGGAGCAGCCAGGCCCAGAACAGCAGTAGCCAAGCCCAGAGCATCCAGGCCGGGAGCGACCAGGCTCGGAGCGGCCGGGCCCGGAGCAGCCGGGTCTGGTGCGGCCAGGCCCGGAGCAGCAGCTGCCAGGCTGGGAGCGGCCAGGCCCGGAGAGGCCCGGCCCGGAGCAACCAGGCCCAGAGCAGCTGGGTCGGGTGCAGCCAGGCCTGGAGCAGCAACAGCCAAGTCCAGAGCAAGTAGGTTGGGAGCTGCAGTGACCAGACCCGGAACAGCTGGTTGTGGAACGAACCAGAGCAACAGAGGCCAGGCCCGGAGCAGCCAGGCCTGGAACAGCTTGCTTCTCACCTGCCCCTCCCCCATGGCTGCCTCTCAGACATGGCTGGAAACTTTTGCGGGAACTTGAGGGTCTGCTGAATCAAGTGATGAAGGCTTAGATCTGGATGTGTTGAGTTAGTATAGCGCTGGGGTGTTGATCTGTGAGTGCCTTGTGTGGGGCCTGGATGAGGCTGGTTGACCTATTTGGAAATGTTTTTTGTGTGAAGTGTATCATTGGGCATGTGGAGGTATTATTGATATGAGAAAATGCTAAGTAACAGATTTACTATCTGAAAAGGGATTTACTATCGGGGAAAGGGAGGGAGGAAGAGACTGAACATAAACTGTGCACCTATGGATGAGGACAATGGGGGATGGGGAGGGGACGGAGGGTGGGGTGGGAACCTGGTGGAGGGGGGAAGAAATGAGGAACCTTTGTAATAATATGAACAATAAAGATTGATTTTTTTAAAAATGAGTTCTTTCTAAAAAATATATGTTTTCATTGATTTTTAGAGAAAGAGGAAGGGAGAGGGAGAAGGGAGAGAGAGAGATAGGAACATCAATGAGAAAAGAAACATGGGTAGGCTGGCTCCTGCACACCCCACACTGGACTGAGCCTGAAACTCTGGCAGGTGCCCTGACTGGGAATTGAACCATGACCTCCTGGTTCATAGGCCAACACTCAACCATGAACCACACAGGCTGGATCTACTTGGCTTTTTATATATCTGTATAAAATTTAGGATCTACCTACAAGTTTCACAGGAAAATAATTTTAGAATTTAGATTACAAATGAATTGATTGCAAATCCAATGGAAAACTGGTATCCACCCAATAAAACCATTTATTTGAAAAATATATTTTCTTATATATATATCTCATTTATCTAAAGTTTTTTTTAAATAAATCTTTATTGTTCAGATTATTACAGGTGTGTCCCCCCCCCTGCACTAGCTTCCCTCCACCTGATTTCCCATCCCACCCATGCCCTTACACCTGACCACTCTCTTCATCCATAGGTGTAAGACTTTTGTCCAATCTCTTCCTACATCCCTCAACCCCCCCTTCCCCCTGAGATGGTCAGTCCACTCCTTTTCTATGTCCCTTATTCTATTTTATTCACCAGTCCATTCTGTTCATCAGATTTTTTATTCACTTGATTTTTAGATTCACTTGTTGGTAGGTATGTATTTGTTGTCATTTTGTTGTTCATAATTTTTATCTTTACCACCTTCTTCTTCTTCTTCTTCTTCTTCTTCTTCTTCTTCTTCTTCTTCTTCTTCTTCTTCTTCTTCTTCTTCCTCTTCTTAAAGAATACCCTTCAGCATTTCATATAATCCTAGCTTGGTGGTGATGAACTGCTTTAGCTTTTTCTTGTCTGTGAAGCTTTTTATCTGACCTTCAATTCTGAATGATAGCTTTGCTGGAGAGAGTACTCTTGGTTATAGGTTCTTGCTGTTCATTACTTTGAATATTTCTTGCCATTCCCATCTGGCCTGCACAGTTTTTGTTGAGAAATCAGCTGACAATTGTATGGGTGCTCCCTTGTAGGTAACTAACTTCTTTTCTCTTGCTGATTTTAATATTCTCTATTTGTCTTTTGCCCTTGCCATTTTAATTATGATGTGTATTGGTGTGTTCCTCTTTGGATTCCTCTTGTTTGGGGTTCCTGGACTTGTAAGTCTATTTCTTTTACCAGATAGGGAAAGTTTTCTGTCATTATTTTTTCTAATAGGTTTTCAATATTTTGCTCTCTCTCTTCTTCTGGCACCCCAATAATTCAGATGTTGGTATGCTTGAAGTTGTCCCAGAGGCTCCTTACACTGTCTTCATATTTTTTGATTCTTTTTTCTTTTCTTTTTTTCTGGTTGGATGTTTTTTTGTTTCCTCATATTTCAGATCTTTGGTTTGATTCTTGGGGTCTTTTGATCTACAGTTGAATTTCCTTATATTCTTTATTTCAGACAGTGTATGCTTAATTTCTGACTGTTTGTTTCAAATTTAAAAAAAATTTTTTTTCATTCTCATTAAGGTCCTTGAAGGTCTCACTAAGCTCCTCAGAGGTCTCATCAAGTTTCTCAGTGGTTTTTAGAAGATTCTTTAGTAACCTTTAAAATGAGGTTTTGAACTCTATTTCCAATAGTTTGCTCTCCTCCATTTCTTTCATTCGTGACATGTTTCTTTATCTCCACATTTTTCTGCTTCCCTGTGTTGATGGAGTGGTTTTCTGTGGTAGGTTACCTACACGGCCCAGTGGTTCAGCCTCCCCCATCACCTGAGGTAGACACTCTTGGTGCATCCCATTGTGGGCTGAGTGAAAAGTCTTGGTGTAGTTAAGCCTTGATTGCTGTTGGTACACTATGAGGAATTGACCTCCAGGCCAATTGGCTGTGAGGACCCGCTGTATACTATAATGGAAGAACTGCTGTGCTAGAGACACACTTGTGGGGCAGGACTTGTTTCAGTGGGGCTTTGGTGCTCACTGAGTCTACCTCTTGAATGTGTCACTAATGAATGTGAGGAGTTGAAATCGGTGTGGTCTCACACTGACCACTAGGTACACTGGCTTCTGGATCTCCAGTGGGGTGCAGGTCAGCTACTGTCTGAGGCCACCCAGCAGGAGCTACAGTGAGATCTGAAGTTTTCTACTCTTTGCTTGGAGTTTGGAGGTTTTGGAGCTGTCTGACCAGGGCTGCAGTTTGTTATGTTAAGCTGCAATAAGGAAGGCCGTTTATATGCATGGAGTTTGGGTGGGTTTGTAGATTGTGCAGGGTGGGGGTCTTAGGGAGTCACTAGGCTAAGGTGTGGCAGTCAGCCGTCTCTGCGTCCCTGTGTCTCTTGCCCCAGCAGTGAACAATGATTGCTGCGCACACCTCTGCAAGAAAGCCACCCTCACTTTCCTACCCGATGGCAGACAGTCCACCTTCTCCCTGTAGGAGTTTGGATCCCCAGCGTCTCCCCAGAAACTAGAGTTCAGAGTAATTGGGAGCTTGTCTCCCTTCAGGTTGAAAAAAGCAGCACACCCAGTTGCCCGCCACCAGCCCAATTTGCGAGCCTCCGTACTTCAGCTTTTCCGTGCTTATGCCTGTGTCCTTGCTTTTTTCTCTTGTCTTCTAGTTGTAGAACTTCCACTCAGCCAGCTTCCCTGTCGTTCTGGGTGATAGTTGTTTTGTCTTTTAGTTGTAGTTTTCAAGTTGTGCAAGGCAGCAGTTTAGGTGTTTACCTATCCCACCATCTTGGTTTCTCCAAAAAATCTCTTTTTTTTTTTTTTTTTTTTTTTTTTTTTTTACCTTTTTAGTTTTGTTGTTGTTGTTGTTGTTGTTTGAAGCACAGAACCATTACTTTTTCAATAATTAAAAATATTAGCTGCTTTGAGCTGAAACCAGTTTGGCTCAATGGATAGAGCGTTGGCTTCGGGACTGAAGGGTCCCAGGTTCGATTCCGGTCAAGGGCATGTACCTTGGTTGCAGGCATATCCCCAGTAGGGAGTGTGCAAGAGGCAGCTGATCTCCAGGCTGGGAGTGGCCAGGCCCGGAGCAGTCGGGCCCGGAGCAGCCGGGTCAGGTGGGGCCAGGCCCGAAGCAGCAGGGCCCGGAGTGGCCGGGCCCAGAGCAGCAACAGCCAAGTCCAGAGCAACCAGGTCGGGAGCGGCAGTGGCCAGACCCGGAACAGCTGGTTGTGGAACGGACCAGAGCAACAGAGGCCAGGCCTGGAGCAGCCAGGCCCGGAACAGCTCGCTCCTCACCTGCCCCTGCCCCAGGGCTGCTTCTCAGACATGGCTGGAAACTTTTGCGGGAACTTGAGGGTCTGCTGAATCAAGTGATGAAGGCTTAGATCTGGATGTGTTGAGTTAGTATAGCGCTGGGGTTTTGATCTGTGAGTGCCTTGTGTGGGGCCTGGATGAGGTTGGTTGACCTATCTGGAAATGTCTTTTGTGTGAAGTGTATCTTTGGGCATGTGGAGGTATTATTGATATGAGAAAATGCTAAGTAACGGATTTACAATCTGAAAAGGGATTTACTATCGGGGAAAGGGAGGGAGGAAGAGACTGAACATAAACTGTGCACCTATGGATGAGGACAATGGGGGATGGGGAGGGGGCGGAGGGTGGGGTGGGAACCTGGTGGAAGGGGGAAGAAATGAGGAATCTTTGTAATAATATGAACAATAAAGATTGATTTTTTTAAAAAAAGAGGCAGCTGATCGATGACTCTCTCTCATTGATGTTTCTAACTCTCTATCTGTCTCCCTTCCTCTCTGTACAAAATCAATAAAATATATTTAAAAATATATATTAGCTGCTTTGGTAAATTAAAAAATTTAAGATATTTAAGCTCACATGTTTTGCTCATTTTTTTTCTATTTAATCCACAGGAATAGGAGATAGATTAGGAATTAGGAGAGCTAAAACTTTTGAGTTCCTCAGAATAACCAAAATAAAATGTGTAAATCAATGTGAAAGTGGTGTCTCCATTTTCTTTTATTTTTTAAGTACCTTATTTTTATTACAATGTGTTATCATATACACACACATGCGTGCACATGCATGTGCACACATATTCACACACACACACACACACACACACACACAGGATTTAAGATGAACAGAAAAACAAGGATAGCCTCCAAACAGGTTTTTTTTACAAAGTTCAAAATAGATTACATATTCATTTATATGCTTTCCATTCATTATACAATGTGTAGACATGATCCATTTAATGATTTATGCTCCCCAAATAGTTAAACCAATCAGGAATTTCTCTGAAACAGTGTATATAAAAGCTTTTAGGTTAGACTCAAAAAACTGTTTCTTGCTAAAACCAACCTCAGGCATACATTTTTGTGTTTACATATACTTGAGAGTAGCAGTGTGTAAGTTCATTCTGTAAAAAGATATGAAAAAAAGAATTGAGACTCTTAATGCATTGTGCTCTCAGATAAAAGTCCTAAGTATGACAGTAACAATTAAAACTGCATATATGTGTTAGAGATCAGAAGATGTTATAAAGAAATGCAAATAGTTGTGCTTCAGGAACTTTTACATACAGTTGTTTTAATAATAAATATAAACTTAAAAAATGTCTCTGTGACTGATATAAAATAGACACAGGTATCAAGGATTTTATATACTTGGCTTAGGGTTTAAAGGTGAAAAATCATCTCCACATAAACCATCTGGTAGCTGCTAATCCCAACCTGGCCTACTCTCTTACAGTCAGGCAAAAGGCTGGGGAGAAAAACAAATTTTTCCTCCTGTTATCCAGAGGTAAAGCCAAGGTGAACCACTAAGTAAACACATGCCTATCTTCCTTTAGATTTCTTAGGCCAAATAAGAGAGGTCAGCCTACTTTTATGAGGTTTAAAATAACCCCACATGTTTAGTATCTGGACCACAAAGTATTCTGTAATTCAGAAGATGCATTAAATATGTCCTGTCTTCTGTGAGCCCTAGGATAAGAATGATTCCTCAATACTTTGTGCTTTATAAAAAAAAAAAACCTCCACACATTAACTGTAAAACTCTTATTTCAGAAACACCATGGCAACTGTTTATAATAGAAGCCAAGGTATAATTTACATAATAATGTTGATGTTTGTAGCAAGGAAATAAATGTAATTTTATTTTTAGGCTAGTCAATTTGCTGTTTTAGGCCTTTAATTAACTTTGAAGGACAGATGAGCCTAACAATTAAATTTAAAGCGAATAAGCAAAAAGATGAGAAAATAAGAAATGTTTTCATTAAAGTTATTTTATGCACAATAGGTTTAGATATAAAAAGAATTTCCTCAAAGAATTTCTTCAGTGTTACTCAGAAGCATCCTGGTGTGTGTGTGTGTGTGTGTGTGTGTGTTGTTGTTGTTGTTGTTTTTTATAACATAATGTGCTGGAGTCCTTTGAATAAAATTATAAAGTGATTTAAAATATATATTATAGTTTATAGCATATTAATGGAGTGAAATAGAGATAAAAGGCAGTCCACATTCATATTTTCAAGATAAATTTACTTCAGAAGTCAATTGAATTCCTTGCTCATGTTCTAAATATAGCCATTGTGATAAGACCTAAGATGTAAGCAGCCACTAACTTTTGATTCACACTTAAGTGGAGGTAGAGAGGCACCAGTAATTCCACATCCCCCAGTGTAGGAAGCATCAGAGCTGCAATGCACACCACTGCCAGGAAGACAGTAAACTAGGTCCTGAGGAGACAGTTCTGTTTTCTGGTTGAAAAGACTGCTCAAAAAATAAGCTATCACTTAATGGTTCATTTATACTTTTTTCCTCTTCTTCCTTTTGTTGCTCTTTTGCAGAAGGGAGAAGAGAAGCCACAACCTTCTTTCCTAAAGCCTTTCTCTCTCTTTGTTCGGAAACTTGGAGACGGAATTTGTCTATTACTCCATAGTGACAGGATTGAACATCTTTATGATGAATCACAATATTCACACAACACAGAGGCTTTACTGCACCTGCAGCATCAACCACAACATACTTATTTGGAGTAGTACACAAAACTTTGAACTTTAAGGCAAACTCATAGGGATTATATAAAGTCAGAATTTGCTTGTGTGTTGACTGGTCATCTGCATAAAACATTAGTTCTGTGGGAAACACAAAAACAGGAAGATTTCCTTTCACTAACTCCAGTTGTCTTTTTTGTTGATGCATTGGCACTGAATCCCCCTTGCTGCAGCTTCTGTTTTCACAGTCTTGACTCTATTTTGGACTTTCCTTAAAGTCAGTTAAAAATTCCAAAGCATTTTGGCAATCTCGGAAAACCCGGCTCCAAGGAAAGCAGCTGCAACTGCTTGTTCGGTCCTTTGTCAGCGTCTCTAGGCTGCACTCCAAAAAATATCTTTTATAAAGTTTCCTTGTAGGGAGAGAAAACCAAGATGGCGGCATAGGTAAACAACTGGTCTGCCGCTCGCACAACAACTTAAAAATTAAAACTAATACAAAGGACATCTATCATACAAAACCACGGGAAGGCTGGCTGAAAGAGAAAGGAGCACAAGCGCTGAAAAGCTGAGGAGCCTAGGTACGGAGGCACGTGAATCGGGCTGGTGGCGGGCGATTAGGCGCGTGGCTTTTCTTTTCAACCCGAAAGGAAGCAAGCTCCTGATCACTTTGAAATCCAGTTTCTGGAGTCCCGTGGGGGACCCAGACGCCTACGGGGAGAAGCTGGTCTGTTGGCCATTGGTCCGAAGTGAGGGCGACTCTTACAGCGGTAAGCGCAGCAATCATTGTTTATTGCGCTGTATCGCAGGGAAGCAGGGACTTGGAAACACAGAAGGACAGGGACAGCCATTGCTGTTATCCCCACCCCAACCTAGTGAGGTCCTGAGACACGGCCTCACCCTAAGGCCCCACCCTGCCCTGAGACCCTGCCCTGAGAACCTGCCCTGAGGCCCCGCCCACACATTCTACCGACCCGCGCAGGCACCACACAGCTGCTTTTACATATGAATGGCCTGTATTGTGGCAGCTTAACCATATAAACTGCAGCTCCAGCAACAAAACCGCCAAATCCCAAGCAAACAGGAGAAAACTAGTTCTCACTGTAGCTCCTGCAGGGTGGCTTCAGACAGTAGCTGAACTGAATCCCATCAGAGATCCAGAAGCCAGTGTTCCTAGAAGTCAATTTCAACCACTCACACCCATAAGTGACACATTCAGGAGACGGACTCAGTAAGCACCAAAGCCCCACTGAAACAAACCGTTTCAGCACAGATCCATCACCCCCTTTCTCCAGCACAGCAGTTCTTCCTTTATAGACACAGCAGGTCCTCACAGACAATTGGCTTGGAGATCAATTCCTCCCATTTATTACCTGTATATGGTACGGTAGTACGGTAGTTGTCAACACAAACCAGACAGACTGTGAATCCTACAGTATCAAGAATTTACTCATTTATTCAATGACAGTCATGTCATCATCTTCTGGAACATCATAATAACAATCCAATTCCTGAATTTCCTGGTGAATTTCTTGTGACTCCATTTCTTTCAGAATCAGTGGACCAAATCTCTCATGTTTAGCAATAGCATTCTGAGACAGAGCCTAGGAGGGCCTTATTTTCAGGGGGATGCCTTATATTTCACTCAGAAGGAAACCTGTAAGTAGGTCTTATTTTCGGAGGATGTCTTATTTTCAGGGAAACACGGTATTTATGGGTCAACTCCCATCACTTACTGGTAGAGGGCTGCTCCCAGCAGCATTAATTCCCTGGTCCTTTCTAGCTTGGGCAGGGTGGGTTCTAGCAGTGGAGAAGACAGTCACAGTAAGCAGGCTTTTGGGAGCTGGGAGTGTACTTGCAGGTGGTAAATGCTGAAGGAATATGGGTACAGCCAACAGCATCCCAACATCCTGCTTCTAGGGATCGTTCCTCCCTCCTGCTTCATCTCAGTGTTCTCTTGGATCCTGTTTTATTTGTTTGTTTGTTTATTTTTTGTTTTTGTTTTTTTAGAGTTCATCTCCCACGCCTGCCCAGATAAGATTGATTTGGGGATAGACAGGTAGTCCATGCTGAGTTCATCTTAACCCTTTCCCAGGATTAATATTTTTTATCATGGGGCCAGCACGGGTGAGCTATTGATGGCAGAAACTGTGTTTCCATAAGGAACAGAGAGAGCTGGACAAAAGCTGGAGCAGAGAAGCACAGGAGAGAGTCCTGGAGTCAGTCCAGATCTGTCTGAAGATCCATCACCCCCTTTCCTCTGATATTTAGGTGTCAGGTTTCCCTTAGAAAATGTTTGGCTTGCCAAAACCAGTTTGGCTCAGTGGATAGAGTGTTGGCCTGCGGACCGAAAGGTCCCGGGTTCGATTCCGGTCAAGGACATGTACCTTGGTTGAGGGCACATCCCCAGTAGGGGGTGTACAAGAGGCAGCTGAACGATGCTTCTCTCTCATCGATGTTTCTAATTATCTATCCCTCTCTCTTTCTCTCTGTAAAAATTCAATAAAATATAATATATTTAAAAAAAAATTTTTTTTTTAATGTTTGGGTTAACCTCCAAATCCTCACGATCTTCACCTTCTGAACCTAGTGCAGGCTGGGCATTTGAAACTATGACAGAGAGGATATAGATTTGGCTATAGTAACAAAGTACCCCAAATAATAACGCTATTTGCATTGTCTATTGCTTTGTAACAGTCCATCCCAAAATGTTATGGCTTAAAGCAATGATTTATTAGTTCTCATGATTCTGTGAGCTGATTGGGTGATTCCTCTGTTCTAATGGTGTTGCCTGGGGTCACTCAGTGGCTGTTTGGCTGGTGGCTGGCATGGCGTGGAATATCCAAAATGACTTCTTTCACCTGCCTGGAGCCTTGGCACTTGATATTGACTGGAGTTCTCCTTGATTCTCCTCTGTATGGCCTCTCTCTCACACTGAAAGATGGAAATTAAACTGAAACGCGTGGTTTTCCTCTGGGCAGGATGCTGTTATGCCCAGACTTCGTGATCCCCAAGGACCACCAGGGAGCCGAGTCCGATGCAATAAACAAAAGAGCCTGTACCATGCTAGCAATGGGCTCCTCCCACTCATGCCGGCAGCATGGCGGAAGAGAGCGAATTTCTCCCGGTCCAGGCGTTTTGAGGGCTAGGGATAACTCCGCCCTATGGGGAGCTCATCCTCGCCCCGCCCTGCCCTTTCATTCCCCCCTTGTCTAATGTGCCTAGTCAAATCATTGACTCAGCAGCCTACTTCCTTTCAGCATAAACAACAAATACAGTTATCAAGACCCTTAGTACCACAGTTCCCATCAGTATTGTCCTCACTGAAGTCCAGTTCCCCTCCTGAAGGCATCAGTTCTCCTCCTGGCCTGTAGTTGCCAGGATCCAGGCCATGCAGGAGCTGGGAGTCATGTAGTCAGGTCTGGGTGCCATCTACTTCAACAGCAGTGGGCGTGCTCAGGATAACAGTGCAGCATCCCTTTGAGTCCTTGGGCAGCAAATTTCTTTACCCACATTGAGTTCCAGGGCTACAGGGTCTGCGGTGGGCACTGGCAGTGCATCTGGAACAAGCAAACTGCAGAGCCTGTAAGGACTTGAGCAAGGAAATGGTTACCATACATGATCCCCTCCCAAAAAGGGGAAACTTGTCCCAATAAGGGGTACACCTGGCCCTCAAGAGGGCAAAGGACAGGGGGTTGGTCCAATTTTCACCGAATCTAAGACACATTTAGTTAAACCCCCTTTTCAAGAGTCTCACCTGTCCTAAGGCTAGAGCTATGAGATACCTTAGCTACCAAGGGGAGGGCTGTTATCTGATAGTGGGGTATACCTCAACCTAATCTGAAGTGTCTATAAAAACTAGACCTTAATGCTGGTGGTTTAATCTCTGAAATCCACCTACCAATGCTCTCCTGGGGAGGTTCCCTGGGACCTGAATTCCCAGGGGGGATCCCCTTACCTTGCTTAGCATTTACCTGTGCACAGACAGTACTTCTAGCAACTCTGCCTCACAGAAGTTCAGAAGTCTTGGTGACACTTAACCTGGTATCACCGGGCAACTCTGACCTAGAGCCTCTGGGACCAACAGTCTTGTCATCTGGAGGGTCCATCAACCATCTGGTCCTTCAGTGGCTTGCTTCTGGTCAGCCAATTCCTTCTGGCTGCAGTTGGTAACCCTCTTTTCTTTGTGGATGGCACAGTGTCTCTATCAAAGGGCCTGGATTAAGGCCAAAAGTTCTGGAACTGTGCCCAAATGGTGTGGTCCAAGGTGACTACCACTGCCCCTGCATATCAGGTCCCATCCTGAACATAACTGCTCCCATCCGTGAACAGTACCTTGTCGTCTGTTACCTCTGTGCAGTCATGAATGGGTTCCATCATCATCATCTGGAAGCAGGCTGGCAGGGTTGATGGCCAGAGTTTTCTGAATCTGGACACAGGGCTGGTCCAGGAGAAAAGCCTGGCCCATCCAGGTTAGCTCCTGGTCCAGAGTCCACTTATCTGCCTCCTTCACCAACAATGCTGTGGCTGCCACAGGGTCCTGTCTCTTAGACAGATAGGCAACAGGTCCCTTCCAGGGACCTAGAGTCTGAGTGAGAACCCCTTTGGCAATGCCTCTTACCTCACTCACGTAGAGGTGGAAAGGCTCCGCGTCGTCCAGCAAGGCTAGGGCAGCTGCTGAGATGAGAGCCTTCTTTAGCTCCTCAAAGATCCGTTGTTCCACTTTGGACCAGTTCAACAGCTGCATCCCCCCAGTACGTGTTCCTTCTGAGGACCACAGTCCTTCTTGATGTCCAAGGAAAACAGGCAGTTTGTCCGGTGGCTTCCTGGGCTGATGTACGGGTCCTATTGGCTCTCTCAAGACTAAATAGGGTGCCCCCATGCCCATCAGGAAACTAACAGGCTTGCCTCTCCTAGCTAACCTGTCAGGACATACTCTTTATAATTTCTATAAAAATCTTATCTTCCAAAAATACATAACCATGCCTCAAATTTTAAAGAAAAGGCAAGGGAGGAGGAAGCAGGTCCAGTACCTGTTCCCAGGCCTCCAGCAGTTTTAAATTTAAAATGCCACATTTTTCCTACAGATACAGATCTATCTACATTTCTAAGCCCCTCTACTCCCCCCTGCAGAACATCGGTGAAAATTGTCCAAGCAGTCGCAGGGGGTTAAATCATACAAACAATTGTTTTCACATTGTTTTTGTAATGCCCAGACTTCGTGATCCCCAAGGACCACCAGGGAGCCAAGTCCGATGCAATAAGCAAGAGAGCCTTCACCATGCTAGCATGTGCTCCCCCACTCATGCCGGCAGCATGGCGGAAGAGAGCGAATCTCTTCCGGTCCTGGGGTTTTGAGGGCTAGGGATAACTCCGCCCTATGGGGCGGAGTTGGGAGCTCATCCTCGCCCCGCCCTGCCCTTTCAGTTTTAACACAATTCTAAATAAATTATAAACCTTTGTGATGAAGTCTACTTAAATCTATAAAGTAGATACACATGACTGAAAACAAAAATGATTCCCAAAGTTTAAACAAAATACAAGATGCAGGTACAAGCCCAAATCCAACAACAATGGCATATGAGAAAAGCAAAACAAAACAAATCAAATATCATATGTTACATTAAACATTACTTTAGAAAAACTGACTTAAAAAAATACTGCATCACTGACTTAAAATAATTTTTAAGTGTAAGCATTACATACTTTTTCATCTGACAAATGAGAATAAATCAATCCTTGAGATCTTTGATCATTACTGCTTATTCTTAACATATATAATACAGTTTAGCCTGCCATATTCTAGGCATCTAGTTACTGCAATTAACTTTTCCTAATTCAACTTATACTTTGAACTTTTAAAGCTGGCAAGTCAAATAAATTTGGCATTTCTTAGATTAATAACATTACATTTTTAATATATCCTACTTAGGGTAAAGTTTCAGCAACAGATCTAATCATACAGTTTTTTCAGATCTCAAAAATTTTTTTTCTGAAGTTCAAACAAAGCACTGAATAATCTCTTTGTAGGAGAGCTAATAGTCTTGTGCTCTCCGGCCTCCCCTAGACCTCTTCACACCAGAGGCAGTTTACTAGGATTTAAGACAATGTCAGAAAATCATAGGTCAATCACAATTCATACTTAAGTAGCTATTTGACTCTGCTTAGCTGATACCAATGACAAGGAAGACTAACCATTGTGGGCTGCTTCACCACCAATCACCTGCCACTCCTGAAGCTGGAGCAGCATTCAAATGCAAATGAACACATTCTTTACCTAAAGACTCCTGGCCATTCACGGCCATTCACCACCATTCACCTAAACTTGTTATCATTACCATCTAGTTTCCGCCTCATGGCGGGGAATTTCAAGAGCTGCTTACAATGACTTGGGAAACCAGTTTTAATTTATCTCCCAGTTATCTCCTCCACTTTTAAAACTTATTCTGTACCCAGAAAAGTGTTTTTAAGAACAGCCCAAAACTATGCGCACTCGTTTTGAACTGGCCTTTTCTCTTTACTGAGCACAGAGATTTGCCCTTGAGCTCTTCTCCATTACCGGATGTCGCCACACCAGATGCCTTCACCCGGCTCAGGCCCCTCGGGCCCAGGCCCCCTGAGTGAGGCTGCTTCGGCCGCAGCCCCAGCCACGCTACTCAGGCGGCCGGAGGAGGAAGCGCAGGTCGCCCCAGCGGCTTCCCGGCTCCGCCTCCCCTTCCCCAGGCAGCCAGCAAATTAGCCCAGGTGCCTGCTCCCAGAGCGAGGCCACCACTGCCCAGCCGCGCTCCGACGCACAGACTGAGCCCCGCGGGAGCCCCCCCTCCGACCCAACGCCGCCAAGGGGCCCCGTACCGCCACGCCGGCCACACTTCGCTGACTCCATCCCGGGGCGCCATGCCGCCCACAGATACCAAACTCAGACCTGGGAAAGGTTCACTTTCCGCAGGTGAGGCAACGGCTCACGCCATTCCTCTCCCCATATGAGGGTCCCTCTCGGGCCCTCCCGGGAGGTCAGAACGTCTTCTGATCCTCCTGCCCGTAGCCTTCATGGTGCGTCCACCAGGCGTCTTCGGGCACCAATTCCATGAGGGGTTTTATGTCCCTCCAGAGCGCGCACACACCTACCGCGGCCAGTCAGACTCTCCGGATCGGGTTTTCCCTAATGGTCCCGGGGATCCCGGACGAATTCCCCCATCTGTTATGCCCAGACTTCGTGATCCCCAAGGACCACCAGGGAGCCGAGTCCGATGCAATAAACAAAAGAGCCTGTACCATGCTAGCAATGGGCTCCTCCCACTCATGCCGGCAGCATGGCGGAAGAGAGCGAATTTCTTCCGGTCCAGGCGTTTTGAGGGCTAGGGATAACTCCGCCCTATGGGGAGCTCATCCTCGCCCCGCCCTGCCCTTTCAGATGCAAAGGTGACTTCTTTCCTTGGTCCTTGTCCAGGTGGATTTGAAGATTGGAGCCGCAGATAACAGGTGGTATAGGAAAAGGTGGACATTTATTGGGAAGCAAGCACAGACTCCCAAGTGGGGAGGGAGTTCCAAAGGGGTAGCCCGCAAAGCCCCTTTTCCTCAGGGCTATAAAGGCTGCAGTTCTCTGTGTCCTGATATCCCCTCTGAGCTCAAACCCCACCTGGGGTCCCCCTTTTTTTCTCTCCTTCCTGTGGTAGAACTCTATTCCCTGTGAAAATCTGTTTTCCTCTTTCTCCCTTTTGTCTTTCTACTCCCTGTGGCTTTCCCCTATCTTCCGTGAATGGGTATCTTCCTCTCCCTTTAGGCTATGGGGCCTTTAGTTCTTAGTGAATGTATGCCTTTTGGCAGCTCCCAGCCCCCCCCAGCTTTGCAGTTCTCCCCCATGGAGCCTCCTATATTTCTAAACTCCCTAAACCTGCCTATTTTACCCCTAAAAATTCCTTTCAGTTCCAATTAGGAAACTCCAACAGACAGGGGTTACCAGTCTTTCCAGCTACTTCCTGCTGACAAATGGACGTCAATAGGGGCAGCAGTCAGGGTTCCATATAGCAGCCTCCATCTGCGGTTCCATTTGGGGGACCATTTTTAGTTTTAGGACTTCTAAATGGGAGGATACAAAATGTACCAAAAGGTCAAATATGCAAGGGCCAACAATGAGTAATAAAAACAGCGTAAACAGAGGTCCAAGATGGAGCCAGCCAACTTCTTAGGGATGGAATCATATCCTTAATTTGTGTCCAGGCGTCTGGGACAAGAAATTGTGAGCCCTTTCCTTTAGCCAAGCTGCTTGTTGGAAAATTCCAGTTGTTGTTCCTCAGAGACTTGAGAAATGGCTGTGGTTATGTTGGTAACTGTGATGGCATTAAAGTGAACCCCACTGTCAATCTAACTATAATAGTCACTAGAGCCATTACTCCTAGAACCATGAGAGTAATAGACTTCCGTACATGTTGGATTAGACCACCTGATGTGTGGGAGGAGAATTGTTACTGAATGATGGAATTATTGAGAACTTTGTGATGGTCTGGTTCAGTCTAAGCTGTCCTGTGGTACAAGATCCAGCGCATTTTACTCTGAGAGGGATATGGCAGATTATCTGACCCTGAACTGGGCTGCTAATAGCACACCCAGCAGGGATTTGGGGAGCCAGTATGCTGAGAGATTCATTAGGACACTAGACTCCCAGTCCCCTGCTATACCAGGGATACAGAAAAGGACTATCAGTAGGAGCTACTTATGGTGTTTCTGGGTTCCAGCAAGGGCAGAAAAGGTGTCCTCCAGGTACCAGCCTAGGATTCTGGTGACACTCATGAAAAGACAGAATAAAAACTATTAGAAAAAAAATAAAAACAATGATTATCCAGTAATATCAGAGCATTTTACTTATCTTGTTGACTCTCCAGGATTCTTTAGAAAGAGAAGTTTCAGGCCCTCCAGAGGCTCACACAAGTAGGAGTCCAGTGTTTAGTTGATGCCAATACAGCTTTGTCCTCCTCCTGTGGCTTGCTTGAGACAGGTGGATTTAGGAGTTGATGCTGGGGACCTATTGGGAGGTATAAAGCTGAGGCCCATAAAAGGGCCCTCTTCAGTTGTGTAAAAGCTTGCTCAGTCTCAGGTTCCCAGCCTAAAACAGAGAGGCTGTCCTTTTGGGCCTCCTTGGTTAGCTGGTAAAAAGAACGTGTTATTTCTCCATAGCTGACAATGGTGTGAATGGCAATCACCCCTTCACTTATAGTCACCAGTCCTGAACTAGTCTTCATTTCCTATTAGGTTCTTGTACCCCTGAGATGGGAGTATTGTAAGGACTATAACATGGTTTCAATAAACCTTGGGCTTCTAAAATATTATAGATTGCCTATTATAATTGAGTCATTCTCAAGCCTCAGGCTTGAGAGGATATTGCCTCTGACGTGGATATGAGGCTTTCTGCATGATCAGGAAGGCATGCGAAAGGAACAGCTTACCCCACCTGTACCCTAAAGGCTTCTATAAAAATATTTCTTTGTTGGCTTCCCAGACACAGCTGTAACAGCTACAGCCTCTGAGGGTGATTTACCAGGGTCTGAGAGGAGTACAGAGAAAGTGGCTCCAGTATCCAGGAGGAAATTAATTGCCTTGCCCTCAACAGTCAGGCTTACCTGAGGCTCCTGGGTGGAAACAACAATCCTCTAAGGAGCCGGGTTGGGAGATCCTGGGCCCCATCAGTCCAGCTGTCTGTGGGGACAGTGATACTTCCAGTGGTTTCCTTGACAGACAGGACATGGCTTTGGGGGTCCACCCCACCCCTAGGGGCAACTCAGCGTATGAGTCCAACCTGTCTATAGTTGCAACTGTTGACTGAGGCTGACAGCCTACCTCCAGGTCCTCACTGGAGGCTATTAGTAGCCTCCTGGAGCATGCCTCTATGATCTTTATTTCTGCAGCTTTGGCCTGGTCTCTCATGTTCTCCTCTTTTCCTCCTTCTGGTCTTTACAACAGAACACAGAGGTGGTAACTTTCAGGAGATTCTCTAAGGTATTCTTGAGACCAATAGCCAATTTTTGTAACCTTCTCCTGATGTCCGGGGCTGTCTGAGTGCCGAATTTGTCCTTTAAAATGAACTGTCCCAATTTTGTATCTGGGTTATATTGGTGTGCTTAACCAATGCTTCCCTGAGCTTCTCTATAAAACCTGAGGGGTTTTCATTAGCCCTTTGATTAATGGTGGTTAGCTTACTGTAATTAACAGGCTTTATTTTACTACATCTGAGGCCTTCCATAATACAGAACTGGCAGTGGTTTATCTTCCACCTCTCAGTTTCAGGATTCCTTTGAGGGTCTAGAAGAGAGACTGCCTCTTGTCCTATTAAGAAATCCCTACACCTTCCCTCAGAGTCATCTATTCCCCCAGCATAAAGAACAAAATTTTATTCCCAGATTCTCTTGTTTTTTCTAATACAGCTTGCTTTTAAGTGGCTGAGAGGGTAAGGTTTAATATGAGCATGACATCTCTATAAGAAAGATCAAACATTTGAATGAGGCTTTGGAATGAGAAGGCTAAAAGGCTAATTCCAATGTAACCCCGATGTTTGGGGGGCTAGCAATCTGGGTCTGTGCAGTAACCTAATGTACATTCTTAATAACCTATAATTAAGCCACTGCCCCTTTCTTCCACAATCTGGTCCTATAAGACCTGTTACCTAAATGTTCACATGAACAATACACAACACCCGTAGTAGGTTATCAGCTCTGGTGCCAGGCCAGGCTCTTCTATATGATCTTAAGACCCCATGCCAACCTATGGGGCTTTTTGCAAAGCCCATGAAATGTCTGGACATCCCCATCCATATTTGGGGGCAAAGAAACCAAAGGGGATAAAAGAAGGGCTTCCACCATATTGGTTTGCTCAGACTTTGGAGGCTGTGTATCTCCATTTCTCTGAGTGTTGCTTGGGTTTCTTCGGTCTTCTACAACATCTGGTTCTCTAACTGAGAAGCCCAACTGCTCCTGGTCTTTTTGGCCTCTGGTAAGTGGATTTGGGGCCCTAGGGTGCTGGACAGGCCTCCAGGAGGCATGCCCTGCTGATTTTAGCAGAATTGAACCGGGGAACTCTGGGCACTCCTGGACCTGAACCTAGGACCCGGCCAGCATCTGGAGAAAGTGGACGGATACCTCTGGACCTGTCTGCAGAAGGGGCCTACACTAGGGGTGTCGAACTCAATCAGAGAAGGGGCCAAAATCTAAAATTCAGCCTAAATCGCGGGCCAAATGGTTTACTGAACAGTCATAAACTGTCATTGTGATGGAAACGCAGCGGAGTGCAGTGATGACAGCGCGGTGCGGGCCACATTGCAAGGCCTGGCGGGATTTGGCCCGAGGGCCTTGTGTTTGACACATGTGGCCTACACAGTTAGGCCAACTCAGAGCAAGTGAAAGGGGAGCTTGATCACCTCCCAGGAAGTCATACGACTTCATCAGGTAAATTAGTCAGGAATTGGGTGGGCTGTTTAACCTCTGAGTAAATGTGTGGTGAAAGTGTCTGAGTGTGGAAGAAGAAGGCTTACACTCTCCTATCCATTGTGTGGCTCCACTACCTCAGTTATGGAGTCCAAGTTCCATGATTTGTCATAAAGCATAACGGTAACCCTCCCCCATTTTGGAGGAGACCAGGCCCAGGGTTTATATGGGTGTAGCTTAGCTAAGATGAATCAAAGCTCCCACGAGGGATGCAGCCAGATGGGCATCTGAGTGGATCTGTGAAAACAGGTCATCCCCTCCCTTGTCTGTCTCTCGCCATCGATCATCATGCAGTCAGGACAAAGAAAACCTACTGTCCTCAATTGCATGTTGAAAATTTTTAAAAAGGGTTTCAATGGAGATTATGGTATTAAAATGGATCCCAGAACACTGAGAAAATTCTGTGGATTAGAATGGCAAACCTTAGGGGTTGGCTGGCCCTCAGAAGACTCTTTAGTTGAAGGACTGTTCAGGGTGGTCTGGAATGTAGTCATGGGAGACCCTGGACACCCAGATCAGCTTCCCTACCTAGACAACTGGTTAGAAATTGCTCAAACCTTGCTGCCTTGGGTCAGGTTCTGTGTCAATAAAAATGGACAGTATAAGGTTTTAGTAATAGTAAGAGGGGGACAGGCACCAGAGAAAAAGGGGACATAACCCTCTGTTCTGCAAGAACCTTCTGTGGGAGCCCTGCCAGTTTTACCACCTCTATATGTGCCACAGGCAGCACCTAGTGCTTTCCCAGCTATTCTGGAAGGTCTGGAAGGTTTAGAAACACTGCCTGCCTCTGTCTCTCCTCAACTGGGCTCTCCAGAGCCATTCGGTGGCACTTGCATTCAGCTGACCAAGGGCCCAAACCACAACCAGCATGTCAGATGCCTCTCGGGGAGATTCGGGGTGCCCAAGTACTTGATGAAGATGGGACCTTGTAGGAGGGAGGGCCCATATATTATTATCAGCCCTTTACCACAAGTAACATCCTGAATTGAAAACATCACACCCAGCTTATTCTGAAAAACTTCAGGCCATGATAGACGACCAAGAAATGATATTCCAGACCCAGAAACCCACCTGGGTGGACTGCAAGCAGCTCCTTTTCACATTCTTTAACACTGATGAGCACATGAGAGTAGTAACAGAGGCTCTGAAGAGGCTCCAGACCCAGGCCCTAAGCAGGGATATTAGATACAGACAGGTGGGCCAGGAAGGCCTTCTCAGATGAGAAACCCAATTAGATCCTGAACTCAGAAGATGTAAGGGCCAGGCTAGAAAGATATGAGCTGGCCTTACTCCAGGGGGTCAGGACTGAAGCCAAGAAGCCCAACAATATGGCTAAAATCTCCAACGTCTTCTAGAAGCCTGATGAAAGTCCACCGGCTTTCTATGAGAGACTATGTGAGGCATACCGGGTCTACACCCCCTTTAACCCTGAGGCCCTGGGAAATTAAACTATGGTAAATGTGGTCTTTGTGGGCCAAGTCCAGCCTGACATAAGAAGAAAGCTACAGAAGCTAGATGGATTTGCAGAAAAACACACACAAAAACACTACTGAACTGCTAGAAATCACAAGCAAGGTTTTCATCAACTGAGACAGTATGGCAAGGAGGGAGGAAGAAAAGAGGATACAAAGAAGGGCCAATATAATAGTGGTGGCTTTTAGAGGCTCAGGCTCTCAGACAGATCAGAAAGGGAAGCAAGAATACAGATTGGGGGATGGGGGGGAGCCTGAATGAGACCAGTGTGCCTATTGTAAAGAGACAGGACACTGGAAGAATGAATGTCCCAAACGGCAAAGTAAAAAGACTGGGCCCCCTTTTCCACTCAGTCACTGTCAACCAGAGCCACCTGAAGCATATCTCATTGGGCTAGCAATGGCTGATTCCAATTAGTACAGACCAGGCTCTTTTCAGTTGGGCCCCCACGAACCCATGGTCAGAATGAAAATAGGGGGGGCAAACTATGAACTTTATGGTTGATATGGGAGCTGAGCACTCAGTAGTCACTCAAAAAGTAGCACCTCTCTCAGGAAAGAAGGTCACCATTATCAAAGCTACTGAGAACCAGACCTATAGACCATTCTTATGCCCTCATCAATGCCAACTTGGTGGCCACCAAGTAATTCATGAATTCCTGTACTTTCCAGATTGTCCAGTACCTCTGATAGGTGGAGACCTTTTAGCCAAGATGGGGGCAGAGGTCACTTTTGCTCCAGATGGCTCAGCACAGCTTCGCCTAAGTAAGGAGACCTCCCCAATGATCCTGTCCTTCACAGTACCGAGGGAGGAAGAATGGAGACTTTATGCTCCCGAGTCAAAGACCTCACCATTAGAACCTGAATTAGAGAAAGAATTTCTGATCGTCTGGGCAGAAGGGAATCTCCCAGGCCTGACTAAGGACCATGCCCCCATGCTATTCGACTTAAAGCCTGGGGCACAGATGTTAAAATCCACTAATATCCAATTCCAAGGGAAGCATGCCTAGGGATCCAGGTCCACTTAGACTGGCTGCTCCAGTGGGGACTTCTTAAACAATGCCAGTCACCATGGAACACTCCTCTCTTGCCTGTTAAAAACCATGGGACTAGTGATTACCTACACTACAGGACCTGCAGGACCTGCAGGCTGTTAATGAGGCTGTTATAACCTTGCATTCAATGCTACCAAACCCCTACCCTCTTCTGGGACTCATTCCGTCAGAGGTGAATGGTTTACATATCTAGATCTGAAAGATGCCTTTTTCTGCCTTCAACTGGCACCCTCCAGTCAGCCCCTATTCACCTTTGAGTGGGAAAACCCAACTATGGGGGCCAAGAAGCAGTTCACTGGACCAGACTGCCAGAAGGATTCAAGAACTTCCCTATTCTTTTTAGTGGAGTACTAGCATCTGATCTAAGTTCTCAGGACAGGACTTGGGATGCATTCTATTTCAATATATAGATGGCCTCCTACAGGCTAGCTCCATGTCAATTCAGTCCTGGGAAGGAATGTAAGCCCTTCTGGGATTCTTACCTAAAACAGGTTACTGGGTATTCAAGAAAAGGCACAGATTTGTCATAAAGAAGTAATCTATCTAGGCTTCTGAATCACCCAAGGGAAACAAAGGCTGGGGACTGAAAGAAAGCAGTCAGTATGTGCCATCCCAGTCCCTAGCACCCGGCGGCAGATGTGGGAATTCCTGGGAGCAGCAGGGTTCTGTTGAATTTGGATCCCAGCGTTTTCAGACCTGGCTAAGCCTCTCTATGAAGCTTTAAAAGGGGAAGAGAAGGCACCCATCAACTGGGATCCGGAACAGGAGAAAGCCTTCATCACCATAAAGGCAAAGCTCACTGAGGCCTCAGCACTGGGGCTACCAGATGTGACATGAGACTTTAATCTTTTTGTTCACGAGAACAGTGGGATAGCCCTAGGAGTTCTAAAACCAGGAGTTTGGACCCTGCCAGAGACCAGTAGCTTATCTTTCCAAGCGGATCGACCCAGTTGCCTCTGGGTGGTCCCCGTCTCTCAGGGCCCTTGACATTATTAGTCAAAGAAAGCTTACCCTGAGATAAAACTTAAATGTAAAAGTACCTCATTCTGTTGTTACCCTAATGGAAGCTAGGGGGCAGCACTGGCTGACTCATTGCTTGGATGACCCAGCATCTGGGGCTCCCATGTGAAAATCCAAAGGGTGCAACTACAATAGAAGCAGTGAGAACTCTTAATCCTGCCACCTTTTTACCCATTGCTGAGGGAGCCCCTGAGCATGATTGCCTAGAAGTCCTAGAGGAGGTTTCCTCCAGCTGACGAGATCTGACAGGCCCCTATGAATCCGGACTTAGTATTGCTAGCTTCTTAGATGAAGAAATATCCAATTCTGGACGACAGTAGCTTCTTAGATGAAGAAAAAAGATGAGCTGGATATGCAGTGGTATCAGACTTTGAGACAATTGAGGTACAGGGTGGTCAGCACAGAGGGCAGAACTTTGGGCCCTAGTCAGAGACCTAGAACTCAGTGAGAATAAGCGTGCCAACATCTACACTGACTCGTGCTATGTCTTCACTACCCTGCATATCCATGGGGTTTATACAAGGAAAGGGGGCTCCTGATGACTGGAGGAAAAGAAATAAAAAATCAGAATGAGATCTTAAAGTTACTAGAAGCAATCTCGGACCCCAAGGTAATAGCCGTCGTCCGTCCATTGTAAAGATTTCCCAGAAGGGGAAAGACTCAGTGTCAGAAGGAACCCAATGTGCTGATGCCACAGCCAAGCTGGCTATTAAAGAACAAGCGGCACCGTCACGGATCATGTTGGCCCCCCAATTACTTGAACCTCTGAAATACACTCCTCAGAAAGAGGAATGTGCCCAGCAAGAAGGAGATACTCCCAGATCATAGGGTCTATGTCTCAGAACAGTGAGTCCATAAGGTAGTGCTCTAGCAGCATGAACTCACTCACTTAGGGAAGACGCCCTAGAAGCTACCTAATTGCCTGTCTTCCCTCCTTGTGTGCCTCAGTCTCTCAGCGTTGCCTCCTCTGTGTGGAGAACAATGCCAAATAGGGTCCTGCAGGACCGATAGGAGTTCAGCGCTGTAGGCAAGCTCCCTTTGAGGACTTCGAAGTAGATTTTACAGAAATAGGGCCTAGCTGAGGAAATAAATACCTACTAGTCTTTGCACCTTTTCAGGCTGGGCTGAGGCATATCCCACTACCACGTGTCCTTGCTTAGAGACTTGCTATCCAAATATGCTAGGCCAGGTAGTGTATGGGAGAACCCAATCAAGCCAGATTTTTGTTACTACGTGTTTCCCGGAAAATAAGACATCCTCCGAAAATAAGACCTAGCACATGGAAGAATAAGACTTCCCCTGAAAATAAGATCTAGCACATCTTTGGGAGCAAAAATTGATATAAGACACTGTCTTATTTTCGGGGAAACAGGGTATATTTATCAGCCTGCGGCATGTTATGACTTCCAAATGCATGTGGGGGCAGGGGAGGAATTGTATAGGATGGGAAGAATTAAACCCAGACAAAAATGGGCAGGATGCATCTGTCAAGGGAAGCCAGACTCAGTAACTTAGTGGAGTCACCATACCCATGTTGGCTATTCTGATGGGCTGGGGTGGAGGGTGGGTGGTCTAGGACCAAGCCCAAGAGGCAGATATTAAAAAGACTACCAGGCAACTGCTTGAACATAAAGCACCCAGATTACCTAAGCTGAGGACTCAGCTGTAGAAGCAATATGATCTAGACCCCTGGCTTTATACCACCTCCTCAATATTACCAATGCTTATTTAGCTAAGGACTGCTGGCTTTTTCTACCCTTGGGACCTCTCCTATTAATGACTACTCCAGTAAACATAATTAAACCAGGGAACTTAAAGGAAGAAATAATAGGACCTATCACGGCCAATGTGCAGCTAACTAACGTTGTCCCTATTTGCTTCAACAGTACCCAGGGCCAACACCCAATAGATCACCTCCCAGATGCAACTCTACCCTCAAGGATGAAAACACCACCTACCCCTGGTGCCTCCCAGCAGGAACATTCTATGTGTGTGGGACTGCTGCTTACCTCTACCTCTCCTGCCTACTTAACCCCAGATATATCTATTATACCCAACAACCAATCCCTTGAGACCCCCTTAAAGCAGTAACTAGATATAAGAGAGCTCTGCAAGTAATCCCCTTTCTAATAGTGCTCAGAATTGTGGGTAGCATAGGAGCCGGATAGGAGGAATAGCTCATTTTGTCTTCTCTTATCATGTTTTGACCCAAGAATTTTTAGAAGACATAGAAAGAGTAGCTGAGACCCTAATTGCCTTACAGGATCAAGTTGATTCCATAGCCACAGTAGTACTATAGACTAGAAGGGGATTAGACTTACTAACAGCAGAGAAAGGTGGAATCCGCCTCTTCTTAGAAAAGTGCTGCCTTTACCCCAACCAGTCAGGCATTGTCAGGGATAAGGCTAAGGATCTAATTGAACGAGCAACAACAACAAAAAAAGACAGGAGCTATCCAACCCCTGGGCTGTTTCGGGGAGGGGGGTGTCTGTAAAAGGCTTCTCCCATTGGCACTGTTAATGCTACTCATAGCTGTAACACTAGGACCATGTCTTCTAAATTTCTTAACTTACGTTATCTCATCTCACCTAGATGCCTTTAAACTTCAGATGGTCCTACAAACCAGAAGAATTTCCTACAAACCCCTCTGAGATGAAGAAATGGGATACTAACCCCTTGGTTATCATTCCCCTTATCAGCAGGAAGCAGCTAAGAGCAGTCATTGTCCCTGTTCATCACAACATCCTGTAGTCATTGTACCACGAGGCTAAGAGAAGCTTGGGGGACAAGCAGGAGCAATGAGAAGGCTAAAGGGGTAATTCCAATGTAACCCTGATTTTTTTTTTTTTGGGGGGGGGGGCTAGTAATCTGAATCTGTACAGTAACCTAATGTACATTCGTTTTTAAAAAATATATTTTATTGATTTTTTTAGATAGGAAGAAAGAGGGATAGAGAGTTAGAAACATCGATGAGAGAGAATCATTGATCAGCTTCCTCTTGCACACACCCTAGTAGGGATGTGCCCACAACCAAGGTACATGCCCTTGACCAGAATTGAACTTGGGACCTTTCAGTCCACAAGCCAACGTTCTATCCACTGAATCAAACTGGTTTCGGCCTAATGTATTGTACATTCTTAAAAAAAAAAAAAAAAAAAAAAAAAAAAATATATATATATATATATATATATATATATATATATATATATATATATATAATTGATTTTTTACAGAGAGGAAGGGAGAGGGATAGAGAGTTAGAAATATCAATGAGAGAGAAACATGGTCAGCTGCTGCCTCAAGCACCCCCCTACCCACCCACTCCAGACTGGGGATATGCTTGCAACCAAAGTACATGTCCTTGACCAGAATAGAACCTGGGACCCTCCAGTTCACAGGGCAATGCTGAGCCAAACTGGTCAAGAAAAATATACATTCTTGATAACCTATAATTAAGTCACTGCCTCTTTCTCCCACAACCTGGTCTTGTAAGACCTGTTACCTAAATGCTCACCTTTTACAGAGGCCATGAACCATGAGCAGTACACAACCCCCAGAGGGGGTTATCAGCACTGGCACAAGGCCAGGCTCTTATGTATGATCTTAAGACTCCCATCCCAACCCACGGGGCTTTATGCAAAGCCCATAAAATGTCCGGGCATCACCATTCATATTTGGGGAACAAAGAAACCAAAAGGGGATAAAAGAAGGGCTTCCACCATATTGGTTTGCTCAGACTTTGGAGGCAATTTCTCTGAGACTGGTGGTGTAATAAAGCTGTGTATCTCCATTTCTCTGAGTGTCGCTTGAGTTTCTTTGGTCTTCTACAACAGGAAGACTTCAATATATTTGTCAGAGTCTTCCTAGAACTTTCCTAAATTACTTTTAATTTGTCTCATGTCCCAGAGTGAGAAGGAAGGGGATGTACTAAAGTAGGATCAGACCCTCCATCTGCTTTGGGACAAGTTAAGATTGGCCCAAGGCTACAAAACTAAATCAGGTATTTTTTCTTCATTGCTTGTGGGTCAAAATTATCCCAATTCTTAAGCATGCATCCTAGGGGGCTGTCTTTACTCAGTGTGGATGACACACTTCCCATCTGTAGGAGAACACCTGAAAGGATGTCCAACATCCCCTCTTAAGATATGTGAAAGCACGTCTAGCATCCTTTGTGACTCTCCATTGCCAGGGGGAAGTCCCTCCTTCCAGCCAAGATGCCTTTGTGACTCTGGCTTGCTGGTGGGGCAACCCCCTTCCCAGCCAAGGGCACAGAGAGCTCTCACTTGCAAGCCAGGAGTGAGAGGTTGCCTTACTGCATAAGGTCAGTCGCAGATAAGGATGCTGGGTGGGTTTAATCATACTTACCACCATGGTAATGACCCTCAACCCCATGTTTGCTCTCAACCATAGGAACATTTCTTTACTGGTCTCAGGCTTTCCTCTTTTCTTCTGTGAACGAGGTATTTTTCTCTCCCTTTAGGCTGTGGCACCTTCAGTTCTTTGTGAATGTATGCTCTTTGGCAGCTCCCAGCCCCCAGCTTTGCAGTTCTCCCCCATGCACCCTCCTTTATTTCTAAACTCCCTAAAGCTGCCTGTTTTACCCCTAAAAACTCCTTTCGACACCATGTCTCATTCTCTAGGGCTTCTTTGTGCAACTTCACTCTCTAGGGCACATGTGTCAAACACAAGGCTTGCGGGCCAAATCCGTCCCGCCAGGCCTTGCAATGTGGCCCGCACCGCGCTGTCATCACTGCACTCCGCTGCGTTTCCATCACAATGACAGTTTATGACTGTTCAGTAAACCATTCGGCCCGCGATTTAGGCTGGATTTTAGATTTTGGCCCCTTCTCTGATTGAGTTCGACACCCCTACAGGGAGTGAAAAAACCTGCTTCTATAGAATGGCTGAATCTTTGCGGAGCTGAATCTTTATCTTTATAAGAACTACCAAACTCTTTTTCAAAGTGGTGGTTCTAGTTTACATTTCTACCAGCAGTGCATGAGATTTCCAGTTGCTCCACATTTCTGCTGATAGGATTCGTCTTTAATTCTAGTGGGTGTGTAGTGGTACTTCATTGTGTGTGTGTGTGTGTGTGTGTGTGTGTGTGTGTGTGTGTGTGTGTGTTTTCTACTTTCGCTTTTATTAGTATTTATTTTATGTCAATTTACCCCCATGCCATAGTTGCTATTTCTTCAGTTTCTTCTGGAATATCTTTTTCTTCTGTGCAGACTTCTCTTCTGGGTTAGGAACAACCAGCTCTTTTCCAGTAAAGATCATCTCCATGACCAGGGAGAGCTCATGAGTGGGTTAATCTGCCATGAGCTCTGTATGGACTGCGCTGTATCTTGGGAGCTTTGTTCACCTGGATGTGGTCAATAACCAGAGGATGTACATCCAAACCCTTGAGTTCTCTGCTCTCTGCATTGCTCTCTGCATTTTTAAGCATTGCAGCAAAAATTGAGCACTGTTTTTGGGCCACTGTTTACTCTGGGCACACCTACCAACTCCACCATTGTAATGACAGAATGGCACACACTGCTTCTGTAAAGTGACATCCTTCAGATAGGTGGTGGCTTTTCGATTATGCATACCCTGACAGCCTGGGCAGTTTCATGAGTGTTCTTAAAGTGAGCAGGAAGGTTTGAACCTCTTGATTTGCATGATTTTGTGGGGTTTTCTGGGTCAAGTATAGTGAACTATTTTTCAGAGGTCACATCTGGCTGCTTTTGGGAAGAGGAAGAGAGCCATTGTGGTTTTAATTTGTATTTCACTAGTAACTAATGATGTTGAGTACTCTTTCACATGCTTATTTGCCATTGGTATCTCTTCTTTTGTGGTGTGTGCTAAATCTTTTGGCCACTTAAAAAAATTGGATTCTTGCCGAAACCGGTTTGGTCTGAGGACTGAAAGGTCCCGAGTTCGATTCCAGTCAAGGGCATGTATCTTGGTTGCAGGCACATCTCCAGTAGGGGGTGTACCAGACGCAGCTGATTGATGATTGTCTCTCATCGATGTTTCTAACTCTCTATCTCTCTCTATTCCTCTCTGTAAAAAATCAATAAAATATATATATTTTTTAAATTGGATTCTTCCTCTGATTTTTTTCAGAAAGCTTCCTCTTGTTACTATGAGCAGGATGGGCTGAGGAGGCAAACATAAAAGCAAGGAGAGTAAGGAGGGCTGTCACTTACACAGAGGCAAGTTTATCATGGGCTCAATACATTGTCTGTTTTCTGGAAAAGTCAGGTTTGGCCTTTTCTAACTCTTGGGCTGCTGCCAGGAGAGATTGCAAAATCTCCTGTGGGGAGGGGAGATAGCCTTTCTTCCTGGAGGCTGGTGGGGTGGGTGGCACCCAGTCTGCTGAGTGCACCTCCATCTCAGCCTCTTTCTTTACCTGATGGAGTGGAGACCATGAGCAGAGATCTGCACAGGCTAGCATTCTGTGTCTGCACTAGTACAGTTAAACTGGTTGCTAATATATTAAGACACTTCTCTTTTGGTTGGTAAAAAGTCTTTACCCAACCTCCCACAGATATCTGTCACCTCCTCAGTCCATTCCCTTGGGACACCTTGGACTTCCCCACATCTCAGCAACTAAAGGGGTGGGGGCCTCAGGTCTCTGATCCAGGCCTATAGCCACACCTCTTCTAATTGGGTGGTGCCTGGTATGCCAGCTATTAGACTGAATTCTGGGTATAGCTAGACTAGCTGGAGCTGGGAGGATCAGATCAGAAGGCTAAAGCTGAGGCTGAGGCTGAGGCTGAGGGATTGAGGAAGGATTTCCATCAAGGTGGACCCAGAGCTGGAGATTTGAAGTATTCTAACAATCTATCCATAATAATAAAAGAATAATATGCTAATTAGACGAGATAGCTGAAAGACCTTCAGGACATCCTTCTGGATGACCTTCCATACAAAGCCGAGGAGCTGCAGTGCTGAGGGAAGCCACCGCAGCTGCGAGGGCCAAGCCCCTAGCATGAATTTTTTACACCGGGCCTCTAGTCTATTATAATATGCTAATTGACCCGGAGACCTTCCGGACAAAGCCATGGTGGCGGAGCTGAGGCAGAGGCTGTTAGGAGTGATCAGGCCAGGAGGAAAGAGCCTGGGGGTGAGCAGGTCAGTGGGGAGGTAGTGGGGGGCAAAAAGGCTGACAGGGGGGCAGTTGGTGGCAAGTAGTCTGACAGGCAGAGTGTTAGGAGCGATCAGGCAGGCAGGCAGGTGAGAGGTTAGGAGCCAACGGTCCCAGATTGCAAGAAGGATCCCAGATTGGAGAGGGCACATGCCGGGCTGAGGGACACCCCCACCCCTGTGGACAAATTTTGTGCACCAGGCCAAGTGACTGTTACGACCAAACAATTGGAATGACCAGAACAACCAATTGACCAGTCGCTAAGAGAGGGAAGGAGGAGAGGGGGAGGGGGGAAACAGAGTGGTGGCAGGGTGTTGATGTGGTGTCGGCATCCATTCCTTTTTTGCCTGGCCCGATGACCAGGCTCCTGACTCCACCTTTGGGCCCCAGGCTGGGACAGTGAACCAGGATTGGTTAGTAGCAGATGTGACCCTTTTCTCAGGGGGGCTGAGGGCCAGCTCCCTCCTTGGGGCCAGCGGCCTACCTCCCATGCCTTGTTCCTCACCCCAGCCAGCAGGTCCCAATTGGCCCACCGCCTGGCTGCCACAGGGGTAGTGCTGCAGCAAGGGAGGAGGAGAGGGTGAGGCGGGGAACCACATAATGGCGGGGTGCTGAACGGGATCAGCATCTGGTGTCCATTCCTTCTGCGCCCAGCCCAGCAATGGTTGCCTCCTCTCCTGATCCCACCAGGGCCTTTGGGCCCTGATTGGACTGGCCCTGATTGCCAGCAGGGCCTAGAGACCCCACCCGTGCATGAATTTTGTGCACTGGGCCTCTAGTAATGATAATAATTAACATTCATTGAGCATATAGAGTATGCCAGGCAGGCATTATTCTGATAAACCTCACAAGTCCTCACAATAAACGAGACCGTTGCAGCCTCCTTCTCCCCTTCCTGCACCCCAAAGTCTGTTCCCCATGTCACGCTAGAGGGAGCCAATAAACACTGTTATCAGATCAGGGTCTTCCTGGCTCAGAGTCTCCTCTGGTCTCTGATTGTCCCTGAATGACTCTTCTGCAGCCACCTTGAGAGATCTGAGGTGCCAGCAGGGCCTATAGGGCCTGCTCTCACCGTGTTCACTCCAGACCTGGTGGTGGGGAGATGGTTCTTTAGTGATAGGACTCAGCCAAGCCTGGGCAATGGCAGCCATTAGCAGTGTTAACAAAAAGCTTTTACAGCCAAAAGCTCTTCTGAAAGATTTTGCTGAGTCAAATGCTAGCCAAGAAAGAACCAGGTCCTGGGGCATGCAATCTAAGCCACCAGTGGCAGGGCGAGAAGGAGATGACATGTTGGCCAGGAATTTTTATTTTTATTATTATTTTTTCTTTTTAAAAATATTTTTATATTTATTAAATTGATTGGGGTGACATTGGTCAACATGACATAATAGGTTTTAGGTGTGGGTTCCTATGTTACAAGATCTGTCTATGGCACCATGTGCCCACCATCCAAAGTTAAATCTTCTCGTCACCTTATATTAGGACCCTTTATACCCCCTCCCCACTTTTTAATGTGTTTTTATTGATTGATTTTTTTTTTTTTTTTTTTGAGAGAGAGAGAGAGAGAGGGAGGAAGGGAGAAGGAGAGAGGTAGAACATCAATGAGAGAGAAACATCAACATCAGCTGCCTCCTGCATACCCTCTGCTGGGGACAGAACCTGAAACCCAGGCATGTGCCCTGACTGGGAATGGAACTGGTGACCTCCTGGTGCATGGGTCACCATTCAACCTCTGAACCACACCGGCCAAGCAAAGCTCTGTTCTTATCTTGTCTCTGAGCCACCAGCTTGAGAACTGGAGGCAAGGACAGTGGAGGGCTTTCCTCACAATGCCCCCTCTGCTTTCTAAACAGGGCACTGGGCAGGGGTTAGTAGACCCTGGCCTTCATGAATTGCTTCTCCCAACATGGAAAATCTTCACTACAAACAAGCTGGGGCAAAAGTGACAGAGAGCCCAGTATTCTGAGCCTGTTATCGCTGGGGGGAGCCTGGAACCGATGTGTGACATCTACATGGAGGGAAAAGTCCCTAACCTGTCAATCACACCTCCCTGAAATTACCCTCTGACCCGTGGACCTGCGGGGTTGAGTAAGGCTGGCAGCCTTTCCCACTGGAAGTGATGCTCCCTATAGTCCTTGACTGGGAGCCGGGAGAAGGGGAACCTATCTTTTTGGCTCGGTCCACTCATAATGTTACTTTCCTCATACAGAGCTGGAGTGGGTGGTGGGCATGGAGGGTGGGGGGCGTAGATCAGATGGCACAGATCTGCTGTTCTTACTGATACTTAGTATAAGTTCTTGAATACATGTTTCCTTATAATCCATTTCAACTTCCTTCTTGCTTCTCTGGGAACACAAGAGATTTTCGAAGTTCCTTAACTGGATCACCTTATAATGACTCAGTTTTAAGTTATAATCTCAATTACTAACCCCAGCATTAGATGGGCCATGAGCGGTGACCTCACTAGCGACTTAAAGCTCCCACAGCCACTGGTACATCTCTCCCTGGGCTGCTCAGGCCCCAGAACACAGGTTAGGCTCCGGCTTCCAGGCCCTTTATTTCTGGCCAGGAATTTTTAAACAATGAGTTTGGAGGGAAAAAATGTAAGCTGTTTTTAGAGAATTTACATTAGTCACAGATGAAGAGTTTGGGGGAAGTTGAGGCAGGGCTAGTTCTGGGATGGGTGCATTGTCCATAAGGAAGAAATATTTGCTCCTTTGGATTGGTTGTGGACAAAAGTTCAAAAAGTTCATCTATAATAATAAAAGTGTAATATGCTAATTAGACCCATCCTTCCAGACAAAGCCGAGGCAGAAGCCCCTTAGTTGTGATGGTGGTGGGCAGGGGCTGAGGCGGTTGGTGAGTGGGGAGTGGGGGGGCAGAGGGCAAGGCATAGGTGGCAGCAGTCAGTGGTGGGATGAAGGCCCTTGCATGAATTTATTGCATCAGGCCTCTAGTGAGTAAATAAAAAGACAGCAGAGTCTGCCCAGGTAATTCAACATTCATTCAGGAATGTGAGCAGTCTTTCGTTGTCTTTGCCATTCAGTAGTTAACTGATAAACTTCTCTTGTCTCTTCCTTCCACCCACAAGCCTGCTGGAATTTAATTTAGGATGTCTCAGAATTTTCTCCTAATCAGCAGCCAGTGCTGTCTGGGCTGGGCCCAGACTCTCTCCTCCAGACTCGGAATTGCCCCCTCCCCCCACCATCTCCACCCCTAGCAACAGGCCACTCCGAGTCTGTCCCATGACTAGCATCCAGGTTCCCCTTTTCTCTCCTTAGCCCAAGGAGCTGTGGGGTGTGATGGAGGAGGGGAGCTTCCTGCCGCTGGCCCATCCCCCCAAGGCCCTAACCTCAGGTTCCTCCTTCCCCAGCCCCAGCCCCAGCCCTCCTGCATCAGGCCTCTAGTGAGTAAATAAGAGTTTTTGTCTTCTACCTCAGTCTTCACTTCTGGCCACTTACTTATTTGGTAGAGCAGCCCAACCCAGCCCATTGGGCCTGCCTCATCCCAACCTCTAATCTTGTGTCTGTGATGTGTGTGTCTGTCTCACTGTCTGTTCCTCTCCCTCTTTCTCTTTTACCATCATTTTCTCCTCAATCATATAATATATATAATTGATTTCGGAGAAGAAGGGAGAGGAAGAGAGAGATAGAAACATTAATAATGAGAGAGCATCATTGATCGGCTGCTTCCTACTGGGGATCAAATCTGAAACCTGGGCATGCGCCTTGACCGGAATGGAACCCAAGACCCTTTGGTCCACAGGCCAATGCTCTATCCACTGAGCCCAACTGGCTAGGGGTCCTCTATCTTTTATCTTGGTTCTTTTTGCTTTCTCTCTGTGGGTCAAATATCTGTCTTTGGTTTCTGGGTTCCATTTCCACCTTTTTTTGTTGTGTGACCTTGGGCAAGTATCTTGGTTATTCCGTAAAATGGGAATAATAAGAGCATCTATGTCCGAAGGGTATTGTGGGGGTTAAGTGAGTTAACACTTGGGCAGAGTGCCTGCACATTAGTGCCCATGTCCTGATGGCTCTTTTTTAATATGCTCTGAATATCACAAGGTTCGAATTGTCTAATGATTACAGCTGGTGCTTATAAAATGCTGACAAGTGTCAGTCCCTGTTCTAGAAACATTAATTCATTTGATCCCACAATTACCCTCAAAGTAGGTACTATATACTCCCCATTTTACTTGTATAAATGAGGAAACAGGCCGAGAGACTGAATGACTTGCTCAAGATTGCCCAGCCAGGAAGAGGCAGAACTGGCTTCAACCATAGTCAGCCACTGATCCTCCTGTTACAATGTCTGACCCTTGACTGGGAAGGAGGTTGAGTTGATATACTAGTATGTACCCTTTCCCTTCATGTCCAGCCAATGGGGGCTATAGCATTGCCCCTGGGATGTCTGGGCCTGATTCTTTCCGGTGTTATCTATCTCTGTCCCTCCCTCCCTACTGTCCCCTCCTCCTCCTGCCACCACCCACCTCAGACTTCCTCCTTCACTTGGTTGGCCACATCCTACTGACCCTCAGACTGTAGTATCCAGCAGTGCCGCCTGCATCATGGGTGGCCTTAGACTCTTCAACAGGCTTCTGATCCTGCCTCTCCTTCTGACTGTGGGTGGTGAGTTGGGGGCTTCTGAAGCTGCCTTCTGAGCCCCTGGGCTCATCTTGGGGCAAGGCAGGGAACAGGGTGGAAAGAGAACCAAAGGGGAAGGGACAGGAGTGGTCCCCAGCTCCCAAAACCCTATGGGTCTCTCCAAGCACCTGAAACTCCAATATTTGGCTTCTAGTAGAAGCCAGCAGAGGGGCCGCAGAGGGTGGTGTAAAAGGATAAGTCAGTGTAGAAGGATAAGTCAGCCACAGGTCTTACCAGAAGTTGCTCTCTACCCTAGCTCCCTGGCTGTCAGGACCCACCCTCCCAGCTTCTATGACAACTCAGTTTACTTTCTTTTTCTTTCTTCAGGTCTCAGCCCTGTCCAGTCCCAGAGCGGTAGGCCTAGACCCTGAAATACCCCTTCCTATTTCTGAAAGGCTCCCCATTTCTTCCCAATCTCTTCCAACTCCCCCTGACACCACCTCCCAATTCCCTACTCCCATTGACCTCCTCTGACTCCTGTCCATATACATCCCCAGATTGCAACTGCTCTGTGGTGAGCCCTGGTGTGCTGGCTGGTATTGTGCTGGGGGACCTGGTACTTACCCTCCTCATCGCTCTGGCTGTATACTCTCTGGGCCGGCTGGTCCCTCGGGGGCGAGGGGCTGTGGAGGGTGAGTGGGACTGGATGGGGATGGGATGCTGAGGACTTGCCTGGAGGGGAGGGGTAAGCTCCCAAGTCACAATTATCCAAGGGGATGGTGATGGTTTCACATCAACTAAATAATCCCAATTTACCACCTTGTGTGCCTCTGCACCTGTGCCACTCTCCACCCCCAGCAGTGAACCGGAAACAGCGCATCACTGAGACAGAGTCACCTTACCAGGTGAGGAAACCAGCTTCTCTTCCTTCTGTCTCATTCCTGCCCTGTGCATGTCAGTCGTAAACAACTCCCACCCAAGTCCCTCTAGCACCTAGACCCTAAAGCCAGTTTCTCAGCAGCTTCTCAAACCCTTGAAGACTAATGGGGCATCTGTCCAAAACTAATTTCAATGATCAATCATGAACTTTTATGCTCAGCTTAAAATGTGTGGAGAGAAACGTCTAGGGATGGTTTGTCTGCAAAGGCAAATGCAGGCCTTAGCCAGAAGGCAGTCTCCAAATTGTTCTGGAAAAGCCTGGACCAGGACAGGCTAATTTGCAGAAGCTCTCACCAAAGCTTATAATTCAGCCTTAGCTTGGTAACTCTAAAGACTTTGGGGTTGGGAGCTTGGGGGTTGGGATCCTGCATCCCTTTGAAAAGCTAATGAAATTTGGAGACTCTTTAGAATAATCCATACAAAAAAATATAAAATTGTGCATATAATCTAGGAGTGGTGCAAATAAGATCATATCCTTGAAACCCTTTTTTTAAGAACTGTAATATAAATAGAGGCATCTTTCCATTCCTGCCTCTCAACATCGTTCTTAACCTCTAAGGGGTCATGAGCTCTTCTATGAATCTAACGAAGCCAAACATACCCCTCTCCAGAAAGATGCACACCCAGACTGGCCATATGCAGATATGATGCTTGCCTTTTGGGGCCAAAGACCCTCCCTCAGTAACTGTGAGCCCTAGTCTGTAAAATTTTTTACTTGTCTACAACCAGCTTTGCCTTGCCTCACTTGTGATAAAAAGTCTCTTTGTAAAGTGTAAGATCTTGAGTCTCGCTCTGTGAGGTCCATAAGACTGAAGGAGCTTTCCAGTTACTGGGAGCAGTGAAATATTAGGCAAAGCATTGCTTCACTTTATTTGTTGAGTGCCTACACGAATTAGATACTGAAGACATAGCTGCAGAGCTTACATCCTAGTTGGGGAAACAGACTTGAAGCAAATAAATAAGATCACTTGGGGTGTGGGGGGAAGAAACTACAGATGAAGAAATCAAGAAATGCCTTTCTGAGGAAGTGCTATGAGCTAAGACTTGAAGGGGAGGATGGAATCATCCATGGGAATACTTAGGGGACCAGTATTCTAAGCAGAGAAACAGTATGTGCAATAGCTCTGAGGCTGGGGCCTAATGATGAGGCAGAGGGGAAAGGGGAACTTTGAAGATATCTGAATAAAACCTAGATTTCTAACATGGCTGCAAGGTTAAAGAAGTCACCGGGGTCTTGCAGGCCACTGGGAGAAGGTTGGATTTTGTTTTAAGTTCATTTGGCAGACCCCTTCCACTAATGGTTGCCACCCTGTCCAAACCTTTAGGAGCTCCAAGGTCAGAGGTCAGACGTCTACAGTGACCTCAACACACAGAGGCAGTATTACAAATGAGCCCAAACCATGGCAGTCAACAACCCAATGTCTGGATCCAGCCATTCCTGATGCCTGCTCAGCACCCTATTCCTACTCCCACAAAGTACCAATCTACAGAGTAGCCTCTCTGAGATATCAGACTTTCCCTGTCCCCTACCCCCTGCCCCCAAATAAACATGGAACACAAAACACTATTGAGTTATTGCAGTTCTCTGGGCTGAGGGGATGGGGATATTTGGTTCTGGGAGGGTAGGTCATGGACCCAGAAACAGTTAAATGGGAGGGAGGCTTTGGGGATCCTGGGTTCTTTGAGGAAGAATTAGAAGTAGAGGTATTTTGGTTGCTTTATTGACGTTGAATAGGTTTCCTGTGCCACCACGCACAATCCAGGACCTCTGAAAAATACTGCGGGTATTCCAGAAGTCAGAGGTCCCAGTTACAGGAGGTCAGCCCCTACCAGGCATGTTGATGTAGACTTTGCCATCTTCTGGAGGTGGGGAAAAGAAAGCATGAGGCCTGACCACCCACCACCCACCCACACCTCCACCTCCTCGGGGACCTCCTGCTTCAGGGGTTTCCTCAGGAGTTCCCCCAGCAGGGCCCCCAGGGTTTCCCCAGCAGCACCTCTAGGGCTTCCCCCAGGGGACCCCTCAATGGGGACCTCTTCCCTAGGGACACCACCCCCAGTCCAGGCCCTGCCCTCACCTTGGGTGGGCCTGTCACGTGGTCTGGCACATATAAACACCACCACCACGATTAGCAGAGACACCACAGCATCAGCAGCCACAAGGCCTGCCAGGAGTGGCAGGGGGAGGGGACCACATCCGGAACAGGAACCTGGAGGGTGGGGGTCAAAATAAGGTGGCTGAGGGGGATTCCAGGCTTTGAGGGCTATGCTGTGGGCATATGGGCAGAAGCCCCTGATGGGTGACCAATTCCCTGGGGTTGCACATGGGGGGGGGGGGGGAGATGGAGATCCAGAGAGAGGGTATTCAAGCATATTGAGACATATGCGAGGCTTTGGGCATAGTGGGCACTCCCGAAGAGAGGCTGGGGTTGGCCAAGTCCCTGGGGCTTCGAATTGCTGCAGAGATGGGAATCTGGAGAGCCACTGCGGGTATTCCAGGATCCTCAAGCTATAATTTAGGGATGGAAACAGTACCTGATGTAGCATGGCAAAGGGGAAGGAGTTTTGATTTCTCACCTGGAGCTATCTGAGCTGCAGCCACTGTGGGAAGAGAGAGAACATAATCGGTGGGAGAGGTGGTCCCCAAAATAGAGTGCAGGGAAAGGTGATGTGCTGAGAAGCTCCACTCCAAAAGATCAAATGAGAAAGAGCGGCCAAATGGTAGGGGAGCTCCCAGAAAAGCAGAGACAGGAAATCAGAAGCAGAGATCCAGCAGTGAGAGGGGGAGATTAATAGGTAGGCACTCCAGAACTCAGCTTCCCTCCCCAAAGAACCAAGCCCAGAAGCCAAATGGATCTCCCAGAAAAGAAGGGGCACTGGGAGAAGGATCTGCTCTCAGCACCCCTCCCTTCAGATGCCACCCCAGCCACTTCTTTCACCAATAGTCACTCCCCCACCCCACCCCCACCCCCAGCCCCACCGATAACTGCTGGCTTCACCTGGGAGCAAAAGCAGGAGCAGGATGTTGCCTGGAAGGAGCATGGTTGGGGGCTGGAAGGGATTTGGTCCAGAGAGGTTCTGAGGAAGAGTGGGGGAGTAGAGAGACAGCAAAAGCGGATGTCACCCTGCTGGTAGCAAGGCCAACTGCTGCTTCCTGTGGGGGTGGAGGCAGGCGGGGGAGGGGGGAAATGAAGGGAGGGAAGAAGTGGTGGGTCCTTCTGACTGCCTTTGGGGACAAACTGGGGGGAGAGACAGAGACTAGGGAAGTTATGATTGTCCAGGTGGGAGGTAACAGGTTGGCCAGGGTGTGGGCACTGGACTGTGGAAAGATTTGGGAGGTAGAGCCAACAAAACTTGTAGATGGAGTAGATAAGGTTGTGTGTGTGTGTGAGAGAGAGAGAGAGAAAGAGAGAGAGAGAGAGAGAGAGAGAGAGAGAGAGAGAGAGAGAGAGAGAGAGAGAGATATCCAGGATGACCAAAGCTTATGGCTTAAGCAACTGAAAAGGTGGAGCATCCTTTGACAGGATGGGGGAGGGGAAGCAGTTATGGGGGCAGGGGGAAGGTAAGTATTGGAGGTTAGAGTACACTGAGTTGGAAATGCCTGATAGATCTTCCTGTGGAGAAATTGAATGACCACAGATGCCTCAGGGGCTGAATCTCACCTGTAGATGTAAATTTGGGGGTTGATGGCTTATGAATGGTTTTAAAGTCACCAGATTGGATAAGATTGTCAAGGAAGTGAGTACAGATGGAGACCTCCCAACACTCACACATCTCCCCCACCCCTCCAAAAATGCTAAAGAGGAAGAAACAGCCAAGGAAACTGAGGAGCAGCAAATGGAGAACCCCAGCAGAGCATGAAAGCAGGGGAGCCAGGCAGTTAACATTGTCCATCAGTGCTGTGAACAAGCACCAAGCTGGGAGCTGAGAAAGCCTCTCCCTGGAGTCAGTCAGCTTGCGCGGGGGAATTGCGGCCTTAGTTCACAGCTGAACACAGCACCCGGCAAAGTGCTTCCCCTGCGGTAATACGTTATTTTAAATGAATGTATGAGAACTGACCTCTGAAAAAGAGGGGGGGGGGGGGGATTTGAGTCTACCTTTATCACTATTACCTGCAGACATTTCCTCCCTGGAGACCAGGAAGTCCGGACCCCCAGGCCTCTCCTCCCCCAGGACCCAGTACTACAGCCCCACCGCGGCCCAGCCTAAAAGTCGCGGTCTCCAGCACCCCCAGGTCAGAGACGAAGTCCAGGCCTCCAAGGCCCTCCGTCAGGAGTCCAAAATCCCAGCCCCTTTTTTCCTCAGACCAGGGTATGGAGCCCCACTCTCTGGATACGTTGGGGTCGGGGCTCAAGGTCAGCACAGCCCCTTCAGGGCCTGTGTTTGCCAGAGCGAGACGCGGGGACTCCCGGGCTGTGGGCGGGGCCACCAGGACGGGCGGCGCCAGACCCCATTTAAACACTCGAGGCTAGCGGGACCCAGGATCGGGGACCCAGCGGCGGTGGCTGCGCGGGTAACAGCGAGGCTGGCGCAGCGCCGAGGCCGGGGCCCTGGGGGCCCGCAGTCCGCCCAGCGGAACCCCAGAGGTAATGGAGGGTGGAGGAGTGAGGGGCTGGGAGTCGGACTCGAAACCCTGGGTCCTGAGACTGAGGGTGCCCGGTGTTTGGAGGGGAGACTGGGCCGGCATTCCGGGGTCGAGCTAGAGGAGCGCTTGCGCTTCTGGACTCCAGCGCGCGGGGGGAGGGGACTGGGATCAGGGCTCCTGGGCGCGGGGGAAGGGGACCGGGATCAGGGCTCCTGGGCGCGGGGGGAGGGGACTGGGATCAGGGCTCCTGGGCGCGGGGGAAGGGGACCGGGATCAGGGCTCCTGGGCGCGGGGGGAGGGGACCGGGATCAGGGCTCCTGGGCGCGGGGGGAGGGGACTGGGATCAGGGCTCCTGGGCGCGGGGGGAGGGGACTGGGATCAGGGCTCCTGGGCGCGGGGGGAGGGGACCGGGATCAGGGCTCCTCGGCGCGGGGGGAGGGGACCGGGATCAGGGCTCCTGGGCGCGGGGGGAGGGGACCGGGATCAGGGCTTCTGGGCGCCGGGGGAGAGGGGCTGGCGGCCGGATTCCTTCCCCTAGAAATCCCTGGCGGAATGGGCGCCTGGGGGCGTGGTGGTTTAATTCAGCCACGGGTCTCGGTGGGAAAGGTCGCGCCCGGCCGCAGGGTCTGTGCGGGCGATGCCTGCGCCCCCTCCCCCACCCGAGACTTCCCAGTCGGCCTACCCCCTCCGTCCCGGCACCGAGGCTGGAGGGGAATTCCCCTCGCGTGGGGATTCCGCGGGCGCCAAGCTCGGCCGCCCGCCCCGCCTCCGAGCGGACACCTGGCTCCGCGGCGGGAAGGGGAAGCGGAAGGTTCCCTTGCGTGTGCGCCGTGGCGTCAGCGCGTCGCGGCGTCAGAGCGTCGCCCCCGAGCGGCTTCCGAGTCCGGCCGCCCCCGCTCTCTTAACCCTTCCTCGGCTGGAACCCGGAGGGAGGGTGCGGAACTCCTGGGTTTTCCCGAGGCTGAGGGGGCGGGCCTGCCCCTCGGCCTCCCAGGAGCTGGGGACAGTGGCTGGCGGTGACCCCGGAGAGCGCTGGGAGGCCTGGTTTCCCGCGGAGGATCAGGGCGGCTTGTTGGGAGGAGACGTTGGGAACCTGGGCCCGGGCTGTGATGCCAGACAACCCCCGAGGCCTCAGGACCTGGAGGTCTGGAGGGGGGAATTTTTTGCGGAAGTCGTGGGGGGGTGGCAGAGGGCATCCTCCTCCCCCGTCCTCAGTTTCCACGACGCTGGTGGAAAGTTGGCTCAGAGGGGAAAGTGCGGAGCAAAAGGAAGGAAACAGCGGGGGTGGGCGCCGCACCCGAAACCGTAGATTGGTTTTGGAGTTCTCGGGTGACATCAGTGTGCCAGTTCTCCCGTGCGGGACAGCGAGGAGCGGCTCAAATCCCCAGACCCCAACTTGTGTTCTGATGACTTCTCTCCCCTCTACACCCCTTCACCCTCCCCTCCTCCCCGCAGTGAGCCGTCATGAGCGCAGCCACTGCCCATCGCAGACGGTGAAAAAGCTCCTGGAAGAACAGAGGCGCCGCCAGCAGCAGCCTGACGCCGGTGGGGCACCGGTGAGGCCCATGAAGCCCTATCCACTGCTCTCGGGAGGCCCTGTCCTATTGGGCGGGGGCTTGTGGCTTGCTGGGCCCTCAGGAATGATGAGATGCAGTCCTGCCTTAGACATTCTGGAGCTGGGGAGCAGATGTTGAAGAATCTCCAGAGAAATTCAACCATGTTCCTTTTTCCTTATGTCTCTACAGGGACAGTTCCCCCCTCCCCTGGCCCAGCCCCTGATCCCATCTGTGAACGAGGGGGAGGTTGGTAAGTCTGGAAACTCACCTGCTTCCTTCAGCTCCCAGCTCCAGCTTCTTCTGGGACTCACATCCCCACTCTTAGAACTTGGGGGAACTTTAGGAGTCAGGCCCTGATTCTTGCCAGGACCCAGGGGAAGTTTGATCTTCCAGAGATTTTCTGCAGCCCAGTAGTCTAAGCATACAGTCCTTTGGTGCCCAGGGGCCTCCCAGCCTTTCTGGGAGTCTAGACGCTCAACCCCTCAGCATCCTAGGAGTCCAGGTCCCAGAAGTCCAGCCTTCCAACCCCTTGGTGTCCCAGAATTCTAAGCCCAGAAGTACAAGGTACTTTCAGTACCTTGGGAGATTCCAGGTCCTCACACAGGTCCTCCAGTCTTGGCTATGACTTTCCTAACTTTGGTAACCAGACCCGCCCCTGCTCCTCCTCTCACCTGCAGGCCATACTCACTTCCCAGGCCACCAGGAGGCTGTAGGTTCTGGACTTGGCAGCCTGGCCCCGACCACAGGCCTTCCAGACTGGAGCCCCAACACCCATGCTGCCTACACAGACAGTGCCTACTCTTATCCTACTTCTGCTGCTGAAAGTTTCCTGACTTCTGACTTCTGCCCATTCTCGGACCCAGGGCAGCCATATCCATTTCTCCTGGGGATGGAGGTGAGATACAGAGTGGGAACAGAATGCTGAAGGGCCCCCAAAGTTCCCGGTTACCTTCATGCAGTATTCTGAGTTGTCTGGGCCTGGGTTAAGATCCAGTTCCTCAGATAGGCAAAACTAAGGCCCAAAGGTCTAAGTTCACTTGGCACAGATGGGACACGCAGCCCCTTTACCTGGTTCTCTGAATGAGTTTGTGTGTGGTGGGATGGGTTGGGAAGAGGGAATCCTCAGCTGACTGCCTCTCCTCACCACCTGCCCCCTTCAGGACCCCCTGGATACCCAGCTTTATGCAGAACCTTCCCTGCCACAGGTGGGATCCTGGAAAGGTTCTGGACTCCCTTCGCGACCCCCTCAGTTACCCTCTTTGGTCACTGGACCATCCCTGGACACAGCTCGTGCTCATATGCTGGCCTTGGGGCCACAGCGGCTACTGGCCCAAGACGAGGAGGGAGACACGTGAGTATAAGAGGATAGAGTCTGTGGGTCATGGCCTGGCTGGGCATCTGTACTAACCACTGTTCCCACCTGTCCTCAGGTTCCTGCACCTGTTCGCAGCTCGGGGGCTGCGTTGGGCAGCATACGCTGCAGCTGAGGTGCTCCAAAAGTACAGACATCTGGACATTCGTGAGCATAAGGGCAAGGTGAGGGCCAAGGGCTTGGATTACTGAATCTGAGGGCGGAGGGTCCGGGGACCTGGATCCTTTGGAAGGGGCCGGGCTCAGTCTGACATCTCATTTCACTTGCAGACTCCTCTCCTGGTGGCTGCTGCTGCCAACCAGCCTCTGATTGTGGAGGATCTACTGAACCTGGGAGCGGAGCCTAATGCTACTGACCATCAGGGACGTTCTGTCTTGCATGTGGCTGCTACCTATGGCCTCCCAGGAGTCCTCTCGGTATGGCTGTGGTGGATGGGGTCATTGATTGCCCATATTATGGCTTCTAGGACTGGGAGGTCTGGGGAGATCCTAATCTAGTTCCTCATTCTCTTCCCAGGCTGTGATTAACTCAGGGGTTCGGGTTGACTTGGAAGCCAGAGACTTTGAGGGTAAGTTGGGTTGTGGGCAGGGCGGGTGCAGCAGTTGGGGCAGGGTGGGTGCTCCAGATGCCAAGCCCTCACTGTCTCTATTCCACAGGACTCACCCCCCTCCATACAGCCATCCTGGCTCTCAACGTTGCTATGGTCTCACCTGACCCCTGTCCCCGGGTGCTGAGTATTCAGGCCCGAGACCGGCTGTCTTGCGTCCAAATGTTGCTGCATATGGGTGCTGACCACACCAGCCAGGTGAGCTGGGTTATGGGAAGCCAGTCCCTAGGAGGACTTGGGGGATGAGGGCATTTGGATGCCCAGGGGCTCCAAACAAACACTGGTGTTATCTCTTCCCAGCTGCGTGTCCATGTCTGGGAGCACATTACTTCATTTCTTTGCGCCCAGTTGTCAACTGGAAGTGATGTTGACCTGAGCTTATATTTATCATGCACTGAATTTCATAGGGCATTGAATTCTCACAAACCCCGTTTAATGCATGTGCTGTTATTTCTCTATTTTACTGATAAAGAGACTGAAGCACAAGATGTCAAGAATCTTTTTTTTTTTCCTTTTTAAATATTTTATTGATTTTTTTACAGAGAGGAAGGGAGAGATATAGAGAGCTAGAAACGTCAGTGAGAGAGAAACATCAACCAGCTGCCTCCTGCACACCCCCCACTGGGGATGTGCCCACAACTCAGGTACATGCCCTTGACCGGAATCGAACCCGGGAACCTTCAGTCCACAGACCGACGCTCTACCACTGAGCCAAACCGGTTTCGGCAAGATGTCAAAAATCTTATAGCTTGTGAGTGTCAGAGAGATTAGACCCAGGAAGTCTGATCCCAGAATTGAGCTCTTAATTGTTATATTATCCTCTCACTTTATGAGCTAGCTGAGATAATTAAACATCCACATATACTTTTGGAGTTGTTTTTTATTGTTGTTGTTGTTGTTAAATTTTAACATAGATAAATACAGAAAATAATATAATGAACTTAAAGTACCAAACAAACATCAGTAATATGCAACTCATAGCCAGTCTGCCCCATCTATTCCTCCACTTAGCTATATTACTTTTAAGCAAATCCAAGCAAGTTTATCTATAAATATTTTTGTATCTTTAAAATCATTATTCCACCTTAAAAATAATGAACAATTATTTTTATTTTTATTTCATGTCAATTATTCTAGCTTCATTCAAATTTCGTTTGTCTCTAAAGTAACATACATTTTTTTTCATTAAAAGACACATAGATCAAAATAAAGCTCACATATTGCAATATGTTTGTTTGAATTTATTTTTAATTGATTTTAGAGAAAGGAAGGAAGATAGAAACATCAGTTGGTTGCCTCCCACTGGGCAACCGGCAACCATTTGGTGCACAGGATGGTGCTCAACCAACTGAGTCACACCAGCCAGGAAGCAATGATAATGCCTTTTAAGTCACTCTTAATAGAGAGCTTCCCCCTCCATCTCTGTTTTCTCTTCATAATTTATTTGGTGAGCCAACTAGGTTGTTTTGCTCTGTATAAATACCTAACATTTTTAATGTTTATTATCACTCTTTAAAGGCACATATTAAAGTTTCTTGTGGAAAAAGGCTTACTTTACTTCAAAAGTGAGAATAGCTTAATATGGAAATGGGTAAAGGCTTAGTTTAGTCCACTAAGTAATGTTGCTCAACTCCCATCCTTGTAATAGATAAAGTGCCACCCATATAAGATTTAGGTACAATTTACTATGCCTAAAAGAATGTGGGGTGGCCAAGAAAGCTGCTAGCCGAGAGAACACCTTGGAGGATTAGAAAGAAGCCTTTTGTTAGACACTTGGGTTGGAAATTTATCTTAATAAATGTAAGGTTCTGTGATTTGTGTGATATGAATGGCACTCCCTTAAACTTTTAAATAGTGCACAGTCCATACAACTGTATAAGGCAGCCCTTATACAGAGGAGAGGCAGGATGTCTACAGGCTCTTGGGCTCTGATAGGGGGCCTGAGTGTGAGGACTGGACTGACCTCACCTATACCCCTCCCCACAGGAGATCAAGAGCAACAAGACTGTTCTGCATTTGGCTGTGCAGGCTGCCAACACCATCCTAGTTCAGCTGCTGCTGGAGCTGCCACAAGGAGACCTGAGGGCCTTTGTCAACATGAAGGTAGGGTTCTAGTCAAGAATGTGGAGATTAAGAAATGACAGAGACGGCAGTGGGATGTTGGGGGTCCTCTGGGCTGTGACTGCAGGGGGAACATTGTAGGTTCTGGAATGTGAAAGTGGTGTTTGGGATGTCTATGTGAAGGGAGAAATGTGCACTGTGGATGTTGCAGAATGTGGTTTTGAGGGCTCAGGTTGGCTGAGTCTGAATCCTTATTAGTCCTCCCCTCACTGTCCCCAGGCCCATGGGAACACAGCCCTCCACATGGCAGCTGCCCTGCCTCCTGGGCCACACCAGGAGGCCATAGTGCGTCACCTGTTGGCAGCCGGGGCAGATCCAGCATTGAGAAACCTGGAGAATGAGCAGCCCATCCACTTGTTGCGGCCTGGGCCGGGCCCTGAGGGGGTGAGCATTGAGTGACCTCTGACCTAACTGGGTAACCCCTGACCCTACACATTCATGATCTTAGAGGAAATCTCAGAGGTGATCTTAACCAACCCTGACCTCAAAATATGACTTCTACTTATAACCCTGAATGCTGACCTCAGGGAATAACCTTTGATTCGCAAGTATGACCTCCAATCCCTTGCCCATAATCCTGAATCCTGATATCAAAGTGGGACTCCTGACCCCCAAATGGGACCTCTGGCCCCATGTCCCTACCCTTCAACTCCCAGCCCTCTATGCAAACCCAAAGGAGGGAAGTCCAATCAGCAACAGCTTCCCTTTATCCCCAGCTCTGGCTCTGAGCCTTTTTACCCTCAATTCCAAATCTTGACTGAACCTCTGAATGTCAAACCCAAATGACCCCACTCCAACTTCACCAGCTGTGCCTCCCCCTTGCAACCTCCAAGTCACCTCCTTCTGCCTTGTCTTGTTCACAGCTCCGGCAGCTGTTGAAGAGGAGCCGCGTGGCACCCCAAGGCCTGTCCTCTTAGGACTCAAAACCCAGAACCTGGACTGATTTTCCAGTCCCCACCGTCCTGTGGGACAGCCAGCGTATGCTAATGTTGCAAATCCATGATAATGTATGTGGAATGTCCTGCCATTGGGGTTTTACATTAAAACCTCAAAGTGGCTGCTGTGGTGGGAGTAAACAGTCCCCAATATTTGGGGTGATGTACTATCCCTCTCCCACCCATAAGGAGCCCCCTTGATGATTTCTGTGAAATTGAAGCCCCTTGATTGTTTCTGTGAAACACCCTGAACACCTACCCCTATCCTCACTTAGCTCTTCACACCCGGAACCTGAGATGCAATTCCCCTACATGGTACTTGGGGCATCCCAAAACAACTCCCAGTATTATCCCAAAAGAGTTCTTAAGATGAACCCCCAACCTCTTCAGGTCTTTAACCTTAGGTCCTACTGCTTTCTAATTCAGAATTCAACCAAACCCCTATCTCAGACCTTTGCATTTCCAATGAATCTCTTTATGAAACTCCCTATTAAACTCAATTTGGGCCCGGCTGGTTTGGCTCAGTGATTGAGCCTTGACCTATGAACCAAGAGGTCACCACTTTGATTCCTGGTCAGGGTCCCCAGTAGAGGGCCTGTAGGAGGCAGCCGATGAATGATATTTATCATTGATGTTTCTATCTCTCTGTCTCCCTCTCTAAAAATTAAATAAAAACAGATTTAAACTCAATTTGGACTAGAACTGTTGTCATCTCATCTCCGGAGGCACTGGTGTTGGGAGTGCCTAGCTGAGAAGTAGTGTTCGGGTGAATGTGCCTGTGTGGCTGCATGTAGCAGATACTGTGGGTGCCAAGTCCATGTCTCATCACCCACTCCCTGTCAATACATGGTGGTTTGAGTACCAGTGCCAGCACATGAAGCTTTGCCTGGGCATTCTCCGACCCTTGGTGCCTGCAATGCCCCAGATATGAACATGGCAAGCCTTCAGTGCCAGGGAATTCATGCAACTTCCCACTCTTAACAGCCCTCAGCCAGTGACTTTCATGTTTTTGTTACCATAAATTATCCTTTTTTATGCTGTGCATTTATTTCCAAATTGCAGTAGCAATTGTCCTTTATTTTAATACTTTTACCTCTTTTAACATTTATGTTATATTTAAGAGTTTAATATCCTATTGTGAGCAAGAGTTGCAGTTTCCTGCTTCTGTCTGTTAGTCATCTTACAGTTTTATGTCCTTCTGTCCTTTTGTTTTCAGGTAAATCAGCACCTTTTAGCATTACTTGTAATGCAAGTAAATTCCCTCAGCTTCTGTTTGTCTGGGAAAGTATTTCTCCTTCAGATCTAAAGGATAATTTGCTAGATATATTTTTCTTGGCTGGTGATTTCTCTTTCAATATTTTGAATATTTGATTCCATTCTCTCCTAGCTTGTAGAGTTTCTGCTGAAAATTTTGATGATAATCTAATTGGGTTTCCTTTATAGGTTTCCATCTTTTCTCTGACTGCCTTGAGAATTCTTTCTTTGTCATTAATTTTTGACAGCTTTGCTATAATGTGCTTTGCAGAAGGCCTTTTTATATTGTGATAATTAGGTGTTCTGTTAGCTTCTTTGTCTTGAGGTTCAGTTCTTTCCATAAGTTTGATGAGTTTAATGTCAATTATTTATTTGAATAGACACTCTCTTCCTTTCTCCCTCTCTTCTCCATCTGTTATAACTATTATTTTAAAATTTTTATTTCTAAATTACAATTTACACAATATTATTTTGTATTAGTTTCAGGTGTATAGCATAGTGGTTAGACAATCATATACAGGGCTTCCAGGCAAGATGGTGGCATAGGTAAATGCGGTATTCACATCCTCTCACATGCACATCAAATTTACAACTAAACTATAGAAAAACTATCATTCAAAATTGCCTGAAATCTAGCTGAACAGTCCTATAGCTAAGGATATAAAGAAGAAGCCACCTCAAGATTAGTAGGAGGGGCTGAGACCCAGAACAGGTTGGTCCCACACCCACATTGTGATTAAGAATTGGGAGGGATATCTCAGCTGTGGAGGTACCCTTGAGGAGCAAGAGGTCCCAGCCCAACACCAGATCTCCAGCCTTAGGCTCCAGTACCAGGAATAGAAGTCCTCATTACTTCTGGTTGTAAAAACCAGTGGGGATTATGGCTGTGTGAGGCAGGACTGCTGGAGTCCCTGGTGTTTCTCTTTAAGACTATATATATATTTTTTTTTCTTTTTTTTTTTTTTCTTGTTTTCTTTATGGGTCTGCATACGGACTTACTCAGACTCACTTGTTCTGAGCTCCAGCGCTGGGGCAGCAGCTTGAAAGGAACCAGGGACATACAGGGAGGAACTAAATTGCCTGGCATCATGGCAAGAGCTGGAGGGCAGCTTTCTCCCAGACTGAAGTGCTGGCAGAGGCCATTGTTCCTTTTCTGAGCCCTCCCCCAACAGTCTGCACGCAGGCACCATATCTGAGTCTCCATCAACCTGGCTCTTACTATTACGAAGCGAGTCCCTAAGAGATGAACCACCAGGAGCCAATTTGATTAAGCATGCTAGAGTTTATTACAGATTCGAATCTGGGCTCAAACCTTGGCTGACGCAGCAGCCGGCAAACACCCAGATGAGAGCCCCGATGGAGGGGCAGTCCCTCCTCTTATACCTCTTTTTTCCATCTCATCCCACTGTTGGTCTGTCACTCTCTGATTGGCCCCTCAGGACAAAGAACTGGCTGTCTTTAGCTGTTCCTTAGGTGATTTACACAACCTGGCCTGTCTTTAGCTGTTCCTTAGGTGATTTACACAACCTGGCCTGTTTTGCTTCAAACAGAATGTCTGTTCTGACTCCCAACGGGAGTGCAGGATGCTGCGGTTTTTTATGACCCCAATTTCCCAGCTAGATCCGGAGGGAGGTCTGCATGTCCCACCCCAAAGGAACTCCCAGCACTGCTTTACGACTGACTTTATTTTTTTAAACTTTTCCCCCCTGGCCTGGTCTGTCTCCAGAGTCCTTATCTCTTGGGCAGACTGGGCCAACTGTCACACTTAACTGCCCTTCCCTAGTGATTCCCTGAGACTCTCCTCACCCAACTTGTGGGCCCACCCAAGCTGTTTCCAGTGGCTTTTCCATACAATTGGCCCATCTTGGCTCATCTTTCAGACTTTTTTAAAATCTCTCAAACAAACAGCACCTGGCCTTTGTGTACCCCATACCTCTTTCTAAGTGTCCCCAGGCTGGCACTAGTGGCAGCTGGCCTAAGTTTGCAGCTTGGCCTCTCTTGGGCACCTCCCAGCCCAGCACAAATAGCAATCATTTGAAGATCACTTTGTGGCTCATGCTGGTTGGCCTTGGTCAGAACACAGGTGGCAGTTGATTTTTTGACTACACCTCCCAGGAGGCCCCAGAACCAGTGCACCCAGTAGACACCTTCAAACCACATCAAAGCACCATTCAACAACCTCTATATAAGGTTCTCCCTCCTCCCAACTGGTGGGCGGAGTTATGACATTACTGGCACCTGTCATAGAGACATCTCCAAGACATTGAGCCATCAATCAGCGCCTTCCAAAGTGTCCTGGAGCCCACCCCTTCCTATTCTGCCCTGGGTCCAACCCTCTCCTGTTCCTCCCCTTAAAAAGACCCCCAGACCAGCCACGTGCTGCTGATCCTCCATGTCCAGGTGGCAGCCCAGGTTGGTCCATCTGCCCTCCCAACTCCTTCAATTCTGATTTCTCTACCTCCATAATGAGTCTCGCTCATTACTGGGGAATAAACTTTACTTTAAAACTCCTTGGTCAGTTTCCTGTGCCTCATACCTTACACTCTATAAGCAACATACTCAAGGTAGGGCCTCTGCACATATTCATAGCCAGTTCTTGCAATCAGCCTGGGGGTAAATTCCTCCCATTGATATGCCAAGAGCAACCAAGGCTCAACTACAACAGGAGCATGCACACAACCCATATTGGGTTGGGGGTGGGGGTCTCTCTGGCATGCTCAGTTTAGTTGAATGGGAAGGCTATGCCACTGAACTCTACAAGATACCTGTGTTAATGTAAGAAACATTCAAAGCTGTGAAGAATTTTTTTGTGAGTTTATTTGAGCCAAATTGTCAATAATTACTGAGAAGCAAAATCTCGATGGATTGAGATAATGCTCCAGAGAATGGCAGTTTTGCACCGTTCTATACATTACAATAAAAAGAGGAGATATAAGTGGGTTATATGAAATCCATTGGTGATAGATTAGGGAGGTGGGAGAAAGCAAAGTGGGGAAACCTCTGGGACTAGATAAAAAGTACAATGATAGACACATCTGTGAAAGAAAAGAGCCACATGCTAACCTGAAAGCTCAGGGAAGGCCTGTGTGGCAGTCTTGCAAACCCAGAGACCTAAGATAACCACAAAAGATGGTTTGAAAATTTAATATCTAACTACAAACAGGTTATAGTGGGTAGTCTTGTCCCAGATATTTCACCTGAGCCCGTCTGCCTTCCAGCCTCTAAGATAACTTATCTGTGAGATATCTAGGTAACTTGTAACTTCCTTTTTACCCCGACCCCCTCAGGGCACAACAAATGGCCTGAAGACATTCCCTCATTGTTATTGTTATCAAGTTAATTGTCAACTGTTAATTACCTTAGTTTAGAGTATCCTATATCCATCTCTGTAAAAGAAGCTCATGTCCATCATTTAACCTTTTACCCTATCCCAGAGGTTTCCCAGCTTCGCTCTGTCCCACCTCCCTAATCTATCATCAATGAATTTCATGTAACTCACCTACGTCCCTTTCCTTTAATTGCAATGTATAAATATAGAAATGTAACCCGCCATTCTCCAGAGCATTATCTCAATCCGTTGAGGTTCTGCTTCCCGGCATATCTCAACAGTTTGGCTCAAATATACTCAGTAAAATTCTTTACAGGTTTCAATGATTTTTTTCGTTAATACATCTTTTACTTAGGTAGATGCAGGATAGGTAACAGTTAACTCAATAACAATGATGGGATTTGTGGTCTCTGCATAGCAGTGTCTGTGCTTTGAGAGGTCTAGAAAAAGAAAAATTACCTTAACATTCCAATGATATATGTTATTGTAAATGCAAAAAAGATAATAGGCTCAGTTAAGGTAAAGATTGACCTTTGACAGGGAAAACAATAGTCTAGGACATGACCATCCTCTATAAACTGCTTTATAAATTAAAAATTTTTCAGTTCAGCCGAAACCAGTTTGGCTCAACGGATAGAGTGTCGGCTTGGGGACTGAAGGGTCCCGGGTTCAATTCCAGTCAAGGGCATGTACCTTGGTTGCGGGCATATCCTCAGTAGGGGGTGTGCAAGAGGCAGCTGATCAATGTCTCTCTCTCATTGATGTTTCTAACTATCTCTCTCCCTTCCTCTCTGTACAAAATCAATAAAATATATTTTTTTAAAAATTTCAGTTCAGCCCAAGCCAATTTGGCTCAGTGGATAGCATATTGGCCTGCAGACCAAATGGCCCCAGGTTTGATTCTGGTCAAGGGCACATCCTCGGTTACAGGCTCTTCCCCGGCCCAGGCCCTGGTTAGGACTGGTGCAGGAGACAACCAATCGACGTGTTTCTCTCACATCGATATTTCTCTCTGTCTTTCCCTATCTCTTCCGCTCTTTCTAAAAAACCAATGGAAAAATACCCTCAGGTGAGGATTAAAAATAATAATAATTATAAGGTTCTCCCTCCTCCCAACTGATGGGTGGAGTTATGGCATTACTGGCATCTGTCACAGAAACATCCCCAAGACATTGAGCCACCAATCAGTGCTTGCCAAAGTGTCCTGGAGCCCACCCCTTCCTGTTCTGCCCTGGGTCCAGCCCTCTCCTGTTCCTCCCCTTAAAAAGACCCCCTTGCCCAGGCGGCAGCCCGGCTGGGTCCATCCCCCCTTTCCACTCCTTCAATTCTGATTTCTCTACCCTGTTTCCCTGAAAATAAGACAGAGTCTTAATTTTCCCCCCCCAAAGTTGTGCTAGGTCTTATTTTCCGGGGATGTCTTATCTTTCCACGCGCTAGGTCTTATTTTCGGGGGAAACACGGGTACTTCTGTAATGAGTCCCGCTCATTACTAGGGAATAAACTTTATTTTAAAATATTGATATCTTGGCGAGCCAAAGCCGGTTTGAGCTTCGGTCTGTGGACTGAAAGGTTCCGGGTTCGATTCCGGTCAAGGGCATGTACATTGATTGCGGGCACATCCCCGGTAGGGGGTGTGCAAAAGGCAACTGGTCGATGTTTCGCTCTCATCAATGTTTCTAGCTCTCTCTCTCTCCCTTCCTCTCTGTAAAAAAATCAATAAAATATATTTTAAAAAATAAAAAATAAAATAAAATATCTTGGCGGTCAGTTTCCTGCACCTCAAACCTTACAATAATAATATTAAAGTTTTTTAAATAAAGTTTTCATTTTAGACCATCCTTTGTGGTTGCTTTAGGTCTCTGAATTTGCAAGGCCTTCCCTGAGCTAGTCAGGTTAGCATGTGGCCCTTTTTCGCTCACGGCTATTATATAAGGCCATTCTATCAAGCCCAGAAGTAGCTCTATTTAATACACAGAAAGAAACACAAGGAGGCTGACAAAATGAGGAGACAAAGAAATGTGTCCCGAATGAAAGAATAAAACAAAACTCCCGAAAATAACTAAACAAAATGGAGATAAGCAATCTATCAGATGTAGAGTTCAAAACACTAGGTATAAGGATACTCAATGAACTTAGGAGAAAAGTAGATAAACTTAGTGAGGACTTCAATAAAAATAAAACTAAAAAAAGAACATAAGAAAGAACCAGTCAGAAATGAAGAACACATTAACTGATATGAAAAATACTTTACAAGGAATTAACAGTAGAGTAGATGAAGTAGAACATCAAATCAAAGACTTGGAAGATAAGAAAACAGAAAACAGCCCTAACTGGTTTTGCTAGTGGATAGAGTGTCAGCCTGCGGACTGAAGGGTTCCAGGTTCGATTCCGGTCAAGGGCATGTACCTTGGTTGCGGGCACATCCCCAGTAGGGGGTGTGCAGGAGGCAGCTGATCAGATGTTTCTCTCTCTTCCATGTTTCTAACTATCTCTCTCCCTTCCTCTCTGTAAAAAATAAATAAAAAAAATATATATTTTTAAATGAGGATAATGTAAGGAATCTCTGGGACAACTTCAAGCATACCAACATTCACATCATGGGGTTCCAGAAGAAGGGAGAGAGCAAGAAATTGAAATCCTATGTAAAACAATAATGATGGAGAACTTCCCGAACCTGGTGAAGGAAATAAACATACAAGTCCAGGAAGCACAGAAAATTCCAATCAAGATGAATCCAAAGAGGCCCACACCAAGAGACAGCATAATTAAAATGGTAAAGGTTAAAGACAATGAGAGAATCTTAAAAGCAGTAAGGGAGTTCCCATAGACTGTTAGCTGATTTCTCAACAGAAACATTACATGCCAGAAAGATTTGGCACAAAATATTCAAAGTGATGAAAAACAAGGAGCAACAACCAAGATTACTCTACCCAGCAAAGCTATCATTTAGAATTGAAGGTCAGATAAAGAGTTCCAAGACAAGAGAAAGCTGAAGGAGTTCATCATAACCAAACAGTATTTTATGAAATGTTAAAGAATCTCCTCTAAGAAGAAGAAAAAAAATGATTAAAAAAAAAAAAAAAAAAAAAAAAAAAAGAACAATAGCCCTGACCAGGTTGGAACACCATCCTGTACAGTTGAAAGGTTGCAGGTTTGATTCTTGGTCAGGGCACATACCTAGGTTGTGGGTTTAGTCTCAGTTGGGATGCATATGGGAAGCAACTGATCAATGTTTTCCTCTTATATCTCTCTCTCTCTCTCCAAGAGAGGTGGGTATCTCCTTCACAACCCTGTCACCTCTATAGTGGGATATGGCCATATATGGATCTCCTGGCCTGTGTGTTCCTGGCCCTGCCCTCCTGTAGTCCGAAGCCACTGGCGGAGCTACTCTGTCTGAAGTGACACAACTGTTCCACCAAACTCCCTTGTGATGCGGAGAGGAGGGGCCGGCAGGGGGAAGCAGTTCACGTGTCTGCAGCTCTGATTTTTCTAGTGGGTTTAGCCACATAGTACAGACTACTTATGCTAACAAGTCATCTGTGTCTTTCACAATCAGCCGAGTGAGAATTTTACTGCCAGGCAGGCCATAGGAGGATGGGTGGGTTCCTAAGTCTACCACTTCCATTGTCCAGTGATGGCAGGTTGTGGAATACTGCCACCCTTTGCACTACTTCTCTGCCCCTGCCCCTCTTCCGTTTTCCCAGTGAGGTTTGCACCGCTTCACTTCTTACATCTGCTGGGACTGCAGCCAGTGCTTAATTGTCTGCAGCTGTCTCTGTCCTTTTGTTCTGTCTTCCCTGCTCACTCCTGTCCTTCCGTTGTCCTATCTCTCCTGTTCACTCCATATGCCTGCCCTCAGATGTCTCAATGCATGGAACTCTCAGACATGTTTGTGTGTTCAGCAGGGAGCCCTTTGCTGAATTACAGCTCTCCACTTGAAACTTCAAGGGGAGAGATCTGGAGATCCTCTCATGCCACTATGCTGCTGATGTCACTCCCCAGAAAGCCTTTTGACTCACCATAGCCTCCCACTGTTCAGAGTCTTTCATGGACAATAAACCAAGCACACATGTGCCAATGTCTCCACCACAAAACTGGATGCTTAAAAAAAACCACCGTTTATTCATGATTCCAAAATCTAGGCTGAGCTCAGTTGGGCAGTTCCATTATCTTGCTGTAGTCAGGTGGAGGCCTAAATGTGCTGGACAACTTCCCTTACATGTATGATAGCTTAGCTGAGATGGCTGGAGCCCAGGTGGCTCCAAAAGGAAGTGTTCCAAAAGAAGCTCCTGCTTGCATCATGCATGCTGACATCCTATTGGTCAAAGTCAGTCACATGACCAGCCCCAGAATTAGTTGGGAGGGAGGCACTACTCTAGGGTATGAATATTGAGAGATGAAATCAGGGACTGCCAGTGTAAGTTTCCTACATCAGCTCCCATGTACCAGCATACAAATACTCTTCTGAGTACTCACATATTGACAATTAACCCATGAATTCCTAATATGTTGTATTTCATTGATTCTAAGAAAAACTTAATTGGAATTCATCTTACTATCAATCATGTGGCAGTTTAATTTCTTCATTATTTTCCCTTTGTGTTACATGAAATAATGGTATTTCCTATCATCAATAGCACCTTAGATTCTGTTGACATATAACATGTATAGCCTGACATGTATGAACACACACATACCACTGACATGTCTCAAAGAAATCTTGCCTTATTAAAAAACAGAATTGTATTATTTTCAATAGGAAAACAAGGGTGGCTTAGAGGCACAAGAACATGAAATTATTTTTCCTGATGGAATTACAATAATAACAGGAATTACAATAATGCCATTAAAATTTAAACACAATTAGGAATCAGGCTCTGAGCATATTGAGCAAGGTGGCCTTTCATTTCCTATCCCACCCAATTAGAGCTCCTTATTTGCTGTTTGCCTATTGCTTACCCTTGTCTGTCAAACCATAAAGGCACTTTCACCTTACTTGTGGTGCTAGTTACAGATTTCTGCTAGAGTTGCTAATGATAACAGAAGTTATAACCAGTGTCAGAATGATATTGCAAATTGGGTTTGCTAATGAAGTGGTGGTATTGTATCCAACTTGCATCACTTAGGCATCTTTCTTCCAATACCTACAGGGTATATATTTAACTAGAGGCCCAGTGCATGAAATTTTTGCACAGAGAGTCCCTAGCAGCTGCTGGCTGGTGGTGCCTCCCTTCCCTCTGCCACCTGCCGATGCCACCGCAGCCACCTGCTACCACCAGTGGCCCCGCCCTGTGGTTGAACTCCCGGTCAAGGGGACAATTTGAATATTAGGCTTTTATTATATAGGATATATATGACTCGCATTTACATGTGTATATTATGAAGAGCCACTGTGAGTTCATAGAGGACCTTTGGGATAAATAGAAATAGTTACTCCCTCCCTAAGCCATCTGTCGAGTGTTATGCTGACATTAGAACATGGCACATTACTGTCACCTACTGGTAAGTTGTGGTTAAAATACTACTATAATGTCCAGAAGGTGAATAGTATCAATTGGAATTTTGCAATGCACAACCTGAATACCATGTGGAACTGCCACAAATTATTAGACAGTAGATTATCAAAATGACCAAGAATATGGTGTGGGAGCCAGGTTGCCAAGGTTGAATTCCTAGCTCCAACCTTTCTTGGACGGTGACCTTAGAAAAGTGATAAAACTTCTCCTTGTTTCTATTTCCTTATTTATGAATGAGGATTATTATAATACCTACTTCATAGGTACAAGTAATAATGAAGTGTGCCAATACATATAAATTCCTTAGAGCAATGCCTGGCACGAGTGCCGTATGAATGTTTGTTGCCATAATATTTTAAAATCTATTCAACAAATATTTGTGAAGTAGCAGGCACTGTTCTAATGTCTCCAAATATATTAACCCTTTTAAAAATTATTTTAATATTTATATGTTTGTTTTTCAACATTTTTTAAAATCCTCACCTGAGGGTATTTTTCCATTGCTTTTTAGAGAGAGTGGAAGAGAGAGAGAAATATCAATGTGAGAGAAACATCGATTAGTTGCCTCCTGCAGTCACCCTGGAGCCTGCAACCGAGATACATGCTCTTGATCAGAATTGAACCCGGAACCCTTCAGTCTTCAGGCTGACACTCTATCCACTGAGCCAAACTGGCTGGGGCTATATTAGCTCTTTTAATTCTCATAGCAACCCTCTTGTGACAGGTAACACATATGTAGAGGTATAACTAAAACATGTCACAAAATAGGCACTTGCAGACACCACAAAACCCTCTCTGGGATGTGTGAATAAAATTCCCTTGCCCAGGAGGATTCCTGTTATCTCCCCAAGGAGACATGAAGACTTGGAAATGAGAAGAATGGTTTAAGATTCCTCATCAGGCTCTGCGGTTGAAGGCTGTGTGTGAGTGATTGTGTAGGAGAGCAGGACGCAGGGGATACTTTCAGAGCCCCGCCTCCAGAGTTCACCCTGGAACCCAGCAGATAGAGGTCTAGAAGTACCAGCCATTCAGCACGCAGGAAAGCTCCAGGGTGGGCACAAGAGCTTCGCCGAGATTTGAAGATCCCTGGGCAGGGATTCAAGCAGTGTCCAAAGTTATGATTACTTACTGATTCCCCCACAGAGATGCAGGATGGCCGGGTAGGGAAGAGAACTTTATTGGGATGTTAGTGGCCAACACGTGGGAGGGTGAATTCCAGGGACCAAGCTGGTGGTCACCTTAAAGAACAATAAATTAATTTACAAAATAAATTAAGGTGAGGAGGTCCCAAGCAGAGAGGCAGCTGGGAATACCTGGGGATTTCTAAGGGATGGCATTAGTAATTGGAAAGGGGAAATAAGAATTTCCAGCCCTCTCACCAGGGTATGAAATTAACTTTTTCAAAACCCTTCCTCCAGTCTGGGGTTCTGGGATTCCAAGAAGAGAAAAGGTCTGGGTTCAGCCAAAGGGATGAAGGGGGCTGGTTCAGGGTCGTTCCTCCAGAAAGCGGTAAGTGGGGTTCTCATAGCCATGATGCTGCAGTTCCCGCAGCTGCTGCTCCTCCAGGGTCAGCATGGGGTCCACCTGCAGCAAGGCAGTAGAGGGAGAGTGGGGCATTGTGACCTGACCTGATCTTACAGCTCCTCCATGCCCAAGCTCTGGAACTCCTCCCCTACCACGTCTTTAAGTCTCTCACCTCCACCACTCCATGGCTGATAGCCCCGTAGGGTTTCTTCCTGCGCAAGAGCAGCAAGGAGAGGACGATCAGGGAGCCCCCACCTGCTCCCATGATCAGCAAACCGGACACGGCCTCTCGAGACACTCCTGTCCCAGCTGGTACCTGTAGGGAAGGAGATGGGCAGGGCTCATCTTTGAGGCTCACCAGAGGCCAGTGTAGCTTTGGAAGTCACAGCCTAGCCACTGGCCTCTGACCTTTCCCCATAGGTACCCAAAATTTCCCCCCTCTTACCAGCTCATCTCTCTGAATCTCCGATGAGTGGGAAGGAAAACCCCTTGGAACAGACACATTCACCTGGGGGAGCAGGAGGTGTTAGGGACCCAGGCAAATGGGCCCCGGCCTCCTGTTCCCCTAGTGCCAGAGTGGGCATCTCCCAGCCCCCCACTTCCCTAGATTCCTGAAGTCCATGTCCTCAGCTACCTCTTCCCTTAGTTAAGGAATCCAACCCCATGGCACCCTCCTCCTTCAGACCTTTGAGTCTAGGCCCCACCCCCAGGCCTCCCTCAGAACCCACAGGGCTAACTTACCTTCCGCTCATACTGTTCCAGGGGGGACAGCTTCTTTTTCCCAGGGGGTGCAGCATCTTGTTCTGTGGACCCTACCCCCCAGTTCTTAGTTCATTCCTAAGAGTCTAGAGTGGTGTTGTCCCTCCCCGCTGAGGAGAGGTCAGAGGGATACCGGACTCCACACAGGAGTTTGGGGTTCCCAGTATATGGACCCTTTCCATTTTGGGCTCAGAGACTTAGTGGGATTTGGTGGCAGGAGTCTACTCTGTGAGATACCTTTTGGAAGGGCCATGGGGATGTCTGTTGGCAGCCAGAGGACGCAAAGGGAACAGTGAAGAGAGGGAGGGCTTCATTGAAGAAAGAATGGAGAAATACCCTCCCAGGGTCCAAGGCAGGAGAATTAGGGATTCTACAGAGGCCTTCACAACCTTAGACATTCCTCCCCATTCTCTCCCACTTACTGTGGTAGCTGAGACACCCCTAGACTTGGGAAATTAGAAATTAGGTTGAAGACCTATTTCCCAAAGTCTGAGGTTATCTACAGTTGGGTTATCTCACCATCATTGGAATCCAGAGGCTGCAGCCCACCCTTGTCCTCACTGCTATTCCCGAGGACAGGGACTTCCAATTCACTGGGACTCAGGTGTTCCGAGTGGAGGAATTCCTCTGAGGGGAACACATAGAAAGGAGGTTGAGGTTGTGAGCATAGGGACATCACACACACACACACACACACACACACACACACACACCATACACAAAGTGATTGGGGGTTGTCACAAGTGTGATCTGGGAAAGAGGGGAGCTGGTAAGAGGCACCCCTGGCAGGATAGAGGCTGAAGGTGCAATGGGCTTAAAGAGCAGAAAAATTATGGTTCGATGTGGGACAAGCAAAGGAAGTCACAATAGATCTGGGGGTGTGTGATAAGTCATACTGGTATTCCCGCTCTTGTGTAGGCCCTTCCCCTTGTATCTGGACTGAGGTTGTAGTTTGTTTTAACCAAGAGAATGTGAGTCCATGTCTTAGATGACTTGGAAGCTTCCACTTTAATGTTTGGGAGCCTGAACCATCACGTAGAAAGTTCAGGCACCCTGTGTACAGACAACATGGAGGGTCTCTCTGGAGAAGAAAGGCTTTGAGCCTACATGGAGAAGAGAGGCCCAACTGTGCCAAAGTTCCAACTCCTAGCTGATCTGCTAGCTGAATGAAGCTACATGCTTGACTACTGACAAGAAGCACCCAGTAGAACCCAGACCAGATGGCAGAAACATGAATAAAGAAGAGGGTTAATTTAAGTTCTGGTGTTTTGTCACACAGGAAGAGATAACTAAAGTGTGTGTGGGGACAGAGGGGTGGGGGAAGTTGTCAAAGATTGGGGGTTAGGATCTGCCCTTAGAGATCTGGAATGGGAAGCAGGGATCATATGTACTCACGGATCTGGGGCCGCAGCTCCTGAGCCAGGTGGGGGTTCTGATCAAGCAGCCCCAGGCTCTGATTCATCCTTTCCTCAATTACTTGAAGGTGGGTCTGCACCTGTGGGGGAGTGATTATGAAGGATGAACTGGGAAATGTAGGCTAGAAATGGGGAAACTGAGGTAGGGTGAAGGAAGAGCAGTAGAATTAAAGGGAAAAAAAATAGTACATACAATATACAGAAGTAGTGTACAAGAACCAGGAATGGACCATAGGAAGAAGGAGTTGAAGGAGGAGAAGCAGAATACAAAGAAAATGAAAAGATGTAGAGAAGACAGGAAGTGAGAGGCTTGGAAAAAGGACTAAGGTGGAAGGGAAAGGAGTAGTTGAAAATGGGGCACAGGAGACACAGTAAGAATAGGAAACAATGAATATGGTATAGAAGATAGGAAATGGTGGCAAGTGGAGAGGCAGAAAGTAGGATCTGAAAAATAGAAAGTGAGGTTTGAGGGAGGTGCAGAAAAGGAAGTAGCATTGGAGTGTCATATAGAAATGATGTGGTTCAAGGGCAAGAATTGGAGCTCAGGAGCAGGAAGAGAACATCCAAGAAACAGAAATTAGAATCTGAAGGCACAGAACAGGGGTTCCAGGGAAAACAAGTAGGGTTAGGGAGAAAGAAGAATGAAAGGACAGGAACAGGGTTCAAGGCACAGGAAGGGGGTTCTGGGAAAGGAAGAAATCCAAGGGATAAGAATAGTGTCAAAGATTCAGGATCCAAGGGACCAGAAAATGTCCCAAGGCACAAAAGAGGGGTTCCAGAGATAGGAAGTGGTCCAAAGAGGGTCTGAGGGACAAGAAAAAGCCTGAGTATGGGGTCTCAGAGATAGCAGGGTATTAGAGAGCTAGAAGAATTTGGGCACCTGGAGGCTCATCTGCTGGGCCTTCTCGGGCTCCACGGCAGCCACGTGCTGGTAGTGTCGCAATGTGTGCCTTTGCTCCTTCTGCTCTGCACGCAGGTAGCGCCGCAGGGCCAGCAGGACACGCTCTGGCTGTGGAAGGGATGAAGGCTGCCTACGCCCACCCCAGCCCTTTCCATCCTCTGCCCTCTGCTCCCACAGCTCCCACACCTGAGGCGGATCTCCCTGCAGTGCTGCCAGGAAACCTTCCAAGGCAGCCCGGCGTTGGTCGTTGATTAGGGCGATGACTCGGGTGGCATGGGTCTCCACCAGGCGCTGTCGCTCACCAGACACCTGTTCCTCCAGGGTCTGCAGAATGGACTGAAAGTGCTATCAAAGGAGTGGACACAAGGTCAGCAGAGGTAATATGGGTGAAAGCCTAGGTCAGTGGCATTCTGGAAAGGCAGGGCTATAGGGTCAAGCAGTGTGGGTGCAGTAGATCTACCGGTAGGTCTGGGCAGAGTCAACCTGGAGTTGGGACTAGATCACAGGAAAGGGTGGGGATATAGGGAGCCAAACTGGAGGTATAAACTGTACTGGGAATGAACAATCTAGGAACAGAGTTTGCCTATGTTAAGGTCAAAGGGAGCAAGTATTTTTAATAAAGGTAGAGCTCTAGGCCTGGGTAGGTAAAATGAAAGACAGACTATGCCTAAATGAGACTAATGTGTGTAGGGAGCAAGAATCAGGGGATGGAGCCTGAGTGGGGACTATAGGAAGTATGTCTGTACCAAGGTGAAGTTGAAAGAGGTGGGATGAAGAACATGAGGCTGGGCCTACTGAGGAGGGACTGAGTAAAAATGAGATTAGAGGGGCAGAACCAAAGTCAGAGGGCCTGGTCTAATCGGGATAGGAATGCATCAAAGAGAGGTTGAGAAGGATCTAGTTGGACCTGCAGGGGGTCAGCATGGAAGAGGACTCCAGTGCCAGTCCTCAGAGATAAAAATCAGATTAAAATAGGGCAAAATGCGGCCAGAGAAGAACAATGTCAGGTCCAACATAGGCAAGAGGGGTGGAGCTAAATGTAGGGGTGGAGCAAAGAGAGGCTGATATAAGTAGGAAGGGGTGGAACTGGATGAGGCTGGTGGGACAAGGCATAAGCCAGGCTGAGACTGAATGTACCGCAGGTAGTGGACAGACATGAGTGAGTAGGACCCACTGGAAGTTGTCCTACCTCATTCAGGGCCTGTCTGTCAGCTTTAGGCAGATTCTTGGACTGGTTGTCCGCCATTGCCCATTCACGCATCACCTGAGAGCAGGGGAACTTCAGGATTCTAGAATCCACCCTGCTCCACCCAGTGAGTTCCCCAATCCTTCTTCAAAACTTCGGAGACTCCAGATAGATCCCTTAAGTCCCATTGGTTCTTGGGTTCCCAAGAGAAAAAACTCAGAAGAAATTTAAGGTGGAAGAATACCATCCACCAGAGAGTCCTTAGAATCTGTTGGCATCTCAATGGGATTCTATGGGTTAGGGATACCTGGTCATTTTAGGGGTGGCATTGAGGACTAGGAATTGACAGGGGCTTGGGAGTTTTTGGAAATAGTCCCAACTTGTTCCCAAGAAATTTCCTTATATTTATGGAGCTCTATGTTATGGGTGATTCTGGGACCCCCACTATCATTACCTCATTAATCTGGCGCATCCTTCGCTCCTCCAGGTCCATCTTGGCCCTCAGGAAACCCTCATGCTCACTGATTTCTCCAGGCATGCCAAAGTACACATCCACACCATCTGTGGGCCTCGGGGTGGAAGTCACTGCAATGTCAGGAATCAGATGGTCAGCCTGAACCCCATCTCCAGGTCGCCTTTTCTACTCAGAGAACTACATTTCCTAGAGTGCACTGGAAACCACCATATGTCCACTTTAGCCATAGCTTCTGCCTAGCATCATGGGAAATGTAGTTCAGACTAGGCAACAGTTCTGAAATGTTCTTGCAAAGCATAAGAATCCATTACACCATCCTCTGAGTCTAACCCAAAATAACCATGTGGGCTTACCAAATGGCTCCTCCCCTTCCAGGTACCTCCAACCATTCTTTTCATCCTTCACAGGAAAGTCCTGCCACCTCTACTTTATCCAAAACTGCTCTCATCCCTTTCATTCCTCCCAAGCAAACATCTCTCCTATAGGTCCCTCCCAAAGATGTTCCTACACCAAGACTCCCCAAATCATCCTCCCTCCAGGGTGGAGGAAACTAGGAATTCAGAAATGGCCTCACCTTTGCTGACCCTTGCAGGAGGATGGGAGCTTGAAGGTGGGACTCTTTGCTCCTCTTCTTCCTCTTCAGCCTGTGGGGGCTCCACAAAGTAATCGTCTACTGGCTGTAGGAAGGATTCCTCCTCTTTCTCATCCTCATTCCCTTCTATTTTGCTCCTCAGGGGCCAGGACCGGGTGGAGGGGTCGCTGAGGGAGCAGAAAACACAAGGCAATAAGAACCTGGGCCCAGGTCTCAGTCTTCCACCTCCTGCCTCAAGAAGCCTTGGGATGGGCAAGGAAGATTCTCTCTCACTCACCCAACTTCTGTCCTAGATGGGTCAGGGGTCACTGGAGGGGGACAGCACACATACTCCACACCTCGGAACCGATCCATGCCACAGGGCAAAAGCATGCCGGAGCCATGCAGGATGAAGCCCTGGGAGCTACAGGCCTGTAGGAAAAATGGGTCCAGATACCAGGATTGTGGGGTGGGAGAGGGTAAGTGAGGGGGGCCTGCATGCCTGAGTGTTGGAGGCTGATGGGGCTGGGAGCTTGAATTCCGGGTTCTGTCCTGATGGGAAGAGGGGACAGAGGCCCAGACTCCTGGGTGTTGCAGGAGGGGGGTGTTCTGGGTGTGAGGATGGATGTACCAGGGTCCTGACCTCCTGTGCTTCCTGATGCCTCAGGGTTGAACTCTCACACTGGTCCATGCGCTCCTGATGCAAGAACCGGCAGCCTTCAGGCACCAGCAGGGCCTCACTCACGAATTCACCCGCTGGGGAAGGGGGCACCAGAGTGAGATCCTCTCATAGCCACTAGCCTTACCCTCCTTAGAATCCAGGTTTATTATCCTCAGAGGTTTCTCTGCCCCCCTCAAGACTCAAGCATCTAGCTCTCTAATGTGAGCCTTGAGACCAAAGCCCAGGATCTCACCCCTCAGACTCCTACCTCCATTTCCCTCCCCCAGCTTATGACTCACGCAGGCATCGGAAAGGCACAACATGGTGGTGAGAGTGAGTACAGCGGCCGCCTTGGGCACCCCCGCACCAGCGCTCCATGGGGATGGCCTGTGTCTCCTGTTCCACACGTGCAATCTGCAGCTCCGGGTACATCTGTGGGCACCGGGTGGGGCAATCAACCCACTGTTAGAACCCAAGTAGTCATGCTTTTCTTCTGGCCATGTCCCTTTTCAAGACTCCAGTGTTCGTTCATAAGGCATTCTTCTCCTTAGGCCCTGCTTCTTCATAAAACCGGTCTTAGAGGTACCTGAGTCCCCTAAGTCCATTGGCCACGCCCCTAGTAACTTCCCCTTCCCCCTCCCTCTCTCCTCCCCCGTTGTCCTTAGGCCTCTCCCCTTTACCTGGCCAGTTCCTTTACAAAGGTCTCTCCATAAACCCATAAACCAATTCTTCTACGCCCTCCTCTCTTCTGGTCACCTTGCCGCCCTTCCCCAATCAGGTTCATCTCTCCATAGATTCCACCAACCCTTAAGTCTCGCCTCTTTCCCTGTTTGTCTTCTCAGTGTCTCTTTGTAATAGACCTTCCTTTTCATAGCCAGGCCTCCTAGCTTTCCACTCTTTAATTGGGATTCACTAAAGAGTGGAAAGCTAGAAGATGGGAGATTTCCTATCTTCTAGGTCCCTAAGGACTTTTTGTCAGACTACCTTCTCCTTTGGCCACGCCTTCCTATGTACCTACTCTTTAAGGAGCCCACCACTCACTGGGTCACCTTCCTTAGCCGGTCTTTGCACGGTTCTCCTCTTTCCTGACGTAGTTTCTTTCTTTTTTCTTTCTTTCTTTTCTTTTTTGTTTTGTGACCTTTTCTCAAAAATAGGTTCCGCCCTATCCTAACTTCACCTCTGGCCACGCCCCCTGGCTTCCTGGCCTTAGATCCAAGGTCTCCTGGCCTTAGGACCATGGTTGGCAAACTGCGGCTCAAGAGCCACATGCAGCTCTTTGGCCCCTTGAGTGTCGCTCTTCCACAAAATACCATGGCCTAGGCGAGTCTATTTTGAAGAAGTGGCGTTAGAAGTTTAGGTTTAAAAATTTTAACTCTCAAAAGAAATTTCAATCATTGTACTTGGTGATATTTGGCTCTGTTGACTAATGAGCTTGCCAACCACTGCCTTAGGAGTCTGGCTGGAAACAAACAACAACAAAGGGCCAGTCTGGCTAGACTCCGCCCACCCTGCCTCCCCCAGGCCACGCCCACCTGTCTGCAGTACTCCAGCGCGCGCTGCGGGTCGCGGAGGCAGCGCCGGGAGAGCTGTGCGTCCGGTTCCCAGCGGCCAGTGCGCAGGTCCCGATGCAGGGTTGGGCGCCCGCATAGTCCAGCCACCTGAGCCGACCCCGGGGCCTGGGTATGTGGGCGAAGGGGTCAGTGGGGACGGTCCCTTAGTCCTTTGCTTTCTAGGACTCAGATGTTTAGATCCCAGACCCGCCCCTACACCAAGCACCAAGCACCGCCTCGGTAGAGGTACCGTTTCCCGGGATACAGTTACTACTGGGCGGGGCATCCCAGCTCTCCTGTTGCTATGGAGACGCGGGTCCCCCAGGATTCTCAGGGCTTGGCGGTGGCCGAGGCAAACTCTCGCCCACCCCGGCGCAGCGGTACTAGAGGCGGAAGGGGTTAAACCTGAATCCCTGGGGAGGAGGTCAGAACCCCGACGTTCTGGCCCCTCCTCCCTCTATCCCCAGCTCAGGCTCCCATTCTTGGGTACAAAGATGACAGACAGGGCCTGGCTTCAGGCCTGCAGGCCTGGACACCGACCCCTGAGGGCTAGAGAGCTACCTCCTGGGTCCTGGGAGGCTGTGGAGCCCTCATATGGGCCCAGAGGATGGAAAGGGACCCAGATTCTTGGATCTAAGGGTCTTGTTGCTTGGTGGGTCATATGTTCAGGTGGGTAGGGACTGGGCTGAATCATTTAGGTCGACAGGATCTGAGAGGCTGGATTTCTGGGACCAGACGCTCTGGAAAAGTCAGTTCCAATGCTGGGGGTGGGTGGGTGGGAGGTGGCCGGGACGACACAAGATGAGGAGCTGGGGCCTGGTGCCATTAGGGGACCCGGGGGCGGCCACCTGGCTGGAAAGACGGCACTTTCCGCCCCGGACACGTCCGAGCTGGGTCGAGGTCGGGTCCCGCCCCTTCCCCCACCCCCCAGTCCTCACCTCCGCCGCGCCGGGGCTCCCACCGGCCAGGCTCCCGACGGCGAGCTGCGCGCGCAGAAGCAGCAGCAATAGTGGCAGCAGCAGCGGCAGTGGTGGCGGGGCCCGGCGGCAGCCCAGACCGCGAACGGTGGGGCTTATGTGCCCCATGTCTGGGCTCTCACGCCCTCACGTCCCCAGCACTCCCGCCCAGCCCGGCCCCAGCGGTGACAGGAGCTCCCAGCTCCACGGCCACCTCCTCCCGCCGCCCCTCGGCTGCGCCGGCTCCTCCAGCCCCGCCCCGCGCCGCCCCGCCTCCCTACCAGGACAATAGCATGCCCGCCCGGCGCTGGCGGGAGCAGCTCCGAAAGCCACGTGGGAGCCTGCGTCAAGCCCCCACTCCCTTAAGATTCCAGATGTTCCACCCCATGCCAGGATCCAGCCGGAGGTCTGGGTCATGGACTCTGGGGTTATGGATTTAGTGTCCTTCTTCGGACTCAAAATCAGCTTCCAGGAATTATCAGCTTTGAAGACAATACACATCTCCTCACCCTCCTACCGCCCCCAACCAAATTTCTTTTCTTGAGTTGCCAGGAATGTAGTCCTCCAAAATTTCCCCAATCAAGAGCACAGCAGCCCTTTCCCCCTAAGACCCAAGAGTCCCAGACCTTCTGCTCTGCTTCTCAAGGGTCCCAGGTGTCTGGAACTTGAACTCCTTGCTCAAGGATCCATGTCACAAGGTTCCCAGGCCCCTTTTTAAAATATGATACAAGTCAGGTACTCAGCACCGCAGGGCCAGGGAATTTCTGTTTCTTCACCTCTAGCCGCTCCCTCCCAGCCTCCCCTTCAGGGTTTACTGTGTTGTCTCCTGCAATGACATGTAGAATCCTGTCTTTTCCAAGCCCAGTGGAGTAGCCATGTCATGAGTGTGCATCTGTGCATGTATGTTTGTGTAGATGTATATTAAAAGTGCCCAAAGCATTAAGCGGGTATCAAGGGGCTTGGGTGTGGGTCCTGGATTGCTCCTAGAGTCACTTCAGAGCCTAGGGTAGAGGAAGGGCCTTAATGCCAAGAGAATCCTGAAGACAAATTTTAATTTTTAAAATTACACATATATCTCTCATCCCCAGATTCCACCCCCACCCCCTCCAGTGACAATCTCACCCTGTCCTCACTCCTTGGACCCAATTCTTTCAGGCCTTTAAGGAAGGTGGAAAGGACCAAGATGGTGGCTATCTTGGGTTCCCAAGGAGTGAACTGCCATCTTGGCTTCACTTCCATTAGCCAAGCAAAGTGTGCCTCAGGGAGAGCCAGGACAGGGCCTAGTGGGCCTCTATCTTTATACTGTGTTTCCCCGAAAATAAGACATCCTCTGAAAATAAGACCTACTTACAGGTTTCCTTCTGAGTGAAATATAAGGCATCCCCCTGAAAATAAGGCCCCCCCCTAGGCTCTGTCTCAGAAACTTTGTGAAACCTAAACTGCAAGAAGTTGTGACTTGGGTGAAAAATTCATGGGAGAAAATCACTGACAGTTGCATTGCAAATGTACTGCGAGCAGGCTACCTTGACAAGAATTGCTCATTTAAAAGACAGTGTTATTGCTAAACATGAGAGATTTAGTCCACTGATTCTGAAAGAAATGGAGTCACAAGAAATTCACCAGGAAATTCAGGAATTGGATTGTTATTATGATGTTCCAGAAGATGATGACATGATTGTCATTGAATAAATGAATAAATTCTTGATACTGTAGGATTCACAGTTTGTTTGGTTTGTGTTGACAACTACCGTACTACCGTACCATATACAGGTAATAAATTTCCTTTATTTTCATTTAACAATAAATGTGTACTTTATACTTCTTCATGGAAAAATAAGACATCCCCTGAAAATAAGACCTAGCGCATCTTTGGGAGCAAAAATTAATATAAGACACTGTCTTATTTTCGGGGAAACAGGGTATATATTTATCTTTATTGATTTCAGAAAGGAAGAAAGAGGAAGGGAAAAGAGATGACAAGAGAGAATCATTGATTGGCTGCCTCCTGCATATCACCTACTGGAAATCAAGCCTACAACCCAGGCATGTGCCCTTCACTGAAATTGAACCTGGGACCCTTTAGACTGCAGATTGACACTATCCACTGAGCCAAACCAGCTAGGGCTCTATCTTAATCTTCCCTATGTTATTTTTCTTCTCAGTGCAAGTGGTCATCTTGAAATATCTTCTTTCAGTGTCTGAAAACAACTTCTACATCTGCCTCTAATTCCCATCACTCCCTGTCTCTAGTCCTCTGTGAAGGGACCATTTGACATCTTGAATCTCTTGTATACAGGGGAATAGGTGGACATAGTGGCCATCTTGCTCCCACTTAGTGCATTCCTTTTAGCTGAGCAAACTGTCCATCAATAATCCAGGCAATAGTAATGATCTATCACTCTCCTCAATGTTTAGTTTTGGAGAAGTAGGTTCACTAACGTGTTCTGGTTCTTTAGAAATCAGGACAATCTGTATGGCAAGTTGAAGATCCCAGCATTTTTGAGTTGGAGAGATGCTACACATGTGTTTGGAGACGACAGTGGCTAGGTGTGGGGAAGGAAGCATATGGGAACGGGGGAGTCCTAGGGGCCCTATCTGGGGGCCCAAAGGATGTGGGTTTGATGTAGCTGGTAAAAGCTCGAGAATGGGGTGTGGTGAGATAACCTGCCTGGGCTCTAGATAGTTTGCAGGGGCGAGGCATGCCTAGGTGTGAGTTGAAGTCATAGAAAGGAGGGGTACCCAGAGGTCCAAGGGGAGAAGAGGGTGGCAGGAAGAGGCCATCTCCAGGGGTTTTGCCAATGCTCAGGCTCACACTGACTCCTTGAACCTTGTAGTAACCATTGGTTGGGTCCTGAGGAGACAAATGAGATTTGTGAGTATGTGAATGTATAGGGGGGTGAGGACCACTGATGGAGATTGAGTCAGAGCTAGTGAGAGGCAAAAGATAAAAATAGGAGCAGGCAGAGACAGAAAGACAGACATATAGACTGGTGGGAAGACCAAATAAGACAAACACAGTGACAAGAAAGAAAGGAACAGAAAGATATGGGCAGAGACAGAAGGATATAGTCCTGCTGAAGGATGATGGTATGGAAGAAGGTACAGAGGGAGCAAGAGAGAGAATGAGACCAAGATATTTATTCACACATCTGTCCATCAGCCCCATGGCTTTGATTTTGTGTCATGCCCTGTGCAGCTGCTGGATAGACCTGGCCCTGTCCTCATGGAGATACTAGGCCAAAGGAGAAGTGACAGATGACCAGACAGAGCCCAAAGGAGTCAGCACTGTACTGGGGGAAGTAAGGCAGAGTGGCTGGGACTGTGATTATGGAACTTTATGGAGGAGCACAGGTAAGATGATTAAGGTTGTGATGGGGGAACCTTAAGCACAGAGATCAGGAGAAGCCAAGATCAGAGTGGTCCTGGTTGTGAGCATTGAAACATGGACAGAATGACCAGAGGAGGGAGGGAGGGAGGGAGGGAGGAAGGAAGCATGGGTTTTCTAGAACCAGAAATGTATGAATTGAGACTAGAGGAATTGGAGGAGAGAATTAGGTAGGTATGGGAAGGAAGTTATGAGGGGTTTAGGCCAAAAGAATAGCAGAATAGCATGTGCTAGGTACAGAGGAGAAAGAAAAGGGAACCTAAAGGTGGAGCAAGTCTGGGGAGATGTGAGGCAAGTGTGGGACCTGGAAAGTGAAAGGGGCCTAGGGAGGCAACCAAGGTGAGGCAACCAGGAGGCCCGAAACATGAGTATGATAGGGAAAGCACAGACAGAGTGAACCTTGACCTGGGGCTAAAGATGGAGTGCAAGGCTAGGACACATATGTGGGCAGAGACAGCAGATATGCAAACTAGAGTGTGAAGGTGGGTGAGACAGACCAGGAGGCATGAAAAGGAGGACAGGGGGCTAGATCCCTGCGCTGTGGGCAACAGAATAATAAAGGAAGGGACAGAAGTAGTGAAAGAGTTGGAGACACAGAGAAGGGAGTCCTTTCCCTTCCAACACTCACCTTAGTCTCCAGAGCTCCCTCTTCATCCAGAACCAGGTCACTGCTGTCCATGTGCATGATGGAGCCCTGGAGTAGGATGCTTAGTGAGAAGGAGTGGCCATAGGATCCTCCTATCCCAGCTGGGGTCTAGGCTCAGGAAAACAAAGGGCCCTGGGGAAATATTGGATCTAGGGAATAACTTGGTCAGGGGCATATTTGAATCTGAGGGACATTTGGGTCTGGGGTCAATGTTGGGACTAGGGCCCAATTTGAGTTTAGGGGCCCAGTTAACACTAGGTCACAATTTGGGTCTAGAGGTACAATTTGATCTGGGGTCCCTGGCTTCCTACCTGGTTCTCACTGCTGCCTGTCTCCTCTTCCTCAGGGCCCCGCAAACTGGAACCATGGCTGCTTCCTGGTATGTGAACCTGGTTCTTTTGCTTGGAGAAAGAGGCTGAGGCCAAGAACAGTGGGTGAGGGTGGGAGGACGGAGGCAGAGCTAAGCAATGGGGTAGGGTCACAGTTTGTGGAGACCAATGAGCAGGAACGTAGAGGACTTGGAGGATTAGGATACGAGGTTAGGAACCACTGAGAGTCCTGGTCTGGGAGGACAAGTAGTATTGACCTTGAGGAAGTGGAGTTAAGGCTTCAGGAAGGCACCAGGGCCTGAAGGTGAGCCAATGTCCACCAGGGGATAGAGAGGCAGCACTGGGCCAGGTCCCAAGGCCAGGCTTTTAGGATTCTGTATTTGAGGGCCTGTCAGTGAGCAGGGCAAGTGTGGGGGATTTTTTTTGGGAGGGGGAAGGAGGGTATTGGAGTAGAGCTCAGGTACTAACCCTTGCCTTGGCACCAGCAGCAGAGGGCCACCCCAGTGATGACTATAATGAGAGAGGTGGCCAAAGAGGCCACCCCAGCCACAACTCGTATAGTAGGCAGCACTTCTGCAAGGAGAAGAGGAATGGTCTGAGGAGGAACTGGGGAACAGCATCAGGGCTTGGGTTGGGGTCTCTGGGTTCAAAAGTTGCCAAATTTAGAGATACCCAAGGTTCATAATACCCGGGGGTTAAGGGCTTATGAAATTGGGGTTTCATAAGTAAACTCTCTGGCTTTAGGGAGTCTTAGAATTTGAGAAATTTAACTTTGGAGAGTCCCATTTTGGGGGCACCAGAATGTGAGGGGTGTCTCTGTTTAGGATTCTGTATTTGATGTAATTTATTTTGGGGGTGTCTCAGGAGTCAATGGACTTATAGTTTTGAGGCTCTCAAGGTTTAGGGGGTCTTTGCATTTGGAGGCCCTCAGTTTGTGGATTGTAGACTTTGGGGGTTGGGGCCCTCAGATTTGTGGGTCTTCAAGCTTCAGGTCTCACCTCTTCGGCCCAGGCTGATCCAGGTGTCTCCCTCGCCCAGCCGGTTACGAGCACTGCAGTTGAAGCCGCGGCTAAAGTCAGACTCCTGGGTTCCCGAAATGTGTAGCACGGAGATCAGGCCTGGACCCTGTCCAATTCGGCCCTCAGGGGCTGGGAAAGTCTCCACCAGGAACCGACCCCTGGAACCCTTCTCCAGGAAGCCCTCATCCCAAGACCAGACCTTGGGGCACAAAAGGAGATCAGAGGAGACTGGGAAGGAGGGAGGGAAACAGCCAGGGTGTTGGGAGAATCAGAGGTAGTCATGCAGTTCAGGGAGTTTGGCTGGGAATTCAGGGATCATAGCTGGGTGGGTCATGAAGGCAAGGACATTTCCTTACCACGGCTTCTGGGGCGGGGGAGGCGAAGACTAGACACTGGAGGCGGGCGGGACCCCTCAGAAAGGCAGTCGATGAATGCAGGGCGGTCACTACTGGGGGAGCTTGTTTGGAGATTGTGGTTCAATCAGAGTAGAGGCCCCGCCCTCCCAACCAAAGCCTGTTTCCATAAGGCCGGGCCTAACTCCTCACTAACCCCAACCAACCAGGCCACAAACCCCAAACCTCTCGGAGACTCGCCTTCGCTGCCTCCCACTGGTACCCCCAGGCCCCGCTTCTAGAAAGCTTTATAGCTCTGCCCATCCCAGGCCTTTAAGAAGTCCCGTTTTCTCACCGTTCACAGTCAACCTAACCTCTGCAGCGCCGCCTCCTAGGCCAGAGGGCCCCGTCTCAGCCCTGCACACATAGTCGCCTGCATCCTCTGGCCCGACCGAGGGAAGGCGCAGCGTGGGCCCGTAGCCCAGCACCTGGGATACGAAGGGGCGTCAGGGGCAGAACCTTGGGAGGAAGCTCCGTCCGCTGCCTGCCACCAGTACTAGCCAGACACGGGCCTTACCTGTGCACCCCCGTGGCGTGTCCAAGTTACCCGTGGGAGCGGGTTCCCGTGCCAGGCACAGCTAAAGGAAGCTTCTTCCCCCTGGTCTACAGACATAGGCTCTGGCTTTGCCTGTAGAATCGGTCCGACTAGAGGAAAGATAGGGTCACATGACCGGGAGGGCTGCACCTTCTGACCTGGAGTCAGCCACTCAGATCTGGCAACCTCACCAGCCCTGCGTGGTTCAGTAGTTGAGTGTAGATCTATGGACTAGAGGTCACAGTTCGATTCCTGGTTAGAGCACATGCCTGGTTTGCGGGGCTCAATCCCACTGGGAGGTGTGCAGGAGGTAATCAATTTATGATTCTCTTTTGTTATTAATGGTCCTTTCTTTCTCTCTTCCCCTCTCCCTTCCTCTTTTAAATAAAATAAAATATATTTAAAGAAAAAAGAATTCTTATTTTTAAAAAGAGAGAGAGAGAAAGAAATGGCAACCTCAAGGGCCCAAGTCTAGGCCCCTGGCCCATAACTCTGCTTACTTGACCTGCCCCTGCTCCAATTTGGCATTCACCCAGCACAGTCAAACTCTGCCTACATTTTATGCCCCTCCTCGTTCCTCAGCCCATTGCAACCATGCCCCACTCAGTCCACCCCCCGCCCCACCTGCCCATTTCAGCAGGTCCCACTTTGCCCACATAATGGTCCTGCCCTGGCTCACACTGTACATCCAGTGCGGTGCTGCAGTTGGCACTACCCACAGCGTTGCTGACTTCGCAGGACACTGGCGCAGTTAGGAATGAGGTGTCGGCCACCACCTCCAACATTGGTCCTCGGGCCCCGGGCACTGGGGAGCCCCCTTTTGCCCACCTGTGGATGTGGTGGGATTGTTAGTATTGTCTCTGCTCCCCAGGTACACCTACTCATGTCCCAGCTCCAACCCTTCCCAAGCTAGTGCTTTGGGCTTGGAAGAGGTGATCATCCTCACCGATAGCCTGTAACAGGAGGCTGGGCCCTGGCCTGGCATAGGAAAGTGACCTTCTCTCCCTCCTGCACAGTCTGTGGTTCTGCAGACAGAGTCACCACTGGAGAGTCTGTGGAGGTGGGCCAATAATCAGGAATGGTCAAGGACCTCCACGGATGACCTAGGAGTCCAACTCCCAGCCCCTCCACCCCAGGTGTGGATCTCCAGTTCCCTCTTTCCTTTGAGTAGGAGTCCAGTTCTGTATTCCCTCAGAAACCACAGATCCACAGCTCCCTCCTTCCTCATATCCTGGAGTCCAGGTCCCAGGCCCCCATTTCACCAAGGACTTCAGGCTCATGGACCAGCATCCAACTGCACTTACACTGCAGGCTCAGTGTGATAGCTGTGTCCTTTCCTGCAGGCAAGGCCTGGCTTCGGGCCCGGCAGACCAAGGTGGCTCCATCATCATGGCTGGAAGGGGTAAAGGATAAGATGCTCTCCACGGACTCAATGGTCCCTTTCTTCAGCAGGGTCTGGAGGTTATGAATAATAATAATGATTTCATCTACCCCTAATACAGTGCTTACTATGTGTCAGGCTCTCTTCTAAGCACTTAGAAGTATTGCTTTATTTAATCCTCACAATTACTTTATGAGGTACATACTACTATTATCCTCATTGGACAGAGAAGAAAGCTGAGGGACATAAGAGGTTAAGTTATTTACCAAGACCAATCAACTAAGGAGTGACTGAGCCAGGTAATCCAGACCTAGAGTCCTCACCCTTAATCATACACCAAAGGTCCCAACCCTTTAACCCCTGCCATCCCATGCCCTTTTCTTCTCTAGATGAGCCTGTGGTCTTAGTGAATCTCCACATTTGCCTGAATAAATAAGGGCTGGCACAGGGACTTGCATCTGACCTGATAGGAAGTAGCCCCATCCAGCTGGACCTCATCACGAAACCACAGCAGCTCAGGGGTGGGACGGGCGTCCCCACGGCTCCGACAGGTCAGATTTGCAGGAACCCCAGCAACCAGAGACACAGAGGGGCTGCCCAGCACCTGAGGGGCTTCTGGGGGTACTGTGGATGGATCAGGGGTCAGAGCTGGATTCTGGGCCCAGAGATCCAGATCTTCCCAGCTCTATTTGACCACTCCTCAGTGCTCCCTGGACTCTGATACTACAAGCTAGGACTGGCTATCCCTCTGGGCACCCCTGGGAAGGTGGGCTGGAACCTCACCCAGCACATGCAACTGAGCTGGTCGAGAGCGGAGGCCTGCCTGTGTAGCTTGACACTCATATGATGCTTGATCCTCTAGTTCCACAGGCCTAATGTGGAGGTCGTGCTGGCCTCTGGCTGCATCCCCTGATATCCAGTACCTGGACCACCCTGGAATCAAGAAAGAGGCAGTCACACCACTGCTCTGAGTTCCTGTCCCAATCCCAAAAGTGGGTGCTGAGCTGAGAGACACTAACCCTCTCCCAATCCAGAGTCACTTCAAACTTGGGGGGTGATAAATTCAGAGAGAAAAAAGCCACAAAACAATTGCCATAAAAGTCAGATTAGATGCTATCTCTGGGGTAAAGAGGAGGGAGTTATGATAGGGGAAAGGAATAAGAAGGACTTCTGGGCCTGAGTAATGGTTACATGGGCATCTATTTTATAGTTACTTGGCAAATCTTCCACTTATGTTTTATACACTTTTCTGTTTTTAAGTAATATTTTACAATAAAAATAAAAATCTTCAAACCCCATGGATCTTCCCCAAAGTATAAACTAAAAATTCAAGACAGCCCTGGCTGACATGGTTAGTGTTGAACCAAAAGGTCACAGGTTCAACTCCTGGTCAAGGGCATGTACCCTGGTTGTAGGTTTGATCCCCCACCCAAGCAGGGAGCAACTCCAGAGACAACCAATTGTTGTTTTTCTCTCTCTCTCAGTCCCTGTCTCCCTTCCACTCGAAAAATCAATGAAAAAGTATCCTCTGGTGAGGATCAACAACAAAAATTTTTAGGACACCCAAATGTTTACCTGAACCCATTAATTTTCCAAACTTAAAAATGTCAGAATAGATACTTCAGTTACAGCCTCCACCCAGCATCTCCTGGAGCTGATGCCAGCCCCCCCCCCCCCCCCCCCACCCCACCCCCAGTACTGAGAACAGCCTCACCTGGCAGGTCCCTCTCACCCCCTAGAGCCAGCCCATCCTTAGTCCACTGGACCACTCCCGAGTATGTGCCCAGGGCACAGGGCAGCCGGGCCTCGTCCCCTAGCAGGACCATCAGGTCCTTGGGCTGTTGCAGAAAGTGGGGTGACAGGCCTAGGAGAATGAAGAAGGGAGCAGAGCTGAGTAAAGCAAATTCAAGAGTTCTCTCATTCAGAACCTAGGACTTCAGTCCCCAAACCCCTCTTCCCGCAGACCCAGAAGCCCAGGCTCCCAGACTTCTGCTCCCTCAGATCCAGGAGTCCCGGCCCTCAGCCCCATTCACCCTAGTAAAAGCGGGGGCTGGCAAACAACCCCCATATTTACCACCTTCCCCGCCCTTGGAGGTACCTGCATGCCCTCTGAGGCAGAATAAGAGGACGAGGAGGGCGGGGACCAGCATACTGAGTGTGTGTCCCCAAGATGCAGCAGACTTCCTGCCAACTGCTTCCCGGACCGCACACCTCCCACCACTCAGGCGCGGAGCCTTCTTCGAGCCCGACTCTTTATTCACCCCAGGCGAGGCGTACCCTTGTCCCTGGCCTGGAGTGTCCCAAATCTGCTCAGCCGCTGGCTCCGGCTCCGATGCTCTGAAAGACAGGCGGATTCCGCTCGCTGCCTCTCTGAGACCCTGGGGCTGATCTCACTCGCCAGGGCACCGGCACGCCCCGCCCCCTTTCCATTAAGAAACTCCGCGACCGAAGCCGGTGAACAGGGCTTTCCTCTTGGGCGGGCGCCCCACCCCTATTGGGTTCTGGGAGCCGGAAAACCTGGACCGAGGGAGGGGTGTCGGCCAGGTTGGACACCTGCACCTGCCGGGGTTGCAGGGCCGCGGGGGTGAGGAGAAGTGAGGGAGGAGTGGAAGAAAGTTGCTCAGCCCAGGTCCTGGAGGGACCGCGCTGAGTGGAAATCGAGCTATAAATGGGAACCCCTGGGGCCTCGCTAGTTTCTGCGCCCTGGGGAGGCGGGGCTGGGGCTCCTCTGAGCCTACAGGTCAGAAAGAGGGCTCCAGCGTGGCTGGGGAGGAGGGGGACAGCTGGGACCCCCTAGAAGAGGGGGCTTCTGCTCTCCCCGCCTCAAACCCCCTATTCAAAATAACCCTTTGCCTGCCTAGTGACTGCCACAAACCATAGCACATCTTAAGATCTAGGAATCCAGGCTCACAACCCCTCCTTTCCCAAGACCCTGCAGTCCGGGCTCAGCCCTTCGCGCCACTCAGCTGTGGTTGCTGGGCGACAGCTGGGAGGCGGCGGTCCTGGTGGGGGCTGGCAGGGAGGCTGGGAACCTCGCAGCTTGTCCTGACGGCTGCCTGCAGCCCAGCTGGGGTGTTCTCACACTGGGGTGTTCTCTTCGCAGCTACCGCGAAGGGGGGTGGGACCCCAGTCGGCTTCTGGGCGACAGTGGGCTTGGGACGCTTGGTCTGACGTTCCTGAGCCTGTTGGGACTGGGGGAGTGGGGGTCCCATATTCAGGTTGTGTATTGTTCCTGAGCTCAGATTGAGTTTTCCCCTAAGTAGCAGGGACTTGGACTTCCAGGATTCTAAGACTGGCCGTGCAGATCTCTGTTGACTGAGAAGTTGGGGACTCAACTAGGTCCTCTGCCTGCAGCAGGGTGCAGTTGGGAGAGGATGACAGGGTTAGAAATCTGGTCTTAAGTCTTAGAGTCAGTGGATTTAAGCACCTACTATTTCTCTCCTACTCCCTACACAGACCCAGGGGAAGGACTTGAAAATCAATAGACAGTGAACATCTGCTCTAAATTCGGGGGGTGGGCGAGGATTTACCTCTTGGTAATGTGGGGAGAAGGGACTTTAGGCCTGAACTCCTGAGTCCTGGATCCTTGAGGCCCAGACTTGTGAGTCCTGGCCCAGACTCTGGGTCTGGAGGCCTGAACTCCTGGCTTCTGTTTTGGGGATCCAGCACCTGGATTTTAAAACAGGATGAGTTTGGAGCCAGCGTTCTCAAAGCATAGGGAAGAAGTCAGGCAGTAAGGCTGTTTTTCTAGACATCTGATATCATTTCCCTTTCCTGACTCTCTGGGGCACAGGGCATGGAAAGATGGAGAGCCTGAGGTCCCAGGAGCATGCAGAGAAGGAAAACAGCTGAAGTAGAGTGTGGAAGATTTGTGCTAATTAAAGGCCCCAGCAACTGACAGCTCTACACCCTGGCCTCGATGAACACCATCTGGTGAGGAGCCCTATGACAGAACCTCCCACTCTGCATCCAGCTTATTTCCCAGGGGTGTGGGCAGTGGGGAGAGAAAATGTGGGAGTGCACAGATTTAATATGGGAGGGAAGAAGAAAGACGAAACTGTAGGGGTTCAGCCCAGATGCCTCATTTTGTTCCTGGAGGAGGATCACATAGGGAGTCACAGCCGGGGTTCCAATTCCTGCAGGAGATAATCAGGCTGAAGAAGCTTATCCTATGTGAGCATGTATGAGCACACTGGAGTGGGCAGGGCAGACCAACCAACATCCGGTTATAAAATTCAAAGATGTGGCAATCAGGAGAAACAAATGAAACAAAGTGTAGTGAAAGGATGACTGAGAACAAATATTTATTGAGCTCCTGGTGTGTGAGAGAGAGTATGAGGTTGGGGTAGGGGAGAAATAGAAATGAGATCAGAGACAGAAAAGTAGAGATACATAGAGGCATATATAGAGAGAGACTATGGCATAGTTAAAGGTTGACTGAGATTAACCACCTAATGGAGAGAGAGGAGAATAGAGAAAGACATGGAGACAGAAGAAACTCAGAGAGAGAAAGATAGAAAGATAAATCAAGCACTGACCAGTGTGGCTCAGTTGGGTGTATATTGTCCTGTGCACAATATTGTACTGTTGCCAGTTCAATTTCTAGTCAAAGCATATGCACAGGTGGTGGGCTCAATTCCTAGTAGGGGCAGTGCAGGAGGCAGCCAATCTGATGTTTCACTCTCACATTGATGTTTCTCTCTCTCTCTCTAAAAAAAAGTATCAATAAAAATAGAAAGATAAATTGAGATGGATAGATGGAGGGAGAGAGACAGCACAGAAGAGACAGGGAAAGGCAAAGGAAAGTTACGTGAACTAGAAATAACTCACAAGGCCCTTGCCACAGGGTCCCTAGCTGGGCTCAGTGCTATGCCCACAGTTGGGGCTAGTTATCTTAGACACTACCCTTCACTCCCACCCACTCTGGCTGCCTTGTCCCCTGCACACTTGCACCTTAGATACTCATATACACTCACACACTCTGCACATGCTTTCACAGATCACAGTTCATTCTCACCTTCCCCACATTCACACGAATGCTCACTCACAATGAACTTCAATACATGTGCACAAAAGGGGAAAGATATCTGCACTCTCCCAGTCTCTCATATATACACTCTTGCACACTCCCCAGCAGACATCCCTAATATCACTGAGGGGGTAATGTTTACTCAGGGAAGGAAGGGATTTGCCAAGGTCATGTACCAGGGCAGGGAAGAACCAGGCCCAGCTCTCTGCTCTCCATGCTGAGCTGGGAACGCCTGGGTCTGACTTGCACTCCCTCATGGGGTCATGGGGGCTGGGGAGGCACCAAGGAATATGCCTGGCATGTGCTGACAGGGGATTTCATGCTCCAGCTGGCTGGGAGGAGCCTGCTGGACATAGGTCTGGAGCTGGAGACTTGAGAGGGTGTCTCAGGAAGGTAGCAAGGCAAGGACAAGATCAGGCTGGTTCCCAGAATAAGGCTCAGCTCTGCTACTGACCTTATCGGCCTCATTGCTCTCCTTGGCTCATAGGGCCTGCTGGACTCTGACAGCAGGTCTTCTCTATAGGGCTGGGAGTAGTGAAAGGAAAGCAGGGATTGGGGTGGCAGGAGATAAGAAAGACAAATAGAGACTTATGGGGAAGGGGAGAGAAGCTCAGAGAGAATGAGTGTGCATCTTAGGGAGAGAGAAATAGAGAGAAAGACAGGAGAAGGTACAGGGGAAGGTACTCAGGGCATGGAGAGAGATAGAAAGACAGAAAGGAAAAGAGAGGGAGAGAGTATGAGAAGGAGAGATGGACTCATGGGAAGAAGGAAAAACAGAGAAAGAGAAGGAGACAGATGGCAAAAGAGAGACAAAGAGAAAAGCAAGAGACAGAGACATAGGAAGAGGGACCCAGAGAAAGCCAGGGGCAGACACAGGAGGCAGGCAGTGGGCACTGCAGGAGCCACAGACAGAGGGCATGGAATGGCCCTGAGGATACCCATCCGGGCTCCCTTGATCCTCATGGGAATGCTGGCCACAGGTAAGTGGGATCCTGGCCTTATAATCTAGTGTTAAGAGGCCCTAATTTCCCACTCACGTTCTCCAGACAGACCCTCTGTCCTCTCCTGCTGACATTTCTGTGTCCCCAGGCCTGGCCCAGGTGCAGATCCCTGCCTCAGCCTCCAGAGGCTTCTGGGCTCTGCCTGAAAACACGACGGTGGTGGAGGGGGCTGCCGCTGAGCTTCAATGTGGGGTCAGTGCCCCTGGCAGTGTTGTGCAATGGGCCAAAGATGGACTGCTCCTAGGTCCTGACCCTAGGATCCCTGGCTTCCCGCGCTACCACCTGGAAGGCAACCCTACTAGAGGTAAGGGATCAGAGCCTGAGACCCTGAGCCGTTAGCAGAGACTGACTGTGGCCCTGACCTTGGGTCCTACCTGCAGGTGAATTCCACCTGCATATCGAAGCATGTGATCTCAGTGACGATGCAGAGTATGAGTGCCAGGTTGGCCGCTCCGAGACAGGGCCTGAGCTTGTGTCTCCCAGAGTGATCCTCTCCATTCTGGGTATGTGTGAGAGATACCCCCTCCCCCAGAACCCATGAGTCTGGACTTCTAGTCCTCTCTTACCCCAGGACCCAAGAATACAAGCTCCCAGCCTCTCCTTCCTCAGATCCAGGTTGCAGAACTGATTTCATGAGCAATGAGACTAAAAGCCCAAACCCTTCATATCCTTCTCGGTGGTGGCAGCTTACCCCAGATCCTTTCTCACCAGTGCCCCCAAAGACGCTTCAGCTGACCCCTGAGGCAGGGAGCACAGTCACGTGGGTAGCTGGGCAGGAGTACGTGGTCAGCTGTGTATCTGGGGATGCAAAGCCAGCACCTGACATCACCTTCCTTCAAAGTGAGTGTGGATGAACTGCTAGGGATTGTGTGAGGCCCTAGAATTGGGAGGTAGTGTGCCTACCCCATGCCCTCATAGGGGCCCCAGAAAATATGACACTTCTGAGTTGGGGACACTGGCTTGAGGAGATGCTGAGGCCAGCATTGAATCTGGTGGATGGGAGGAGAAATCCAGGGAAAGGCACCAAGGAGATCACAGGGCTGCTGGTCTGGGACTCAGGGAAGAGGTTGAGGCTCCAGATAGAGATGTGGTATCATCGTTGGTGCAAAAATGAAAAACTGAGTAATGGATGTGGGTGATACACCCAACAAGGATGGAATGGGAAGGGAGGAGAAAAGAGGGAAGAGACCCAGGGCCCAGCCCTGAGGACTCTGGGATTCAGGAAGTCCTGAACATGTGGAGGGAATGGAGCTAGTGTTTTTCCTCCAGAACCAAGAGAGAGAGGGGGCAGTATGTCCACCCTATGACTTCCAGGCCAGGATCCCCAGGACCCACCTTGGGGAGAACCTGGCACCCCTTCTGCCTTCTTATTACCCCAAGGTGGACAAATAATTTCCGACATCACTACTGACGTGAATGAGGGATCCCAGGAGAAACTCTTCATCACAGAGGCCACAGCCAGGTATGGGAGTTGGGATGTCCTACCCTTAGCCTGGCTCCCAAATTTCTCCATGAAATTCCCATGCCCCAGGGATTCAAGCATGGAAACCTGGGTCAGGTGTGAATATTTGGGACCCAATTCTTCACTCTGACCCTACAAAACTTCTTCATGGGAATTTCAGTCCCAGAGCATCAAGGACAAAGATTTTGGCCATGTTTGGGCCTCTGGGAACCCAATTCTCATTCCTGATTCCCCCAAATCTCTTCCATGGAACTCCAGATCCTAGAAGAAATCAGCATGGAGACTTAGACCAGGTGTGGTCTAAGTTCCCAGATTTAAGATAATGATTGAGTTTAGAACTCCAACCCCCTCCCCCCAGGGTGACACCCCAGAACTCGGATAATGGGCAGTTACTGGTCTGTGAGGGGTCCAGCCCAGCTTTGGATATCCCTATCAAGGTTTCAATCACCATGAATGTTCTGTGTAAGTGAGGAACTGAGTGGACTGTGGCCGGGGGACAGGGAGTAGGAATTGGAGGTACTGGGGGCACACAGGGATTATGAATGGTTCTGACTCTCAAAGAGAAACATGAGGGTTCAGACTGGGGAGTCTGGAAAGAGTGGATGGGCTGCTCAGGCTCACCAAGTGACTGCTGCTCTCCAGTCCCCCCAGGACCCCCTGTGATTGAGTGGCCAGGTCTGGAAGAGGGGCATGTGCGGGCAGGGCAGAGCTTGGAGCTGCTGTGCATGGCCCGAGGAGGGAATCCACCAGCTACACTGCAGTGGCTGAAGGTGAGGGCAGAAGCAGGCATGAGGGTGGGGAGCAGGGCAGGTATAAGGAGCTGGCCCTGAGCTGATCCAGGTCTGTACCTGTCTCCAGAATGGCCAGCCCATGTCCACAGCGTGGGGCACAGAGCATACTCAGGCAGTGGCCCGAAGCATGCTAGTAATGGTCATACGGCCAGAAGATCATGGGGTGAGGCTCAGCTGTGAGGCCCACAACAGCGTATCTAAAGAGATCCAGGAACGTGGGATCACGCTGCAGGTTACCTGTGAGTCCTGGTGCCAGGGGCCCATCTGTCAGTCCATGCACCAGAGAAACCATTTGTTTGTGTCTCCAAAGCATGCCTGTCTAATGCCAAAGACCTTGTCACCTGTACCCAGTTCCCTGTCTTTCTGGGCTGTCTGTGAGGCATCCAGCTCTGCTTAGCGTCTCTCTCCCTCCAGTTCCTCCCAGTGCTGTTACTATCCTGGGATCTGCATCCCAGTCTGAGAACAAGAATGTGACTCTCTCCTGCATCACTAAGTCCAGTCGCCCACGGGTCCTGCTGCGGTGGTGGCTTGGCTGGCGGCAGTTGCTGCCCACAGAGGAGACGGTCATGGATGTGAGGCAGGGGCCAGGCCTGGGTCTGAGGGAGGAGGGAGTTGAGGGCATATCTCTTGGATCTGGGAGAGAATGGCGTGGGAACATGGACTGGGGCCTGGACCTCCTGGGTTACTGCCAGGGTATAGAGTGGACTCAGGCCTCTGGTCCATTGATGAGGGTGCTCTAGTCCCTAGTTTTGAAGTTCTCCCCTGCCAGGGCCTTCACGGTGGCCACATCTCCATGTCCAACCTGACATTGCTGGTACGACGGGAGGACAACGGTCTGACCCTCACCTGCGAGGCCTTCAGTGAGGCCTTCGCCAAGGAGACCTTCAAAAAGTCCCTCACTCTGAACGTGAAATGTGAGCCCCTCCTCACCCAGGGGGAGGCAGGGGACTGCCTCCTGGCTTAGAGACCCTACTCTCAGGCCTCAGCCCAAAGAGAAAAGCCACTCTCTCTGTCTCAGATCCTGCCCAGAAGCTGTGGATCGAGGGGCCCCCAGAGGGGCAGGCCCTCCGGGCTGGAACCCGGGTGAAGCTGGTGTGTTTGGCCATTGGAGGCAACCCAGACCCCTCCCTCACCTGGTACAAGGTCAGTGCCAAGCAAGGGCTGAGGTGGCCAGGAATGTGGGGAAAGGATGAGGCCCTGTCTCTTCAATTTTGGGAAATCTTGGGGAAAAACTGAGTTTCTTGAAAAATACTGGAGATTTTGAGATTTGACAGAGAATTGGAAAAGACACAGACAAATACCATAATAATTAAATTAAATCCAAGGGAAATCCTGGGAATTCTGGGAAATCAGTGAGAATCTTATCTCAAATGAAGGAATTTTGGATCAGGATTCTACAGAAAAGGCAATTAATTTATTCAAGGAAAATCTGGTGAAACCTCAGAATTCAGATGAAATGGCAGAAATTTTAGGGAAAGACTAAAAATTCCAGGAACAAAGACAATGATGGTTAAAGACTAGAAATTTGGGGAAAGATAAGTAATTCCACAGAGCATTGAATGTCCATAAATTAATATTAAATTAAATTCTTAGGATTTTGGGGTAAGTGAATAAAATTCTGGTAAAATTAAAAGGAAGTCTGACAGAATTCTGGGAAGATCTTGGGAATTTAGGGAGCTAGTGAAAATTCTAGGGGGAAAACTAGAAATGATAGGAATGCAATGTAACTTCATTTAATTGGATGGAATTTGGGGAAATGCCAAGACTTTTGGTTCACACGAAGGATTTTAGTAAAAGATGAGGATAATAAGAGAATATTGGGAAAGGATTCAGAAATCTGTGGAAAGACAATTGAATTAAGGGAATGATCAAAAGAAATTTGGGAGTAAGTGGGAATGCTAAGAAAAAGAACCAAAGATAGGAAAAAATGAAGGAATTCTGGGAAAGGCTTGGGAATTCCAAGGGAGTTTCCTGGAGTTTGGTGTTTAGTAAATGTAGCTGGAGTGGATTTTGAGGACTAGGCCTACGGGTTGGCACCAACAATCGCAGGCCTCGGGGAAGAAGAGGAGGCGGACATGGGCGAGGCGGTGGACCGCAAAACAGCGGGGCTTGGGAGGCCCAGGTTAGTCAGGGGAGATTCCAGCTTGGGGGTGATCAGCTCCAGTCTCTTCCTCTGCCCTAGCAAGGTGCCCGCGGTGGGGGGGGGGGGGGGGGGGGGGGGAAGGGGGGGAGAGACACACACACACCTTTCCTCCTCACACAGGCTTTACTGGGCTGGTGGCTGCCAACCCAGTGGGGCGTTCCGGGCGGAGTGGCCGGACTACGTGGTCCTCCCGTCAGTCTCCGCCCTCAGGACTCACGCACGGTGACCGAGCCGCGGCCGCCCCAGGAGCCGCGGCGGGTGCAGCTGGGCAATGTGGAGAAGTCAGGGAGCACCTTCTCCCGGGAGCTGGTGCTCGTCACGGGTCCGTCGGACAACCAGGCCAAATTCACGTGCAAAGCGGGCCAGCTCAGCGCGTCCACGCAGCTTGTGGTGCAGTGTAAGGGGGCGGGTTAATCGGGAGGGCTTGGCCAGAGCCGGTCTGGAGGAGGGGTGCAGGGCTGAGCTCAGCCTGGTGTCAGGGCCTGGGCCCCCTCTTTACCCCTGAATCGCACTCCTCTGACCTGTCCTCGAAGTTCCCCCAACTAACCTGACGATCCTGGCCAACGCGTCGGAGCTGCGCCCCGGGGATGCCTTGAATTTGACGTGCGTCAGCGTTAGCAGCAACCCTCCGGTCAACTTGTCCTGGGACAAGGAAGGGGAGAAGTGAGAGTGCGAGTGGCCCGCCCCTCCCTTACTCTGGCCAAGTCCCTGTACCTTCGGAGTCCCGCTCCTGCCTGCCTGCCATCCTGCCCAGTAGCCATCCCACCTCTGCCTGTGCTCTTCCCCCGCCCCCCCCCCCCTCCCCCCCCCCCTCCCCCCGCGCCTGCCTGACGTGACCCCCGCCCCACCCTGTCCGCAGGCTGGAAGGCGTGATCTCATCGCTCCGGAACGCCCCTTTCAAAGGCTCTGCTGCCGCCAGGAGCATCCTTCTGAGGATGTCATCCGGTGACCATGGCCACCGTATGACCTGTCGTGCCCACAGCATTCAGCTTCGGGAAACCCTGAGCACCTTCTACCGACTAAACGTGCTGTGTATGCGTGCTGGCCTGAAGGCCTGGAACCCCTCCATTCCCTCCTGACCCCGTATCACTCAGGTCTTCACCTTGGTACTGTCCTTGTCCCCCATACTGAACCTTAAAACTTTCCTGACCTTTATCCTGATCACAGCCAGGCATCAACTCCTTTCCTGCCCAAACCCCTCTTGCCTTTGTTCTCATAACTCCTGGCAGTGATTCCCATTCTGAACACCCCCTCCATCCTTAAACCTGACTACCCTCTACCCCTTTCCTAAACTGGATCCTAACCACTAACCTCCAAGCTTAATTCTGTACTTGTCCAACTGAATCTAGTTGCAAACCCGATTTTAAACCTGTGCACCTGTACCTGACCTCAGATTTGTCCCAGTCCCAAACCTTAACAACAATCTTGACTCCCAATGGTCCCCCCTCCGCAGACCCTCCAGAGTTCTTGGGGGAGCAGGTGCTTGTGGTAACTGCAGTGGAGCAGGGCCAAGCACTGTTACCTGTGTTAGTGTCTGCCAACCCGGCCCCAGAAGCCTTCAACTGGACCTTCCGTGGTTACCGCCTCAGCCCAGGTGCAGGAATGGGCACAAAAAGGGGTACAGGTTTTCAGAAAGGGACCACCTGACAAACCCCTCACCCTGACCTCTCCCAGCTGGTGGGCCCCGGCATCGCATCCTGCCTGGTGGAGCTCTGCAGCTATGGAATGTGACCCGTGCTGATGATGGCTTCTATCAGCTGCACTGCCAGAACTCGGAAGGCACTGCTGAAGCTCTAGTGCGGCTAGATGTACACTGTGAGCCTCCTCCATCACCCTCGGAAATAGGCAGCTCAGGGAGCCCCACCCACTATGGAAAGGACATCCACCCAGGAACCTTGCTCACTGTGGAGTCTCCTTATTGTGGAAGCTCTGCCCACCCAGGGATATCCACCCATCCTGGAAACCTCTCACTCTGAAAGCCCCAACCTTAATGGGACCATGCCCACCTTGGCTACACTGCCCACTAGAAAGATCCTATACGATTTCTGTCCAGACAGGGGATCTACCTATTATGGATCTACCTGTTAAGCCCATTGTGGAAGCCCAACCTCCATGCAATTCTGGAAGTCCACCCTCATCACCACAGAGGCACAGTACAGAATCAGGACAACCTCACTAATCCTGGGAACTACTCCAAGTGTTCCATATAAAAGGCAGATTGTATCATACCCATAACTTCCACTGACACCTCTAAGATACCTCTCCCACCTGGGACCCTCTTCTGCCATGGCCTGTCTGGGTCCAAGTGCTTTTCCCAAGTTCCTGCCTCCTTTTCCAGATGCTCCCACCATCCGAGTTCTCCAGGACCCCACTGAGGTGAATATTGGGGGTTCTGTAGATATAGTCTGCACCGCTGATGCCAATCCCATCCTTCCAGAGATGTTCAACTGGGAAAGACTGGTGAGGATCCAATCTTTGATAAATGGAGGTGGGACTGGGAAATGTGGTTTCTTAACTGTCAGCTCCTTGGGAAGAAGAATCACATCTATATGACCCTGAATGACTGTATACATGTCAGGGACTAACCACTAATCTCCAAGCTTAACTCTGTACTTGTTCAACTGAATCTAGTTGCAAACCCAATTTTAAACCTGTACACCTGTACTTGACCTCAGATTTGTCCCAGTCCCAAACCTTAACAACAATCTTGACTCCCAATGGCCCCCTCCCTCTGCAAACCCTCCAGAGTTCTTGGGGGAGCAGGTGTTCTCCAAGAACTAACTGTTGAATGGCATATGCATGATGGATAATCGGATAGATAACCAGGTGGGCAGGTGGATGGATATGTAGTTTGACAGGTAAATGGGTCGCTGAATAGGTGATGGAACAACAGATAAATAAATGGACAAGTGAATGAATGGATGGATAAAAGGGTAAATGTATGGCTAGATAATCGAATCAGAGAAATGAGGAGATGAATGGATTAGATTAGAAAGTAGATGGATGGATACTCTATCTGTACAAATATGTCTGTGGAAGGATGATAAAATAAATGGATGAAGAGATGAAAAGATGGATGTGTTGATAAACAGATGAATGTACTTATGAATGTGTGCATGTATGAGTGAATAGATAGAACAAATGGTGAAGAGATGAAAGGGCAAATAGATAAATAGATATAGGGGGAAAAATGGTTAGATGAATGAATGGGCAAATGGATGAATGGGTGGAAGGAAAGGTGGATGGATTGGTAGACAAGTGGATGAATAGGTGCATGATTAAGTCAATAGATAGGTGGATAAATGTCTCTATGAGTGAATGGTTGGATGGATGGATGGTAGATAGGGGGATTTTTTTCTTTGCTATCTGTATAAAAAATGATTGTGGCTCAGAGAATGAGGCTACAGAAGGGACCCAGTTTGGGGAATAATGGAACTGGGGCAAGATTGGAGGCCATCTCTCTGAGTCTTGGGCATCCAGGGAGAAGAGGAAGAGGACCAGAGCCTAGATGACATGGAGATGATATCAAAGGGGTCCACAGGGCATCTTCGTATTCACAATGCCAAGCTGGCCCAGGCAGGTGCTTACCAGTGCATCGTGGACAATGGTGTGGCACCTCCAGCCCGAGGGCTTGTTCGACTTATCGTCAGATGTAAGTAACACCCATAACTCTGACTTCAAGGGCTGCCACTAAACCTACAGCTCTCATGTATTTCAAATACTTCATGCTGACCTCCAACCTCTCCTAGTTTCCCCCCAGGTAGAACACCCCTCACCTCTAACTAAGGTGGCTGCAGCTGGAGATAGCACCAGTTCCGCCACCCTCCACTGTCGTGCCCGAGGTGTCCCCAACATTGTCTTCACTTGGACTAAAAATGGGGTCCCTCTGGATCTCCAGGATCCCAGGTGAGCCCAGGCCCAGCCAGATAACACTCCAGCCCCAGTCACGCTCCCTGAGTTTCTGTTGTACCTCCCTCCAGGTATACAGAACACACATACCACCAAGGTGGAATCCATAGCAGTCTCTTGACGATTGCCAACGTTTCTGCAGCCCAGGATTATGCTCTCTTCACATGCACAGCCACCAACCCCCTTGGCTCAGACCACACCAACATTCAACTCGTCAGCATCAGTACGCTGGGAAAGGACTGTGAGGGTTTGGGAAGGTGCTTCTTGGGTCAAACCCCAAGTCTCTAATTGGTCCCATATTAGCAGTGTTTCTGAAACCAGTGTTTTAGTAAGAATGGAGTTTTTGCCTGACCTGAATATTCTAATAGAGACTGGATCTGCAGGGAACCCACAACAACCAAAAGAAAAGAAAGAAAGAAGGAGGGGCCTTATTGGCCCAAGTAACTTAAAAGTAAATTTTCAGGAGTCACTGAATCTAGGTTCAGCTGTCATCAGGAACTCTCTGTCTATCAGGACTGCTTTTCTCTGTTGGCTTTATTATAAGACTTCTCATAGTGGGCTGTTAGATTTCCCAGGGAAACAGAATTTTTTCTTCTCTTAATAGTGTATGAAAAACAGCAACAACAAAGAGAATAGTGGTTTGAAAATACTGGGATTAAGGTTTATAGGTTCTACTGAGCTCCCAGCCATAAACCAATCATGTGATCTGGGGAAGGTGACACTCTTGTCCAGGCCCTGTCACATGTCCATCCTATAAGTGGAGTCACTTCTATCAGAAGCATATGGCCTGAGAATGTGGGCAAATGTTTCTCGAAAGGATACTCAGGGTTCTGTAACCAGAAGAAATAAGGGAAATGGATGTGAGATAAACACACAAAAAATCCACTGCAAGAAACATATATATTATACAGTTGATCCAGTCATTCAGGGACATGTACAGAATGGGTCAGAAATAAGAGTCACCCAATGAGCACATTCTCAGCCAGGTAGAACAAAGCCACAGGCTTCCTTCTTGTTTAAGCTTTCATATGTAAATAAGTGCCCTTTTTGACGTCTATTTGTGCTCTTTATTAGTGGCTTTGCTATTTAAAATAGCTTCCAAGCATAGTGTTAAACTGCGACCTGCTGTTCATAAGTGCAAGAAGGCTGTGATGTGCCATATGGAGAAAATACTTCTGTTGGAAAAGCTTCATTCAAGCATGGGTAGAACAAACTATATTAAATAAGGTGTCTTTCAACAGAAAAACACAAACAAGATCATGTTGTGGTTGTTTAATAAAAATGTTTGACTAGAGTTTTGTAGGAACCTAATCCTGCATTTCTCCTGGAAACAATCATATGGTATTTGTTAATTCAGTGTCCACAATAACTTTATAGAACATATCTTAGAAAGCCCTAGCTGGTTTAGCTCAGTGGATAGAACATTGGCCTGTGGACTGAACGGTCCCAGGTTTGATTCCCATCAAGGGCACATGCCCAGGGTTTTGTGCTCGATCCCCAGGAGGGGGCATGCAGGAGGCAGCCAATCAATGATTCTCTCTCATCATTGATGTTTCTATCTCTCTCTCCCTGTCCTGAAATCAATAATAAAAAATTCTTAAGAAGAATCTGGAAGGAATCTTCCAGAATCCTTTTGTATCCTCTGACTACTTTCCTCATCCTTTTCTTTAAAGGCCGCCCTGATCCTCCATCTGGATTAAAGGTTGTGAGTATGACCCCATACTCGGTGGGACTGGAATGGAAGCCTGGCTTTGATGGGGGCTTGCCACAGAGGTTCCAAATCAGGTTGGTTCCTGTAAAGACAGGAATGGGTGACAGCCAACAGAGCTGGGGCACCCCCTTGAATAGCAGACCTCTTTCCCTCTTGCAGGTATGAGGCTCTGGAGACCCCAGGGTTCCTCTACATAGATGTCCTACCACCCCAGGCCACCACCTTCACACTGACTGGGCTGCAGCCTTCTACACGATACAAGATCTGGCTGCTGGCCAGTAATGCGCTGGGAGACAGTGGACTAACTGACAAAGGATCCCAGATCTCTATCACCACCCGAGGTCAGAAGGGACAGTTTTGGGCAGTTCTTCAGAGGACTTAAAGGGTGACATAGTGAAGTCAGTGCTATTATTGCCCTTTTACAGATGAAGAAACTGAGGCTCAGAGAGATTAACCTGAGCATGTTGACAGCTACCTTAGCATATTGTAAAAAGTCACACAGCTGGAATGAGGTAGAGATGAAATTAAAACTCAGGCAGATGATCTCCGGAGACTAGATTTTAGTTACTGAACTATACTGTCTGAATGTAACTAATGACACCAGAAAATTAGAAAAGAGTTTGAAATGAATGAAAATGAAAATTGTGAGATGCAGTTAAATCAGTGCTTTGCAGAAAATTTATAGCATTAAGTGCTCATATTAGATTTAAAAAAAGATGGTCTCAAATTAATACTAGAAAAAGAAGAGCAGAATTAACAAAGAGTAAACAAAAGGAATGAAATAATAAAGGTAAGAACAGAAATTTGCTGAAACTGGTTTGGCTCAGTGGATAGAGCTTCGGCCTGCGGACTGAAAGGTCCCAGGTTCGATTCCAGTCAAGGGCATGTACCTTGGTTGCAGGCACATCCCCAGTAGGGGTGTGCAAGAGGCAGCTGATTGATGTTTCTAACTCTAACCCTCTCTCTTCCTCTCTGTAAAAAAATCAATAAAATATATATATATTAAAAAGAACAGAAATTTGTGAACTCAAAAACAGAAAAGAAAATCAATGAAACCAAAAGCTGTTTCTTTGAAAAAGTCAATAACATTTATAAAGTTAATCAAGGCAAAAGAGAAAAGACATGAGTTAACCAATATCATGAATAAAAGAAAGGACATTACATTAAGGGAATAATAAGGAAGTATTAGTTGAGAACAAATTTAGTCCAATAAATTCAGCAACTTTGATGAAATGGACAAGTTCTTTGAATATGACTGATGAGAACATTTTTGCCTCTGAAAGGCCAATCAGTAGTGTAATGGCTAATCACAGTCTTATTCTGACAAGCCTGTGTTCAAGCTCCAGCTCTGCTGAGTCCTAGTTGTGAGACCGTAAGCAAGTTACTTTACCTCTTTGAGCCTCAGTTAAACCTCTTTGAGCCACAGTTTCTCAAAATAAGGTATGCCTTAGTTCTGAAAGCAAGGTTTATCTCACACAGTTGTGAGGATTAAATAAATAAATGTATCTGAAGTGTTTAGAACAAGGCCTTGTACAAAGTAAGTGCTTGCCCCATGAAAGCACCCCCTTTCTGTCTTCCCCTTTTTGACAGAGCAGCCTTTTACCCATAGAGGTATGGACCCTTTCCCATCTCTAAAATACTCCCTGCTCTCTCTGCTGCCTCCCACCCCATTCCAGTCTTCCCTTTAAGAACTAAAGCATAAAGTATGGCACTCAACTCCCTTGATCTAGAATTTATACCTCTATTAAGGGATCCTGAGAGCCAGCATGTTTTTTAGTTAACCTGAAAAACTGTCAATTCATGTTAAAAGAACCTGGCACACCATAAAACACTAAGCAACAATTATTATTATTGTAGGCATTAGAATAGTTATTAATAGTATTATCATCCTTATCAGCAATTTTTAGTTCTTATTGAAATATTCATGAGAAACCATACATCAGTTCCCATGAGTATCAAAATGGGATGAAAAGCTTAATAGGAAACTGAGATATTTAAGGCTTATTCAAGATTTTTTAATGTTAATTCACAATCTTTTTATCCACCCTCTAGGTCTAGACCAGCCTTCTGGAGAACCTGACTACCAGCTGCCCACAGAGCAGCCTGCAGGTAAGTCCTCAATCCCCTGCAAATCCCTCTCTCCCCTGAAAATAGAACTTTCTGGTCTCTAACCCTGTCTTCTCTGCCTTATAGATACAGTCTCTTAATGCTATTCAGGAGACCCCAAACCATTTCCTTAGTTCTTATTCTTGCCTGAAAGAATTACCTGATTTTATTCCCCATGTATAACCTATATCAGTTGGCTTTTGCTGCATAAAAAAATGACCCTAAACATGGGCACTTAGAGCAACAAACATTTCTCATGATTCTATGAGTGGCTGAGCAGTTGTAGTCTGGGCTTCAGTCAGTTGGCAGCGCAGCTGGGACTGGTTGGTCCAGGATGACCTCCTCTTCACATATCTGACAATATGGTTCTTTGTTGGGACAATGGAGATAACTGGGCCACATATCTCTCCTTGGTTTGTTCACACGGGGTGGTCACAGGTGTCTCAAGAACAGCAAGAGAGGGCAAGCTCTGATTTACAAGCACCTGATTCAAGTTTCTGATTCTATCACATTTCGTATTGTCTCAGTGGCTGAGCAAGTGACCTGGCTCAACTCCAAATCAGTGTGAAAGGGGACTACTCAGGAGTATGGACACAGAGGGAAAATTATGACCATTTTGCAAATAATCCCCTTCAAAATTTGAGGAAAAGGTTGCAAATGACAGAAATTTGGCTGTTCTCAGTAATAAAAGGAACTGCTTGGCTTATGAAGTTAAAAATTCCAAGTATGGCTGGATTCAGGTCCTTAAAATTTTCACCAAGAATCTATTTATCACTCTCTCTCAACTTTATCTTCATCTCAAGATGACTTCCTTCTCAGGTTCTTTCATCACAGGTACAAAGAAGTCTCACTCCTCCGGCTTTCATTCTACTTCTTAGCAGTCTGCAGAGGAGTGTCCTAAATGTTCGAGCAAAAATCTACCTTGGGTCAAATGCTGGTCTCTGAACTGATCACTATGAAAAGAGGGATGAGTACTGTTTTTGGCCAGGCTGGGCCATGTGTCCTCTACAAGTCCCACAGAACCATACCAAATGAGAGCGGGGAAGTGGCTATTTTCTCAAAGGAAAATGAGAGCTGTTAGCAGAAGATGGGGAATGAATCCTGAACAAATGCCTACTTAGAAGGACTTAGTCTTGTCCTCAGAGATATAGCAGAGGAGTCTGATAGTGTCTAGGATGTAAGTTTGTGCAAAGAGGAAGTCATTTGGCATAGAGTTGGAAGGGTGAATAAAAGTTAAGAAAGAACATTTAATGATGGACAATTGACTATTTCAAGTTTTTTATGGAAATAGCATGGTTAGTTTGTGTGGCTGGAGGGTCTAATGCCAGGGTTTATAGTTGGTCGACAAGGCTGGAGATATTATAAGAGGCAAGATCACAGAAGGTCTTGAATCCCCAGCTAAGAAGCTGAAGTTCTTGTCTGAGTTCCTACATGGGGCTCAGGCAAACAAAGGACCCTCTGCTAATGGTTTGACTTGAGAAAGGAGCCACCTGCCCTGGGGTGGCAAGAAGAGGACATGGAAACCCCAGTCCATCTGCTTCCCTGACCTATGAAGAGGGGCTTTGCCTTGTCAGGAATGGCTTTTCTCAGAGAACTCTGCTCTGAACTTAGAGTCATTGTTTTGATTTCACTAAGGGGGGGTCCCTTCTGCTCTCAGACTCCACAGAACTGCCCCTGATGCCTGTACTGTTTGCTGTTGGGGGTCTTCTGTTGCTTTCTAATGCCTCCTGTGTGGGAGGATTTCTCTGGCAGCGGAGACTGAGGCATCTTGCTGAGGGTGAGGAGACCCTTTCCCTGCTGGGATTGAGGCCCAAGGGTGATGGGGAGCCCTGGAGCTATATTTAAGGTCTTCCAGGGCCAGGTGGGCTTAGGGAGGGGGGTGTCTCTAACCCCCCCTTTTTTTTTACTTCCCTCAGGCATCTCAGAAAAGACAGAAGCAGAGTAAGTGGGAATGTTTTTCTATAAAAAGGCTCTGAGGGAAGAGGTTTGGGAGCGATGGGTGTCTAAGAGTCAACCCCCAACTGCCCTCCGTACTTATAACCTGGAAGGTCGGAGGAGGGCCCAATCAGGAATGAATATGAAGAGAGCCAGCGGACTACAGACCTAGACAATCAAAGCTCCACAGTGAGTGGGGATGCTCCTGACAGTCCCAGTGACAGGGCACTGACAGTGACTAAAATCCCATTACCTTTAGTTATTGACCTTTCCAGGGAGTCAAAGGATGAAAAAAACTATCTTGTGTTTTTTGTTTTTTTGTTTTTTTGTGGGGCACTGGTGGTGTTGACAGGTTAGCACAACAGACGTAGAGCCATATTATCACTCCATGAAGGATTTCAATCCCCAGCTGCCACCAACACTGGAGGAGGTATCTTATCCCAGAGGTGAGTTATGACCACATCAGAAATCCTCCATTCATAGATACCACTGATATCTAGACTGGGTACATGAACATTCCTTCTTTCTACTCCAACTCCAGGTTTCACAGGTCTTGAGGAGGAGAATATGGCTTTTCCTGGGCACCTATATGATGAGGTGGAAAGACTGTATGACTCTTCTGGGGCCTGGGGACCCCTGTACGATAAAGTACAGATGGTGAGATTTGTAGCTGCAGAAGTCTTTCCTGGCTAGTACCCAAAACTTACATTCTGCTACTTAGGGTAAGCTAGCTGCTATACCAAACAGGCCTGGAAATAACCCAGTGCCCTAAACAAGACAGTCTATTTTTTTCTTACACAGTAGTCAGAAATGAGTGGCCCTACTACACATGGCTGTTACAGAATCCAAGCTCTTTCCATTGTGGTCCTCTGCCATCCCCTAGCACATCATCCAACTTTGCATTGATGGGCCTGTTCACTGGGGGCTTCAACCAGTGGAAGAAGAAAAGAGTGTGATGGAGGATCAACTATGCCTTATGGTCCAGGCCCAGAAATTACACATTCTACTCATTCCCCTGGTGAAAACATGGTCACATGGCTAAATCTAACTACAAAGGAGGTTGAGAAACCTAGTCTAGCTTGGCAGTTTTATGTCTTACTACAGTTATATTATTATGCAAGAAAAAAGGTATGCATTTTGTTGGATAGTTAGCCATCACCATTACACTGGTTAATCAGAGAGATACAGAGGGAAAAAATTTGACTCAATCAAAATATCAAGGCATAGAACTGTCTTCAGACCCACACAGCTGGACCAAGAATTTCCTCCTTAAACATGTCCCCCAGAAATCCAGGTTTGAATCCTATTAGACCGGAAACCTTCAAGGAAAAAGGATGCCTCTTTCCATTAGCTCCAAAGCCCCAATGCTGACATTGATCTAGCCTGGGTCACACACTCATCACTGAACTACAGAGGCAAGAGGTGAAATATGCTAATTAGACAGGTCTGAATCAATGCATGGCTTTAGGGAGTAGGAGCCAGCCCCACTCAATGGACTGGATTGAGAGTGAGAGAGTGGCAGAGGGAACAGGAGAAGTGTGCATGGTAGCAGGACAGGCAAAAGCAACAGACAGGCACTTTATCATCAACTAACCCCCACTAACTGCCTCACAGTAAAAGAGGTGGGGCAGAACACCTGATTTTTGGTGTAGCCTTGGTGAATCCCAGCACCTCTGGGCCAAAGATCTCCCTCTGTAGCATTGTCCCAGATGGGCGCTGTTCTCCCTACCAGGGCGGATAAAACTAGTATACAGTGCTGTCCATGGTGCTGAATCACTTTTTCAGTAAAGGACCTGATAATATATATTTTGGGCTTTGCAGGACATTCTGTCCTCAAAACTACGAAACTCTGCCATTATAGTGTAAAATCATCCATAGACAATACACAGACAAATGAGTGCAGCTAAGTTCCAATAAAACTTTTTTTGGACACTGAATTTGAATTTCATATGTCATAAATATTATTCTTCCTTGGATACTTTCCCAGCCACCAAAAAATGTAAAACTGTTCTTAGCTTTTGAATGGTTCAAAAACAGGTAGGAGGCCATACTTTGGCCCCTAGCAAATCTTCTGTAAAGTTTTCTGAGCTGAAACAATCATTTCTCCCAAACTTAGGGCAAAGCACATCCCCCATAAGGACAGCTCTTTACGATCTTTTTTCTTTTCCATTTTGTGAGGAAATGTTTTGCAATTCATAGGACTAACAGAATCATGACTCACACTTCACAATTTCCTTAGCCAATATCATGGGCTTTTAAAAGTTTCATAATCTTATATTAAAATACTTTTTTTGACTGGAAATCATGACATATCATGGTCTTGCTTAAAAATAATCCAGTTAGGTCCACCGGTGTGGCTCAGTGGTCGAGCATAGACCTATGAACCAGGAGGTTCAATTCCCGGTCAGGGCACATGCCCAGGTTATGGACTCAATCCCCAGTGTGGAGCATGCAGGAGGCAGCCAATCATGATTCTCTCTCATCATTGATGTTTCTATTGTATCTCTCTCTTCCTCTCTGAAATAAATAAAAAATATATTAAAAAATAATCCAGTTAGTGGGAGTAGAGGATGAGAATATAGAGATATAGATAAATTAAGATTGACAAAGGGTTAATATTATCAAAGGTAGGTGATGGTATGTGGGAGTTCATTATAATCACTCTCATCTTTTTCTATGTTTAAATCCAACACACACACACACACACACACACACACACACACATAATTAGAAGGTGAAACTTTTTTTTTCTCTGTGAAGTTGAGTATGAGTGTATCCTCCAGAGCTGCAATGATGACCCATAAGGCATCTCTCAATGGTTCTAACTCCACCTTTGTTTGTCAGGACCCCTGTGACCTCCACTGGTCTGAGGACAAATATGATGATCCAAGAGGAATCTATGATCAGGTGGCAGGAGACTTGAATCCTATGGAACCTGATTCTCTACACTTTGAGCTGGGGGGACATCTGGTGTGACAGGCTTCTCAACACTGTTTCCCTACACTTGTAGGACAAAACATTTCCATGGTACTTTTCATTCCAGCTTGGGATGAACTTTGGAGTTCCATAAGACACAAACAGATTGGACTTTTTCAGAAGAGGAGAGAAGGGCTGTGTGTAAGTGACAAAAATGATTCAAACTGATGTCAAAGTGTAAACAAGGTTCCTCCTGGAGTTACTTTTAGAAATGAAACTTCTCTGAAGGGACACAGTGAATTGTAAAAATACATCTCAATAATGAAAAGTTATTCTGAGGGTTTTTATGCTTTTTCAGATATGGAAAAAGACATTAAAAACTAAGCTCATTTATGGTTTAACTGCATCTGAAATAGGTAATAATAAGTGGAATGTATGAACTATTCATGTGTCCTATTTGTTTTATTATTTTCAGTAGCTCTAGCCGGTTTTGCTCAGTGGATAGAACGCCAGCCTGCAGATCAAAGGCATGTACCTTGGTTGCAGGCCTGGACCTTGGCTGGGGCTCATGCAGGAGGCAATATGTTTCTCTCAAATTGATGTTTCTCTCTGTCTTTTCCTCTCTCTTTCACTCTCCTTAAAAATCAATGGAAAAATACTCTTGGTGAGGATTAACAAAACAAACAAAAAAGCATAATGTAAAAACAGTACATACATGTAAACATAAATAGACTCTACAGAAAATAAAATAGACAATCAAAACAAGTGAGAACCAAAACTGGTTTGGCTCAGTGGGTAAAGTGTTGGTCTGTGGACTGAGGGGTCCCAGGTTCGATTCTGGTCAAGTGCATGTCCCGGTGGGAGGTGTGCAGGAGGCAGCCGATTGATGTTTCTCTCTCATCAATGTTTCTAGCTCTCTATGCCTCTCCCTTCCTCAAGATAGCCACAGCCATCTTGATTGGGGTTAATTTGCATGCTCACTCTGATTGGCTTGTGGACATGGCTTGTGGGCGTGGCTGTAAAAAATCAATAAAATGTATTTAAAAACAAACTAGAACAACAAAAACAAGCTAGAAATAAATGAATGCATACTGCATAATTTCACTTACAGAAATTCTAAAATAGGCAAAATTAACCTATGATGAGAAGATTGATGGATGTCTGGGACAATGCAAAGGGAATTGACTGTAAAAGGGCATGGAATTTTTTTTTTGGGTGGGGGGTAGAAATCTTCCATATCATGATTGTAATGCTGGTTACATGGGTGTATAGATTTATCAAAGATCATTAAACTGTACAGTTAAGGTGAGTGTGTTTTGTGGTACATAAATTATACTTTAATAAAGGTGACTTTAAAAACAGGCTGCACAGCCTAGGTGCGCGTCAGTAGATGATTGGATAAAAAAAACTATGGTACATCTACACAATGGAATACTATGCTGCCACAAAAAGAAGGAATTCTTATTATTTGCAGCAACCTGGATGGAATTGGAGAACATCCTGCTGAGTGAAATAAGCCAGTCAATGAAAGAGAAACACCACATAACTTCACTCATTTATGGATAATAAAGAACATTATAAATTGATGAACAAAAAGATAGATACAGAGACAGTAAAGCCACAAACAGACTGTCAAATTACAGCGGGGAGGATAGGGAGATATGGGGGATATAAGAGATCAGCCGAAGGACTTGTATGCATGCATATAAGCAAAACCAATGGACGAAAAACTCTGATGGGGGGGGCATGTATGGGCATGGGGGGGCAATGGAAAGCTATGTACCTTAATAAAAACAAAAATGAAAACAGGCTGCACAATAAAGCAGCACAGTGAGATAACTCTTATTCTTTACATTGCATAGCAGGAAAACATATCAGAAATCTATTTCCATGGAGAACAGAGTATAGTTAGGTATAATCTTTCTTTAGATCTCCACTCCTACTTTACTTTTTAAAAATATATTTTATTGATTTCAGAGAAGAAGGGAGAGGGAGAGAGAGATAGAAATATCAATGATGAGAGAGTATCCTTGATTGGCCACCTCCTGCAAGCCCCACACTAGGGACTGAGCCCACAACCCAGGTATGTGTCCCAATCAGGAATCAAACTGTGACTTCATAGGTTGATGATCAACCACTGAGCCATGCCAGGGAGGCCTGAATATTGCTTTTTAATTTTGTTGCTTATTTTTTTGCTGTGAAGAAGCCTTAAATTTTAATATAGATTGAGGTTATTTTTACTTTTATTGCTTTTAGTATCATCCAAAAAATCATTGCTGAGACCAGTGTTAAGGGCTTCTTCCCTAAATTTGCTTCCAGGAATTATGGTACCAGGTCATGTTTTTATGTCTTTAATCAATCCTGAATTACTGAGGGCTATCTAGTAGCAGAGCTAAGTTGGGCAAGACTCCTCCCATGCCCTGTGGTGCTGGACACTTCAAATCACACAAAGGCAATTTTGTCCATGGATGGATATTTAATTCATTGTTTAAAAAGTGGGGTAAAAAGGGGGACATCTTATGCTGTCATAATGATATCACTTAAAATTTTAATTATTTATCCGAAACCGCTTTGGTTCAGTGGATAGAGCGTCAGCCTGCAGACTGAAAGGTCCCAGGTTTGATTCTGGTCAAGGGCATGTACATTGGTTGCAGGCACATCCCCAGTAGGGGGTGTGCAGGAGGCAGCTGGTCAGTATTTCTCTCTCATCAATGTTTCTAGCTCTCTATGCCTCTCCCTTCCTCTCTGTAAAAAATCAATAATAATAAAAAATTAGTTATTTAGTTTGAAGTATTTTCTCATTTTCATATGTCTTTGTTATCCTACAAGGTACTTAAAAATGTGTTTCTGGGTCATCCTATCTAATAAAATAGTAATATGCAAATTAACCATCACTGCACTACACCCAAAGCCACGCCCACAAGCCATGTCCACAAGCCAGTCAGAGTGAGCATGCAAATCAACCCCAATCAAGATGGTTGTGGCTACAAAGAGCAGGAGGGAGGCTTGGGTTTCCCTGGCAATAGAGAAAGCCAAGCTTTCCACACACCCTGGCAGGCCCAGGCCTCCACTCAAGGGTACAAAGTTTCAATTATAGAAGGTAAGTAAATTCCAACAGAAATGGCAGCAGCCAAGGAGCTGGAAGAGCAGGAGGCTAGCATTGCCCCAGGTGATAGAGGAAGCCAAGCTTCTGCAGCCTTAGCCAGCTCAGGCCTTCACTCCAGGCTACAAAGTTTCAATTATAGAAGATAAATAAATTCCAGATACCAGAGCCTCAACTTGGGTCTCTGGAGGTTGTGGCTGGCCTGCAAACCACCACAGGCCCCTCGTCCAGACCACCCCACACCCCAAGAGAACCCCAACCCTGATCCAGGACATCCTTCAGGGCAAACCAGCTAGCATCCACCCATGTACCAGGCCTCTATCCTATCTAATAAGAGAGTAATATGCAGATTGACCATCACTCCAACACACAAGATGGCTGCCCCCATGTGATCAAAGATCCTGCCCCAATGTGGACACAAGATGGCCATCTCAAGATCGCCAGCAGGGGAAGGCAGTTGGGAGGGTCCAGCCCTGCAAAAGAGGGCAGTTGTGGGAGATCAGGCAAGCAGGGGAGGGCAGTTGGGAGGCAATTAACCCTGCAGAGGAGGGCAGTTAGGGGTGACCAGCTGGCAGAGGAGGGAAGTTGAGGGCAAACAGGCTGGCAGGGTAGCAGTTAGACATCAATCAAACTGGCATGGGAGTGGTTAGGGGGTGATCAGGTTGGCAGGCAGAAGTGGTTAGAGGCAATCAAGAAAGCAGGCAGGAGAGCAGTTGGGAGCTAGCAGTCCTAGATTGCGAGAGGGATATCCCCAACTGGGCCTAAATGGGCAGTTGGACATCCCTGGAGGAGTCCCAGAGTGGAGAAGGTGCAGGCTGGGCTGAGGAAAACACATACCCGTGCATGAATTTTGTGCACCAGGCCTCTAGTTGAACATATGAAGATTTTCCTAGTTTTCTTTAACTTATTATTATTTTTAAATATATTTTATTGATTTTTTACAGAGAAGAAGGGAGAGGGATAGAGAGCTAGAAACATAGATCAGCTGCCTCCTGCACACCTCCTACTGGAGATGTGCCTGAAACCAAGGTACAGGCCCTTGACGGGAATCAAACCTGGAACCTTTCAGTCCGCAGGTTGACGCTCTATCCACTGATCCAAACCGGTTTCGGCAATGCAACCATTTTGCAAGAAGTATTTGTACCTGTGAAGTCTGAACATATGCATTGCCCTTTGACCCATAATTACACAACATATATGCTTACATATGTGAACAAAAAGAGTTGAATTACAAAATTCGTTGTTACCAGAAACTGTAAGCAACCAAAGTGTCCATCAAAGGAGAATGAATAACTAAATTGTATAATCATCCAATGGCCATGACATTGAGGATAAATGAATTACTGATATACATAACAACGTGGATGAATCTCACAAACATAATAATTTTTTCAAACTGAACTGTTACAAAGGAGTAAAATAAGCTGACCATCCTAATAGAAAAGTGGGCAAGTACAAGCAGGTCACACACACAAAAAAGTGACAAATATGTGGAAACATATTCAATATAAAAATTACAAAAACAAATAAAATATAATTGTTTATGATCAGGTGACTAATATTTAAAAGAATGCTCATATGCAGTGTTAGCAATGATGTAACAAAAAGGCCATCATTGTAGGATATAAATTAGTAATCCACAAATTAGACTTCCCTAGATTTCTACAGCTAAGACTAAGGTAAGACAGATGTGCAGACATTTATTGTTAACCCCTGAAATATTTATAACAGTATACAACTGAAAAGAACCCAAATGTTCATCAATGTAGTAATAATTAAATTAATTAATTAACTAAAATGGACTTGTGAATTATATTTATTTACCTAGGCAAATGCCCATTATTGTTTTTAAATTTTCCATTGCAGATAACATTCAATATTTTATTTTCAGGTGTACAACATAGTGATTAAACATTTATATAACTTACAAAGTGATCCCCTGATAAGTTGAGTACCTCCTGCCACCATTCATAGTTATTACAATATTATTGACTGTATTCCCTATGCTGTAATTACATCCTCAGAACTATTTGTAACTACCAATTTGAACTATTATACTTAATCCCTTCACCTTTTTTCACTTAGCCCCCGAACCTCCACCCACCTGGCAGCCATCAGTTTGTTCCCTGTATTTATGAATTTGTTTCTGTCACAGGAATAATATTGGATCAAGGAAGTCAGACAAAAAAAGAGACCATACTGCATGATTTCATTCATTTAAAGTTAAAAATAGGCAAAACTAATTTTTGGCAGTAGCAATCAAAATTGGTCACATGATGCATTCTGGTTTATGCAAAGCCCTGTCACTGATAGGGGGAGAGATACAGAGAGATTACAACGTGTCACAAGGCTTCTAGGAGGCCAATAATGTTGTTGTTCCTTGACCTGGGTGCTAGTTACACAGGTGTTACTTTCTGAAAATTTGTCATACTGAACACTGATAGTATGGGCCCATTTCTTTATGCCTGCTTTACATCATTAAAATTTTACATTATATCTTATAGGTGCCATTATAGTTGAAGTTGTGATTTTCTAATATGGTGAACAGTCTTTGATACTGTGCTGAATAACAACAAAATTTTAATTCTATTTACATCATAGTTTAATTTAAGAAAAAGTATATTTTCAACAATATCAAAAATGTCCATGTATGTATATAGTATATTAATAATTTCAGATTATTATAAAATAATTTTTACCCACATGAGTGACTTTAAGAACATTTTCAAGTTTTCAGGATGGAGAGGAAGTGTCAAGCATTTCTGGTTCCTGAAGTCAAAGTCTGTAGCACCCTCCAATCAATGTGGCAACCAACGTTTGTGCAAATTTCCAAACTCCCACCAGGGAGCGGTATCTCCCCGTTTGAGAAGAGCCAGTAGAGCCTGAGATTCTAAGTAAATTGTATATTGGAGTCTGGAGTTCAATGGAAAGGTCTGTGCTGCAGAAAAAATTTGGTGGTGGTGGTGGTGGTGGTGAAAGTGTCCTCTGCACGTTAAGTGGTCACCAAGCCCCAACATTAAAGACCAAGTAGCTCTGCAGGACATGGAAGCATAGAGGGCAGAAAGGAGCACAATGTGCAGAGGGATTTTTCCCAAAATTGTTGCTGGAGAATAACAGTCAAGCCAGTGATATGGACAACAATAAATCATGAAGGTCATCTTAGGGTGTTTGCAAACCGTTGCCTATTTCAGACAACAACAGACAATGAGCTGTTTTCACATGCCAATCCCTATTCTAAATTATTTTTATGTTTTCTCTCCTAGAACCATCAGAATTACTCATTTAGCATCATGTTCTGCCATCCAGTATCCACTCACTTTTTTTCCATGGTGACTCTTGGCAAGAAGCAGTGGCTAAAAAAAAAAAAAGAAGCAGTGGCTAGTCCCCCATGTTAGCTAGGCTTTGTGTGTTCTACCTAGGGACTCTACTTGGGGCTACATGAATAGGTGTATCACTTGAATGTGGCCAGAGCATTTTTGCCGGAGTATCTTTTTTTTTTTTTTTTTTTTTTTTTCTTTTTTTTTTTTTTTTTTTTTTAATGTTTTTAGTTTTTATTTTTAGAGAAAGAGGAAGGGAGAGGGATAGAAAAATGTCAGTGAGAGAAATATCATCCATCAGCTGCTTCCTGCATGTCTCCTCTTGTGGATTGAGCTGGCAAGCCCTGGGCATGTGCTTTGATGGGGAATCAAACCTGTGATTCTTGGTTCCTGGGTCTATGCTCAATCACTGAACCACACCAGCAAGGCTGGCAGAGTATCTTCAACCCCAGTAATTGGTTTAGGGTCATCAGGTGACTCAGACCAAAGAGAGGACTCTGACCCTACAGTTGTTCTCCTACTTAGAACTGTGTGCCTCTGTGCCAATATTAAAGCTTCTTTCCCTCTCATCACAAATGTGTGATCACCCACAGGACCATCTAGGAACATCATTCAAGAAGTTTCCATTGGGTGCCACTTAGGAGCCCATTGTGTTTTGCTTTTTCTGCCAGGCACTCAACATTCCTCACTCAGTCTGTTCCCTTCCCACAATGTCATTTTCAGTGCCACTTTCTCCCATTCTAGTTTTTGTGCTTCAGGTAAATTAGAATAAATATTTTTCTTCTCTATGAGCCACAATTATTTCTACCTTTTAATCTTTAATTTATCTGTGATATCATCCTAGGATGCTCAACTCATTTTTTTTTTCATTAAACCTGGCATGGCTCAGTGGTGGAGTGTCAACCTATGGTACAGGAGGTCATGGTTCAATTCCTGGTCAGGGCATATACCCAGGTTGTGGGCTCAATCCCCAGTGGAGGGCATGAAGGAGGCAGCAGACCAATGATTCCCTCTCACTGATTTTTTATTTTTATTTTTCTCTCTGAAATCAATAAAGTTATTATTTTTTTAATTTAATAAATCTTTATTGTTCAGATTATTACAATTGTTCCTCTTCCCCTTCCCCAATTGCTTCTTTGGGTTCCTCTTGTTTGGATTCTCTGCACTTCCTGGATTTTTAAGCCTATTTATTTTATCCAGTAGGGGAAGTTTTCTGTCATTATTTCTTCAAATAGGTTTTCAATATCTTGCTCTCTCTCTTCTCCTTCTGTCACCCGAATGATGTGAATGCTGGTACACTTGAAATTGTCCCAGTGGCTCCTTACACTATCTTCATATTTTCTGATTTACTTTTCTTTTTGCTCTTCTGATTGGGTGTTTTTTTGTTTCCTCATATTTCAAATAGCTGATTTGATTTTTCAGAATCTTCTACTCTATTGTTGAATCCCTGTAAATTATTCTTTATTTCAATTATCATATGCTTAATTTCTAACTGGTCCTTTACATGTCTTTGATGTTCTCACTCAGATTCTTGAAATTGTCACTAAATCCCTTGAAGCTCTCATTAAGATCCTTTAGCATCCTTATAACCATTGTTTTCAACTCTTTATCTATAATAGTAGTTTGTTTGCTTCTGTTTCATTGTTCTTTATCTGGAGATTTCTTTTGTTCTTTCATTTGTGACATGTTTCTTTGTCTCCACATTTTGGCTGATTCCCTGTGTTGCTCCCATGTATTAGGTAGAGCTGCTGTGTCACCTGGAATTGGTAGAGTGGCCTTGAGTAGTAGGTGTGCTATAGGGTCCAGTGGCTCAGCCTCCAGTCACCTGAACTGGGAACTCTATGTGTTCCTCTGTTTAGGCTGTGTGCAGTCTTCTGGTAATTGAGCCTTGGTTAATGTTGGTGTCACTAGGAGGATTTGACCTTCATGTCAATTGGCTATGGGGACCAGCTGTGACTACAGTGGAAGAGATGCTGTGGAGCAGGGCTTGCTTCGATAGGATTGCTTTGGTGCTTACTAAGTCTGTCCCTTGAATGTGTCGCTTGTAGATGTGTAAATTATAATGTGATGTGGTCTGAAACTGTCTACTGAGTGCACTGGCTCTAGGACCTCCCAGGAAGGGTCACCCAGCAGGAGCTACAGAGTGATCTGCAAATGGATACTTGTGTTGGGCTTGGAAGTGCCCAGGAGAGGATCAGCTGTGAAGCAAGTCAGCTTGTTGCTAGTGCTGGGCTTTGAACCTCTTGTTGATAAGGGGCTGATGCTTGTTTGAGAGATTTTAGAAAAGTCTGAAGCCTGAGCCAGGACAGGCCATTCATATGGAAAAGCTGCTACCAACAGCTTCAGTGGAGCTGCAAATTGGATAGGATAGGGTCTCAGAGCACACAGTGTCAGCCACATTGATGGAGATTCTGCCAGTCAGCCCCGATGCCACACAATCCAGTTCCTCCCCAAATGTCCCTGGATACCCCCTTCCCCCCAAGCCATTGCCCCAGTGCTGCAGCTCAGAGGGAGTGAATCTGAGTAAGTACTTGAACTGACCCTTTAAGAAGAACTGTTGGGACTCCAGTAGCCTCTCTGCCACTCCGCTACAATTCCCACTGGTTTTTATAGCCTGAAGTTATGGGAATTTCTTTTCCTGGTATTGGAAGCCTGGGCTGAGAGGTCTGGTGTGGGGCTGGGATGCCTTGCTCCTCACAGGAGGCCCCCACAGCCAAAATATCCCTCCCAATGAAAAGAATGCCACATGTGGGTGTCAGGCCAGCCAATTCTGCACCTCTGCCTCTCCTACCAGTCTCAACATGCTTTCTTCTTTACTTCTTAAGTTGTAGGATTTTGGTTCAACCAGATTTTAGACAATTATGAGTAATGGTTACTTTGTATCTTAGGTGTAATTTTGATGTGGTTGTAGGAGGCAGTGAATAATATGTTTATCTATTCCACCATCCTGGTTCTCTTTTTTTTGCATTCCCTCTAATTTATGTTTGAGGGACTTTTGTTAGATATTCAGTGTATATATTCATATATTCAGCTCTTTGTCTCTCTGTGCTGTGTACTTTCCTCTAATGTATCTTTCAGTTCAATAGTTCTGTCTTCAGCTAAGTCTAAGTGCAGAGCTTTTAATTTTTATTTTAAGAATTATATTTATTATAGTTTTTATCTCCAGAAGTTTCCTCTTTTGTTTTATTTTTCAAATAAACTTTTTCACCCCTGACATTCTTGTTGTTTGCTTATATTTGTGAGTGTGTATTTTATTTATTTAAACATTTTACAGCGGAAACTGGTTTGGCTCAGTGGACAAAGTGTCAGCCTGTGAACTGAAGGGTCCCAGGTTCGATTCTGGTCAAGGGCATGGACCTGGGTTGCGGGCACATCCCCAGTGGGAGGTGTGCAAGAGGCAGCTGATTGATGATTCTCTCTCATCGATGTTTCTAACTCTCTATCCCTCTCCTTTCCTCTCTATAAAAAATCAATTAAAATATATACTAAACATTTTACAAAGGTCTAGTTTATAGTCTGAGTTTGACAATTCCAATATCTGAGATTCTGTCATGTCTTAATTTGTTGTGACATATTGTATTTTTTGAAGATAGCCACAACAAGATTTTCTCCTCTTACAATGTGACTTGACATTATCTGCTTAAAGATAAAATAGGAACTATGTTTCCACTTTGATTTAAGCAGGTTTATTACTGTGGCAGAGGTAACACGGTGTGATTTCCAAGGCTAGGTCATAAAAGGTAGTACAGCTTATTCCTAATTCCTGCAGGATGCTCAGTCTAAGAACTTGACCACTGGGCTGTAAAGAAGCCCCCAAGTATCCTATGGAGAAGAAGTAAAGCCCACAGCCCACAGCCCACAGCCTCGACTGCGGTTACAGTCAACCAGCCAGCACCATGTTATCAGACATGTGCATATAGCATCTTGAAAGTGCATCCTCCAGCCTCAAGTTGAACTGCCCCTACTCATACTACATGGAGCAGAAATTAGCTAGCTAGTCTGAACCCTACACAAATTGCCAATTTATAAGCAAAATAAATTATTGCTATTGTTTTAAGCCACCAAGATTATGGATAGTTTTTTCCCCCCAGCAATAAATAACTGAAACAATTGTTCCCTTTATTTTTTTGAGGGAGGGAGGAAGGGAGAGAGAGAGAGAGAGAGAGAGAGAGAGAGAGAGAGAGAGAGAGAGAAGAGAGAGTGAAACATCAATGTGAGAGAGATACATGGATTAGTTACCTCTTTCATGTACCCATACTGGGGCCAGGGATTGTACCCTTGACTAGGAATCGAACCTGTGACCATTTGGTGTGGGGGCTGACACTAACTACTGAGTCACACTAGTCAGGGATGAAACAATTGCTCTGCTTACTCTCACTCATGGTGGCTTACTTTCTTGTGTGTTTGGTGATTTTTTTAAGGATAAACTTATGGTTTAATCTTAGTTACTTGGAGTCCTGCAAACTTAAATTGAGGAAGCCTTTCTTCAGAGAGGATTTGCTTCTGGTTCTGGTTGTACTTAAGATAAAACTATTGACCTGAGTCCATCTCAGTCACTTTCAGGGCCTTGGCTTAACTTGAGAGTACCAAGATCAGAACCCCCATTTTACCAATACCCAATAGCATCTCAATAGCAATGCCACTATCAGCAACTGCTCTTAGGGCAACTCAATATTATACAGAGATCCAACAGCAGACTGGAGAAACTCAAGAATCAAGTCAAAGATTTGGAATACAAAGAGCCAAAGGACACTCCTCTGAAGAAGCAAGAAGAAAAGAGAATCCAGAAAGTTGAAGACAGTGTAAGGAGCCTCTGGGACAACTTCAAGCATACCAACGTCAGAATTATGGGGGTGCCAGAAGAAGAGAGAGTGCAAGATACTGAAAACCTATTTGAAGAAATATTATCAGAAAACTCTCCCCACCTGGTGAAAAAAATAGACTTACAGGTCCAGGAAGCGCACAGAACCCCAAACAAGAGGAATCCAAAGAGGACCACACCAAGACACATCATAATTAAAATACCAAGGGCAAAAGACAAAAAGAGGATCTTACAAGCACCGAGAAAAGCAGTTGGTTACCTATAAGGGAGCACTCATACGACTATCAGCTGATTTCTCAACAGAAACTATGCAGGCCAGAAGAGAGTGGCAAGAAATATTCAAAGTGATGAATAGCAAGAACCTACAACCAAGATTACTCTACCCAGCAAAGTTATTCAGAATTGAAGGTCAGATAAAGAGCTTCACAGATAAAAAAAAGCTAAAGGAGTTCATCACCACCAAACCAGTATTATATGAAATGTTGAAAGGTATTCTTTAAGAAGAGGAAGAAGAAGAAAAAAGATAAAAATATGATCAATATATATATATATATGAATCTAAAAATCAAGTGAATTAAAAATCTGATGAACAGAATAAACTTGTGAATATAATAGAATCAGGGGCAAAGAAAGGGAGTGGGTTGATAATTATCAGAGGGAAAAGGGTGTGGGGGAGTGCAGGAAGAGACTGGATTAAAATTGTACACCTAGCAGAAACCGGTTTGGCTCAGTGGTAGAGCGTCGGTCTGCGGACTGAAAGGTCCAGGGTTCGATTCCGCTCCAGGACATGTACCTTGGTTGCGGGCGCATCCCCGGTGGGGGGTGTGCAGGAGGCAGCTGGTCGATGTTTCTCTCTCATCGATGTTTCTAGCTCTCTATCTCTCTCCCTTCCTCTCTGTAAAAAAAATCAATAAAATATATATATTTTAATTAAAATTAAAATTAAAATTAAAAAGTTGTACACCTAGCCAGGACCGGTTTGGCTCAGTGGATAGAGCGTTGGCCTGCAGACTGGGGGGTCTCGGGTTCGATTCCGGTCAAGGGCATGTACCTTGGCTGCGGGCACATCCCCAGGTGGGGATGTGCAGGAGGCACAGCTGATTGATGTGTTTCTCATCAATGTTTCTATCTCTCTATCTCTCTCCCTTCCTCTCTGTAAAAAAATAAATAAAATATATTTTAAAAAATCGTACACCTATGGATGAGGACAATGGCGGGGGGGAGGGAGGTAAGGGCAGAGGTGGGGCTGGAACTGGTGGAAGGGAGCTATGCGGGGGGCGGGGGGAAGGGGGATGGGAGGAGAAACAATTGTAAAAGATTTATTTTTAAAAAAATTTTTTTAAAAGAAAAAGAATATATGGACTCAGAACAGCAGAGCTGTACAGTACTCTTGCCATCTCTGACACTCAAGAAGTGGATCTTAGGCACAATCTACCTGTATTGCCACATGAAGGAATCTCCAAGTCCCTTGTTCAAAGCAAATGCCAAAGAAATCCATGAAATCAACCATTTATTCAAGGGGGAAAAAGTCCTGTGATAATCAGTGGGGATAAAGTATTTATGAAAACAAGTGCATGCCCTAAGTATGCTCACACCCTAGTGAGGGACATTGTGTAAGTATTCACTCATCTTGAGGTTGAGAGACTGTTTAGGCTAGGCCTGTGAGGAGGTATCTTAAATCCTGAGATCTGAGGACACGTGGAAGTTAATTAGGAAAATAAGGAAGATAAGAGTCTTAAGGAAAAAGAAACAGTAAGTACAAAAGCCCTGAAAGAGAAGGAAGCTTGGTGTGTTTGATGGACAATGAGGAGTATCAAAGAAGGCAAGGGCAGGGAAGATGTGGAAGCTAAGTCAGAGAAGTGAAGGGGCCAGATTGTGGAAGGCCATCCTGCTTAGCCAGGGTGAACAATTTAATCACCAGGAAAGCTAGGGATACTCCCAATGCTAGCAACTAATTATATCAGACTCTATGAGGATAGGGCTCAATGTCAAGATTTTTTAAAAGTTTACTAAGTCCTTGCCGGTTTGGCTCAGTGATTATAGAGTCGGCCTGCAGACCAAAGTATCTTAGAATCAATTCCCAGTCAAAGGCACACATCTTAGTTGTGGTTCAATCCCCGGTATTGGTTGGGCCACCAATCAATGTGTCTCTCATATTGATGTTTCTCTCTCTCTCTTTCTGCCCCCTCCTCCCTCCCTTCCACTCTCTAAAAAAAATCAAAGGAAAAAATACCCTCAGATGATTTTTTAAAAGTTCACCAAGTGCTACAAACAATACAAATATCCTTCAACAGATGAATAGATAAACAAACTGAGGTACAGCCGCACAATGGAATACTATCCTATCTAATAAAAGAGTATATGCAGATTGACCATCACTCCAACACACAATAGCTGCTCCCATGTGGTCAAAGATCCTGCCACCATGTGGACACATATGGCCACCACAAGATGGCCAGCAGGGGAGGGCATTTGGGAGGGGTCAGACCTGCAAGGGAGGGCAGTTGGGGGTGATCAAGCCTGCAGGGGAGGGCAGTTAGGGGTGACCAGGCCGGCAGAGGAGGGAAGTTGGGGGCAAACAGGCTGGCAGGGTAGCTGTTAGGCATCAATCAGGCTGTCAGGGGAGCGGTTAGGGGGTGATCAGGTTGGCAGGCAGAAGTGGTTAGGAGTAATCAGGAAGCTGGGCAGGCAAGCAGTTGGGAGCCAGTAGTCCTGGATTGTGAGAGGAATGTCTGACTGCCCGTTTAGACTTGGTCCCACTGCGGGGGGTCCCAGTTTGGAGAGGGTGCAGGCTGGGCTTAGGGACACCCCCACCCTGTGTACAAATTTCATGCACCAGGCCTCTAGTACAGCAATAAAAAGAAAAGCCTCTTGCTACATGCAACAACTTAGGTGAATCTCAAAGATGTTGTGCTGAGTGAAAGAAGCCAGTCTCAAAAGACTACATACTGTATGACTCCATATATTTTGACATTCTCAAAAAGACAAAACTACAGAGATGAAAAGAAGATCAGTGGTCATCAGGAGTGATGGATGGGGAGAGGATGTGGCTGTACTAGAAGTTCTTATTGTGATTGCAGTGAATGGGAGTGGTGGTAAATGAAATCTGTATGTTAAATTATTTGAACTGTACACCAATGGAAAAATGATTTTTATTATAAGATAATTATTAAAATAAAAATCTCCCCATGTGGTCTCAATGTGCAGCCAAAATTGAGACACTGATGAGCAATGTAGAACATTTAAAGTTCTTTCTTTATCCTCAGAGAAGTGGGAGCAAGGGTGAGGTGGAAACTTTGAGGTGGAAACTTTGCAGAAAGGTTCATACATTGAGGTTGGTCCAGAGAGTCAAATGCTCATTCATCTGGAGTTGCCAGAGGGGTGAGACATCACTCTTTGTTTGTTTCATACATTAATTCAACAAGAGTTATAACACCTAATCTGTGCTGCTTGTCCCTGGGGACGACTGGCTTGTTAGGAAATAAAACAAAACAAAACCACCAGGGAATGAGGAAGGAGTAGTTTAGAGGTTGCAAGGGGAAATCTGGGGTGGAAGTCAGAAGCAGATGATTCTGATCCCCACACTTGGCCAGTATCTCTGTGCTTGATTCCTTGCATTTGAAGTTCTCCTGGGAGAGTTGTTTGGGTCAGGGTGACGGTACATATCTCTCAGATGCTGCACCTGATCAAAGGCACATAGGCGCATGTTAGTATTCCTGGCTGCAGTACTCTCTGTATGTTGTCACACTTTGGTGGGAAGACTGGGTGCTATTCACTTGATTCTATTGGGCAAGGACAACTAGACTCTTGTGCCTGGCATTTCAGGGACCCTATGCTCCTCTTCCCTTTGATATTTTCTTCTTTTCCTGAGTTCTGTGAGTTCCTCTAGTGAATCATTGAACCTGAGATGGTTTATTGGATCTCTGGACACAAGGATGATTACCAGGGTCATAGGCACCAATGAGATTATGCATACACAGCATGTACTGATCAGAGCCAGTACTTACTTAGCTCATATTGTGTACCAATTTTTGTTTGTCTATGAATTCAATAAATCTTCAGGACAATCCTTGTGAGATTGATAAATTTTTATTCCCAGCCCTAACCCATGATTACTTTATACTTTTTATTGTGAAATGTATTTTGTACTCAGTATAAAATATAGATGTTTGGCTTATACTTGTGTGAAAAACTGTGAATCGTCATTACTTAAAAATAAAGGATAGCCAAAACCGGTTTGGATCAGTGGATAGAGCATCGGTCTGCGGGCTGAGAGGTCCCAGGTTCGTTTCTGGTCAAGGGCATGTACATTGGTTGCAGACACATCCCCAGTAGGGGGTGTGCAAGAGGCAGCTGGTCGATGTTTCTAGCTTTCTATCTCTCTTCCTTCCTCTTTGTAAAAAATCAACAAAATATATATATATATATATATATATATATATATATATATATATATATATATATTTTTATTTTTTTTTAAATAAAGGACATAGAAGGCCCCATGATTCCCTATCCAATGACAACTCCTCCCACCTCCTGAGATAATAGTTTTCTTTTCTTTATAGTTAGAGGTTATTTGCACTTTCAGATTTTTTCAATAACACTGCACTCTTTCCCATTTAAAGATGAAGCAATTGCAACAAGAGAAGTCAAGCAACTTTCCCAAGATCACAAAGCCAAACTGCCTTGGACCCAGAAATCCTAGTTTCCGGAACAGAGTTCCCACTTAGCACCCACTGGCACATGGACAGCAAATAACTGCAAGCTATTGTGCTGAGGGGTTTGGAGGCGCCATTAGGGGTTTTCTTTCCTATCCATGTTATTCTGAACTCTGTCCCCATCAGTTAATAATTAGCTGCCCCCCAAGAAGCTTGTGATCCTAAGATTTGCCTTTCCCTGCCTACTGCCTGGTTAATCAGTCACTGCCCCCAGCTGGTAGCGCAGCAGCCTCCAAAGCCCCTTTGCCTGGTGTAGAAGTGGTGAAAGATTCATGATGCTCCGGACCTGTCCAGTGCTCTACTCCAAGGCTGGCCCCCCAACTGTGGGCTGGCAGCCCCTGAGCTTTGACGGTGGGGCCTTCCACCTCAAGGGTACTGGAGAACTGATGCGGGCATTGCTGGTGTTACGGCTGTGTGCCTGGCCTCCTCTGGTCACCCATGGCCTGGCGGTGAGCAGTGACCTTGGGGATGGGCCTAAAGGCTCCCCAGAGCCTGGCATTGAGCCTCGCTCCCTGTCACCTCAGATCCAGGCCTGGTCTCAGCGGCTCCTGGGCTCCCGGTTCTCGGGCACACTTCTCCGAGCATCCATCTATGGGCAGTTTGTGGCTGGTGAGACAGCAGAGGAGGTGAGAGACTGTGTCCAACAACTCCAGACTCTAAGCCTCCGGCCCCTGCTGGCAGTGCCCACAGAGGAGGAGCCAGACTCAGCTATCAAGACTGGGTGAGTAAGCACAGCCTCCTCACAGGCCATCACAGCCCATATGTGCATAGTCCTGGCTTGTCATGGTAGGTTTGATTAAAAATAACAAAATTTAAAAAGATTGAATGAGTAAGGGGCCAGGGGCCAGGGAGGCCGGGAGGATGGTGGAAGGGGTTGGCTGCTCCAGGACCTGACACCTGCTGGCTGGGCAGCGAGGCCTGGTATGAGGAGAACCTCAGTGCTATGTTGCGGTGTGTGGACCTGTCACGAAGCCTTCTGGAGACCCCTGGCCCAAATGGGAACATCCTCATGCAGTTGAAGGTGACGGCACTGACCAGCACTCGGCTCTGTGTAAGGAGCTGGCAGGATGTGGGAGGAAGGTGTGGCTGCCCACCATGTCCCCCTCACCACTCAACCATCCCTTCCAGAAAGAGCTAACCTCATGGATCAGAAGGCCAGAGGCTTCCTTGGAGCTGAGCCCTGAGAGGCTGGCAGAAGCCATGGACTCTGGACAGGTAAGGAGCTCAGGCTGTGGGAGAAATGAATGGTTGATGGGGAATGACAGGAGCAGAGACCCCATGTTCAAACTATTTAATTGCCACTACTTTCCAGGCTCAGAACAATCACAATAAATGTGGCTGTAGTCCTGGTTGGATTGCATAGAATATGGATGGTATGTGGGCTATAGGGGAGGGGTCTGGGGGCTCTGAGCTCTGAGGAGTGATTGAAACAGCAGGTCTCTATCAACTAGAAGAAGGTATATCAGTATTATATCGATAGACTCAACTTTGCTAAGTGTGTGCTGGTTAGACCAGTGTGGTTTGAGTTAATCACTCATTCATCCATCTGTCCATCCATCCATTCCTTCTTATTTTCATGTCCTATTTCTGCCCTGCCTGCCATTGGCACCCACTCTATCCTATATAATATATATATATATTTGTTAGTGTGATTTTATTTTGCCAAGCATATACTCTGTGTGGACATTTTTTCTAACATTCCATTATGAAAATTTTCAGTTAAAAGAATTTTTACTGTGGACACTATATACCTGCCATTGTTAACATTTAACTATACTTGCTTTAAATCATCTGTCTCTGTATCCATTGCTCTGTGCATCCATCAATCCATCTTATTTTTTGATGCATTTCAAAGTAGGTTGAACACATCAGCACACTTTCACCCAAATGCTTCATAAAGCATTTTACCATTTAGAGCTCAATAATTTATTGTACTTTATTACTTTTCAGGTAAAATTCTATATAATAAAAGGCTAATATACAAATTAACTGAACAGCAGAATGACCAGTTGCTATGACACACATTGACCAACAGGGTGCAGATGCTAATGGGAATGTCAGGAGCAGAGACCCCTGGTCTTGGTGTGCACTCCCACAGGGGGAGCGCTGCTCAGACAGAAGATGGGCTCATGGAGGATCACAGTGGCAGTAGCGGAGCCTCTCCCGCCTCCATGGCAGTGCTAAGGATGTCCTACTCATGGTTTAAACCCACTCCATCCTCCAAGGGCTCCCAGACTGAGAGGGGGCACAGGCCAGGCTGAGGCCTCCCCATATCCCCCCCTTTAGTGCAAGAATTTCATGTGCTGGGCCTCTAGTTTCCATATAATGAAATACTCAGATTGTAAAGGTACCATTTGATGAGCTTTTTTAAAAATATATATTTTTATTGATATTTTTACAGAGAGGAAGAGAGAGGGATAGAGAGTTAGAAACATTGATGAGAGAGAAACATCGATCAGCTGCTTCCTGCACACCCTCTACTGGGGATGTGCCTGCAACCAAGATACATGCCCTTGACCGGAATCAAACCTGGGACCCTTCAATCCGCAGGCTGATACTCTATACAGTGAGCCAAACTGGTTTCAGCAAGTCATGCATCTTTTTTATGTAAAACAGTAGTCTGTTCCTTTTTTACAGCTGAATAGTATTCCATTGTGTGGCTATACCACAGTTTGTTTATCCATTTCCCTAATAAAATACATTTGGGTTGTTTATATTTATTGGCATTGATAAATTAATCTTTCATACATATGTGCACAATTGTTTGTGTGAACATAAGTTTTGACTTGTATAAATACCTTGAAGTAGAATTCCTAATAATACAATAAGTACATGTATATTTTTAATTTTTAAGAAATAGCTAACCTGCAATGTATGAGAATTCCAATTGTTTCACATTCTCTGCAGCACTTGGTATTCTCTCTCTCTTTTTAAGCCATTTTAATAGATGTGGTATAATTGACATTTTGATAATGAATAATTATGTTGTGTATCTCTTCATAGGCTAATTTGCTATCTCTAGATCTTATTTGGATAGTATGTTTACTACAGAGAATTTTGTGGTAAACTTTTACTACTTCTATATAATATATCTTTTTTTTTTTTTTTTGTATGAGTGACTTCAAGGTTTTCTTTTTATCTAGTTTTCCATTATTTTGAATATAATATGCCAAATGGCTTTTCTTTAATTATTTTTTTTACTTGTTTGCTTTGTTCTGTTTTGGTTTCGTCTGAGTTACTGAATTCTTAATTTGGTTCTGGTATTATTTTTGGGAAATTTCCATTGTTCCTTCAAACATTTCTTCTTCCCATTTACTCTCTCTTCCATTGAATTCCAATTTCATATAAGAAAGACCATTAAATATTGTCCAAGAAGCTTTGGATCTATTCTCTCCCTCTTTTCTCTGTTTCAGTTTCCATAATTTCAATAGATTTTTTTAAATTCACTAACTCCTCTGTAGAATCAAATGATAAGCCATTAAAGGCATTTTTTAACTCTGTTGCTATATTTTCCAACCAATCTTTATCATTTTCTTCTCTCTGCTAGAATGATCTATATGATCTGATATTGTTCACCTTTTCTGTGAGAGCCTTTAACGTATTAACCATAGTCATTTTAAATTCTCTGTTGTATAATTTTAATATATTTGCCATATCTGAGTCTAGTTTTGATAATTGACTTGTCTTTTGAGAGTGTATTTTCAAATACTTTGTATTTATATTTTGTTAAAAGATGAAACACTGTATGGGGAAATCTAAAAAATAAAATAAAACCAATTCTGAATTATAACTTTGCTGGGTAGAGTAATCTTGGTTGTAGGTTTTTGCTGTTCATCATTTTGAATACTTCTTGCCACCCTCGTTTGGCCTTCATAGTTTCTGTTGAGAAATCAGCTGATAATTGTATGGGTGCTCCCTTGTAGGTAACTGCTTTTCTCTGGCTGCTTGTAAGATTCTCTCTGTCTTTTGCTCTTGGCATTTTAATTATGATGTGTCTTGATGTGGTCCTCTTTGGATTCTTTTTGTTCGGGGTTCTCTACACTTCCTGGACTTGTAAGTCTATTTCTTTCACCAGGTGGGGTAAGTTTTTTCTTCAAATAGGTTTTCAGTATCTTGCTCTCTCTCTTCTTCTGGCACCCCCATAGTTCGGATGTTGGTACGCTTGAGGTTGTCCCAGAGATTTCTTACACTATCTTCAAATTTTTGGATTCTTTTTTCTTTTCCAGTTGAGTGTTTGTTTTGTTTGTTTGTTTGTTTGTCTTTTGCTTCTTTGTATTTCAAATCTTTGGCTTGATTTTTGCATTCCTCTAGTCTGCTGTTGGGTCTCTGTATAATATTTTTTATTTCAGTCAGTGTATGTTTAATTTCTAGTTGGTTTAATTTCTTTTTCATATCCTTGAGGGTCTCATTAAATTTATTGGCCTTTTCTAGGAAATTCTTGAAAAGCTTATAACTGTGGATTTGAACTCTATATACAGTCTTTTGTTCTTCTCCATTTCTTTTGTTTGAGATCTCCTTCCTTTTCTTGGCATTTTCGCTGCTTATGCAAAAGCAGCTGGGCAGGTTTATAGAATGTACAGGGTGGGACCTCAGGAGAACCTCGGGGCAGGGTGGGGGGTCTCAGGATGTCACTAGGCTGGGGTGTGTCAAACAGTGATGGCTGTCATCAGCCATCTCTGCCTTTCAGCGTTTTCAAGTCCCCACGCTCCAGTGCAGTAAACAATGATTGCTGGTCACACCTCTGCAAAAAAGTCACCCTCACTTTCGGACCCAATAGCCAACAGACCAGCCTCTCCCCTTAGGCGTCTGGGTCCCCTGTGTGACTCCAGAAACTGGATTTCAAAGTGATAGGGAGCTTTTTTCCCTTCAGGTTGAAAAAAAGCTGCACACCCAGTTGCTGGCCACCAGCCCAATTCCTGTGCCTCTGTACCTAGGCTCCTCAGCTTTTCAGTGCTTGTGCTCCTTTCTCTTTTGGCCAGCTTTCCTGTGGTTTTGGGTGATAGATGTTTTGTCTTTTAGTTGTAGTTTTTTTTAAAATATATTTTATTGATTTTGTACAGAGAGGAAGGGAGAGAGATAGAGAGTTAGAAACATCGATGAGAGAGAGTCATTGATCAGCTGCCTCTTGCACACCCCCTACTGGGGATATGCCCGCAACCAAGGTACATGCCCTTAACCGGAATTGAACCCGGGACCCTTCAGTCCCCAAGCCAATGCTCTATCCATTGAGCCAAACCGGTCTTGGCTCTTTTAGTTGTAGTTTTGAAATTGTTGTGCGAGGCCGCACCTGTGCCGCCATCTTGGTTTTATCCTAATGAGCTTTTACAAATAGACAAATCTGAGCAACTCAAATCCCTATAAAGTTATATGAAATTTCCATCATTGCAGAAAGTTCCCTTGTGTCCTTTAAGATGTACACAAATAGTGTTGTTATCTATTTCATTGTTTCATACTTTTCCCACTGAGCACTTAGACTTTAAGGTCCATCTAAGTGTTTGTAAACATTAATCTATTGCTTACAAATGCTGTTTCTAGCTGTGTGATTTCTCTCTCCTGGGGTGGACACCCTGGTGACCTCCAAGTTTCCACTACCCTAAACAATACTGCAAGGGGATGATGCTTCCTTTTGAAACCCTATAATAAGACTAAGTTAGAGGCAGTTATGATTTCCATATTACAAATGTATTCATTCCCTGAATGTTTATTGGCCATCCACCATGTTCCAGTGCTGTGCTAGGGGTTAGGATTAGGGTTAGGGTTAGGGATAGGGTTAGGGTTAGGGTGTGGGTTAGGCAGAGAGTAGGAGGGGCGAGAGCAGCAGAGCCTAATGGGCTGCAATGAGGCCTTGGCATTTCATGAGGAAATTGAGGTCCTAAGAGACTAATAGGAGGAAACACTATGACATGTATTGTGAGCTAGCCACTGCTCTAAGCATTTCCTTAGGTCAACTCCAAGTCACTTCTCTCTCTGAGCTTGTTTCCTCACTGAAAAATGGAGCTTGGAATAACTTCTGCCTACCAGGATCATAGTGGGAAGTTAATAAACAAGATAGTAAATGCATCACATTATTCTAATGTCATGTATTGAACGATTATGTGCTGGCACTGTCCTATTCTTGTTATGTCCAGGTACATCTCACCTAGTAACCAATTTTTTTTATAATAAATCTTTATTTTTTAGATTATTACAGGTGTTCCTCTTTCCCCCCTCTTCCCCCATAGCTCCCCTCCACCTGATTCCCAACTCCACCCCATGCCCTTACCTCTGCCCCTGTCTTCATCCAATCTCTTCCCTCACCCCTCAGACTCTCTTCCCCTTGAGAATTGTTAGTCCAATCCCTTTCTATGTCCCTGATTCTATTATGTTCACCAGTCCATTTTGTTCTTCAAATTTTTTATTCATTTGATTTTTAGATTCACTTGTTGGTAGGTATGTATTTTACATCTTTTTGTTGTTCATAATTTTTACCTTTACTTTTCTTCTTCTTCCTCTCCTTAAAGAATACCCTTCAGCCGGGACTGGTTTGGCTCAATGGTCTGCTTGGAGACTGAAGGGTCCCGGGTTCGATTCTGGTCAAGGGCATATCCCCAGTAGGGGGTGTGCAAGAGGCAGCTGATCGATGACTCTCTCTCATCGATGTTTCTAACTCTATCTCTCTCCCTTCCTCTCTGTATAAAATCAATAAAAAAATATATTAAAAAAAAGAATACCCTTCGGCATTTCATGTAATCCTGGTTTGGTGTTGATGAACTCCTTTAACTTTTTCTTGTCTGTGAAGCTCTTTATCTGACCTTCAATTCTGAATGATAGCTTTGCTGGGGAGAGTAATCTTGGTTGTAGGTTCTTGTTGTTCATCATTTTGAATATTTCTTACCACTCCCTTCTGGCCTGCATAGTTTCTGTTGAGAAATCAGCTGACAGTCATATGGGTACTCCTTTGTAGGTAACTAGCTGTTTTTCTCTTGCTGCTTGTAAGATTCTCTCTTTGTCTTTTGCCCTTGGCATTTTAATTATGATGTGTCTTGGTGTGTTCCTCCTTGGATTCCTCTTGTTTGGGGTTCTGTATGCTTCCTGAACTTGTAAGTCTATTTCTTTTACCAGGTAGGGAAAGTTTTCTATCATTATTTCTTCCAATAGTCCTTCAATATCCTGCTCGCTCTCCTCTGGCACCCCCAAAATCCGGATGTTGGTATGTTTTAAGCAGTCCCAGAGGCTCCTTACACTATCCTCAAACTTTTGGATTCTTCTTTCTTTCTGCCTCTCTGGTTGGGTGATTTTTTCTTCCTTATATTCCAGATATTTGGTTTGATTCTTGGGGTACTTTGATCTATAGTTGAGTTTCTGTATAATCTTTATTTCAGACATTGTATGCTTAATTTCTGACTGGTCCTTTTCCATTTTTTTTTTTTTTTTGGGTATTCTCTTTAAGAACCTTGAAGTCTCACCAAGCTTCTTGGAGGTCTCATCAAGTTTCTCAAAGGTTTTTAGAAGATTCTTGAGTAATCTTATAAATGTGATTCTGAACTCTGTGTCGTCCATTAGTTTACTCTCCTTCATCTCTCCCATTTGTGACATGTTCCTGTGTTCATGGAGTGGCTTTGTGTGGTAGGTGACCTATCAGCTTCCCCAGTCATCTGGAGTGGTTGCTTTTGGTATATCCCTTTGTGGGCTGAGTGCAAAGTCTTGGTGTGATTAAGCCTTGTTTGCTGTTGGTACTCTGGGAGGAATTGATCTCCAAGCCAAGTGTCTGTGAGGACCTGCTGTGTCTATAAAGGAAGAACTGCTGCACTGGAGACTCGGTTTATTTCAGTGGGGCTTTGGTGCTCACTGAGTCCGTCTCCCAAATGTGTCTCTTATGGGTATGAGTGGTTGAAATTGACCACTAGGAACACTGGCTTCTGGATCTCCAATGGGATTCAGTTTCAGTTACTGTCTGAAGCCACAGTGCAGGAGCTACAGCGAGAATTACAGTTTTCTCCTGTTTGCATGGGACTTGGCGGTTTTGTTGCTGGAGCTGCAGTTTATATGGTTAAGCTGCTTCAATACAGGCCATCCATATGTAAAAGTAGCTTTGTGGTGCCTGGGCAGGTCTGTATAATCTGTGGGCGGGGCCTCAGGGCAGGGTCTCAGGGAAGGACGGGGCCTCAGGGTGAGGCGGGGTTTCAGGAAGTCACTAGGTTGGGGCATGGCTAACAGCGATGGCTGCCATCAGCCATCAGCCATCAGCCATCCCTGCCCTTCCACGTTTCCAAGTCCCTGCTTCCCTGCAATCCAGCGCAGTAAACAATGACTGCTGCGTGCACCTCTGCAAGAGTCGCCCTCACTTCAGCCCGAATGGCCGACAGACCAGCTTCTTCTTGTAGGCATCTGGGTCTTCCATGTGACCCCAGCAATTGGATTTCAAAGTGATTGGGAGCTTCTTTCCTTTTGGGTTGAAAAGAAAAGCTGTGCTTCAGGCCCAGTCACCTGCCACCAGCCCAATTTGCCACCAGCCCGATTCGCATGCCTCCATACCTAGGCTCCTCAGCTTTTCAGCCCTTGTGCTTCTTTCTCTTTCAGCCAGCCTTCCCATGTTTTTGGATGATAGATGTCCTTTGTATTAGTTTTAATTTTTTAAATTGTTGTGCGAGTGGCAGACCAGTTGTTTACCTATGCCACCATCTTGGTTTCCCTAGTAACTAATTTTTATCCACATAACTTAGTAAGGAAGCTACTATTATCATCTCCATTTTATAGAGGAGAAAACTGAGGCCCAAGCAGCAAAGGTAGAACCAGGATTCAAACTCAGATTCTGGGTTCTTAACCATTGAATTACACTTAAATAAATTATATATATGTGACATAGCAAATTTTTAGATTTCTAAAAATTCTAAACATATTTCCCTTCCTGGTGTGTGTGTGTGTGTGTGTGTCTGTGTGTGTAGATTTATGCTCTGGAAGAAAGTCCTGAGCTGCTCTCGCCTTCTCTACTGCCCTCCCCCAGGATCTCCAGGTCTCCTGCCTCAGCACCGAGCAAAACCAGCATCTCCGGGCCTCTCTGAGCCGCTTGCAGCGGGTAGTACAGGTAATGCCTTCTGCTGTGGCCTGGCTCTGCTGCACCTGCTGGGCACCCCTGGGCTCTAACCATAGGCTTTTTCGCCCTCAGCATGCCCAGGCCCAACATGTGAGGCTCCTGGTGGATGCTGAGTACACCTCACTGAATCCTGCTCTCTCTCTGCTGGTGTCTGCTATGACCTTGCGTTGGAACAGATCCAGAGAAAGTGGGCCCTGGGTGTGGAACACTTACCAGGCCTATCTGAAGGTGTGTGATGGGTTCTGGAGAAATTTGGGCCTTGGTTCCAGCATCCTGATCTGAAGATGTCCTTTTGCTCTGCCAGGATACTTACGAGCGGCTGAGGCGGGATGCTGAGGCTGCAGAGAGGGCTGGCCTGGCCTTCGGGGTGAAGTTGGTACGAGGGGCATATCTGGACAAGGAGAGAGATGTGGCCCAGTTTCAAGGGACCAAAGATCCCACTCAGCCTGACTATGAGGCTACCAGTCAGAGGTAGGAATAACATCTAACCTTTAGCGCTCACTACCCATGATGCTGAGCATCCTGTATGTGTCTATACATTTCTCCCTCTTCTTGGTCTAGGATACCATCATTTCCCACTTTTATCCTCCCTTGGATCCCATTGCACTCAGTAAACCCCAGAACCTTGCAGAACCCCACAAGGCCCCACATGATCTGGTCATTGTCATCTCTCTAACTTTTCTTTCCATTCTTTCCCTCACTCACTGCACTCCTTGATGATCCCCAGGGCCTTTGTACTTCCTATCCCACTGCCTAGAATGCTCTCCCTCCAGATAGCTGCACAGTACAACCCTCACCTCCTTAGGTCTTTGTGTATTTGGTACCTTCTTGGGGGACCTTCCCTTGCCCACTCTCTTCCTGGATTTATTTTTCTCTTTATCACTTACCAGTAGTTAAGGTTCTATACAGTTTCATAGGCCCGGGAGGGCAGGGTTTTCTGATTTGTTCACTTCTGAACCTTCAGTGGTTAAAATTGTGTCTGATACATGGTGGTGCTCACTCAGTAGAGATCTGCTGAGTGAATAAACAAACTCCAAGCAGTAAGTACTATTATTATCATCCCCATTGCACAGAGGATGAAACTGAGGCACTGAGAAGTGGTAGGCCCAAAACTTGAGCCCAGGCAGACTGGCTGTAGAACCCATGTTCTTACCCATCACATATTAACTTGTATATGTGATGGGGCAAGATGTGGGTGAGCTCATTGGACCTCCCCCATCCCCATGGCTGGGAAGGAGGACTTTATTTCTTCAACACATACTTGATGACCACCTGATTTAGATCAGGCCCTGGTCTCAGTAGAAATCAAGGTGACCCTACGTCCTGTCCTCAAGGAGCTTTCAAAGTCTGAATCCAGTTCACAGTGGATCAAGGAGAAGTTTCTACAACTGCAGGGAATTATGTAAGATTTCAGGGCAAGGGTACAATCCATCTTTGGAACCCAGGGCCAGTGAATGTTTCTAGGCACGTACCATACAATTCACAATTCTAGGCACGTACCATACAATTCACATACAATTCACGTACCAAAAACTCATCATTCAAAAGTATACAATTAATTCAGTAGACTGTAGTGTATTCACATGCTTGTGCCACCATTGTCACTATCTAATTACAGAACATTTTTATTACATCAAAAAGAAATGCCATTTCCATTCATTAGCAGACACTCCCCATTCCCTCTTCCCCTCAACCCTGGCAACCACTAGTCTTTTTAAAGTCTCTATGGATTTTCCTTTTCTGAACATTTTATATAAATAGTATCATGCAATATGTGACCTTTGTATCTGGCTTATTTCACTCAGCATGTTTTCAGGGCTCAACCATGTTGTAATATATATCTGTGCTTCATTCCTTTTTATGATTAAATCATATTCCATTGTATGAATGGACTACATTTCATTTACCCATTCATCAGTTGATGGATATTTTGTTTCCACCTTTTGACTGTTGTGAATAGTGCTGCTGTGAACATTCATGTACACATTTTTGTGTACACACACATTTTCAACTCTCCCAAAAGTTCAGTTATCTGGAAGCGGATTGCAGGATCACATGGTAACTCCATGTTTAAACTTTTGAGGAACTGCTAGATGGTGTTCCACAAGCATGCACCATTTTATATTCATACCAGCACCTGTTTCAATTTCTGCACATCTTCGTTAGCATGTTTTAATATAAATTTTGAATAATTAATAAATTCACATGATTCAAAAATCAAAATGATATGAAAATGAATACACTGACATATCTCATTTTGACACAAATCCACATCTAATCATGGAGTCTCCCTGGCCCCCACAGGTAACCCCTTTAGTTAGTTTCTTAGCTGTGTTTCCTAAATTCCTTTATACATATAGAGGCAAACACAAATGTTTTTGTATTGCAAAAAGCATCATGTTACATATTACTCCTGGCTTTTCCACTCAACTGTATATGTTAAAGGTAAAATAGATTTAAATAGTCTAGATTTAAAATGGCAACAAGAGTAAGTGGAAGCTATATTGATGCTCCCCCAGGACCAAACTGAAAATACAGAAGAACCATCCTGAAAAATCAACTGAAGACTAGCTGGAGAAAACCCTAATAACCAAGGACAGAAAGTAGAGACCACATAGAGACTAGTAGGAAGTGTGGAGGCACAAAAGAGGTGGCTGGGCTCCCACAGACAGCAGCTGAAGTCCCAGAGGAATATATCAGCTGTGGAGATTCCCACAGAGAACTCTGGGATCTAAACACCAAGCTGGGCTCCCCATCCCAGAGCACCAGAACTGAGAAAAGTACCCACATAACACCTGTCTATGAAAAACAGCAGGGTTGCTGTCTGCCAGACAGAGATGGCTGGAAATGGAGGCACCATTTTAAAGGACCAATGACAAATTTTCGTTTGCAGCCATTCACCTTGAACTCCAACAGAGGGAGGCAGAGTGGACTGGAGCTGTGTGAGGAAAGTTCAGGGTTGGGGGCTCTGGAGTTGAAGTTCGGAGGGCAGCCAACTCATTCATTATATCGTGCTGTGGAGGACATTTTTCTCCAGCGAACCTTTGCTATGAAGGTGATTTTTGAGGGAAAGGCAGTCAACACACCCTGTTGGAAGAACTCTTGCTCCACCCTGAGGCCAATAACCTGATGCCAATAAAGGCTGATAACAATCTGACTGCAGGCAGAGGAGGATTTCTAGAGCCTTTGAGTCTTTGCCTGATCTCCTTCTGGGTCTGGGGTTAGGAAACACAGACCCTTGTGCACATTTTGGTCCTTTCTAAAGGCACCCAGCCAAAGCAGAGGGAGCTACAAGCTGGGGATTGCTGACAGCTACAAACAAGTACTGAGGGTCAGTCACAAACAGCGTTTGAGATTGTCTTACACTAGAGATTGGGAGTCTTAGCAGATCTACCTAATACACAGACAAAAACCCAAATGAGCAGCCAAAATGGAGAGACAAAAACAAGCCCCAAATGAAAGAATAAGATTCTCCAGAAGAAGATATAAATGAAATGGTGATAAGAAATTTATCTGATATAGAGTTCAGAATAATGATGGCAAAGATGCTCAGTAGCATGAGAAAAGATACAGTAACTATGAAAAAAGACCAGTTGAAAATAAAGAATGACATAGCACTACTAAAGAGCATGTAGGAAAAAATACACAGCAGATTGAGGAAGCTGAGGATCAAATCAGTGAATTAGAAGACAGGGTAGAAAAAAAATCACTCAGAGAACCAAAAAGAAAAACCAATTAAAAAACAGAAGGACAATCTAATGGAGATATAGGACAACATAAAATGTAACAATATTCACATTTTGGAATGCCAGAATGCAAAGAAAGTGAGAAAAGGATAGAAAATATGTTTGAAGAAATAATGGCAGAAAACTTCCCTAATCTGCTGAAAGAAAAAGTCACACAAGTTCAAGAAGCACAGGGAGTCCCAAGTAAGAAGAACCCAAACTGGCCCACACTCAGATACTTCATAATTAGAATTAATTAAAGACAAAAATAAAAGACAAACAGAAATTCTTAAAGGCAGCAAAAGAAAAGCAAACTGTTACCTACAAAAAAGCTCTCATCAGAAATTCTACAGGTCAGAAGGAAATGGCATGAAGTACTCAAGATAATGAAAATCAAGAATTTGAACCAAGATTATTATGTCCACCAAGGCTATTATTCAAAATAAAGCTTCCCAGAAAGGGGAAAAAAAAAAAAAAAGTTAATGGAGTTTATCACCACCAAACCAGCACTGCAAGAAATTCTAAAGGGACTGCTGTAATGAGAAGAATGAGAGAGAGGGAGGGAGGGAGGGAGGGAGGGAGGGAGAGAGAGAGAGAGAGAGAGAGAGAGAGAGAGAGAGAGAGAGAGAGAGAGAGGGAGAGGGAGAGAGAATGAAAATGGCAATAAATAAATACTTACCAAAAATAACCTTAAATGTAAATGGATTAAATGCTCCAATCAAAAGACATAGGGAAGCTATGGAATACAAAAACATGACTCAATTATATGCTGTCTACAAGAGACCCACCTCAGAACAAAAGACTCACACAAGATGAGAGTGAAGAGATGGAAATTTTTTTTCCATACAAATGGAAATGAAAAAATAAAAAGCTGGGATAGCAATACTCATATCTAACAAAATAAACTTCAAAATGAAGGCCATCACAAGAGACAACAAAGGTAACTACATATACTAAAGGGATTGATCCAATGAGAGAATATAACCTTATAAACATATATGCACCCAATATAGGAGCAGCCAAATATTTATAAAACTTCTAGAGAACTTTTAAGGGAGAGGTCAACAGCAATACAGACATAGTAGGAAAGTTAAACAGCCCTCTGACTTCATTGGATAGATCTTCCAGAAAACAATTAACAAAGAAATAGTGACTCAAAATGACACACTGGATCAGATGGATTTAATCGACTTTATAGAACATTTCACCCCAAAGCTGTAGAATATACAGTCTTCTCAAATGCACATGGGTCATTCTCAAAGGTAGGCCTCATGTTAAGACACAAAACTAATGTCTACAAGTTCAAGAATATTTAAATCATATCAAGCACCTTCTCAGACCACAATGAAATAAAATTTGAAATAAACTACTGTAAAAACACTCAAAAACATTCAGACACTTGGATGCTAAATATCATGTTATTAAACATGAATGGGTTACCAAAGAGATCAAGAAAGAAAAAAAGAAAACAAACAAACAAACAAACAAAACCAACAAGGCTCCAGGGGACCCTGACACATACGAGGAGAAACTGAACTGTCTGGCATCAGGGCAGGAACTCAGGGATGGCTTTCTTTCAGACAGAGGTGCTTGCAGCTGTCATTGTTTTGTTCTGGGACCTCCCCAGTGCAGGACTGACTGGTGGCCATTTCTATTTGCTCTGCCCTGGTGATTCCCTGAAACCTTGCCTGACCCAATTTACAATCCCACCCAAACAAGTTGTCTGCAGCGGCTTTTGCATATGAATGGCCTGTCCTTTCACAGGCTAAAACCCTCTCAAACAAGCTGCAGCAGGATTAGGGAGCCCCGAACCTATCAATAAAAGTCCCAAGACTTGACACCAGCACCAGCCTGCCTTGCTTCACAGGTAGGCCTCATCTAGACACTTCCAAATCTGATACAAAAAGGAGGAATCTGCAAATCTCTCTGTAGCTCCTGCTGGATGGCCCCGGGCAGTGGCTGTCTTTGCACGTCCCTGGAGACCCAAGAGCCAGTATACCCAGTGGTCAGTGTGAGACCATACCAGATGACAACTCTTCACATCCATACACAACATACACAAGGGGCATAGCCAATTGGCTTGGAGATCAACGCTTCCCAGTGATACCAACAACAAGCAAGGCTTAACAACAAGACTGCACACACATCCCACAAAGGGCTACACCAAGACTGTCCACCTCAGGTAACTGGGAGGCTGACTCACTGAACCATATAGGACACCTTAGCACACAAAGCCACCCAACCAACTCAGGGAAGTTGTGAAAATGCCAAGACAAGAAAAACAACTGGCAGGAATCCAAGATGGCTGCACAAGTAAACACCTAGCCGCAGCTGCACACAACAATTTCAATAAAATACAACTAAAATATAAAATGGACATTACCCAGAACTACAGGAAAGTCGACTGACTGGAAATTCTACAACAAGAAGCAAGGAGAAAAACCAGAAGGAAGAGTGGAGGAGCTGTAAAAGAAAAAGGTACGGAGACACGTGGCGTGCGCGGAGAGGACGAAGCCGAGAGCAAGGGCGGCTGAGTGCCTGGTTGGTGTTCCCTAGCGGGAAGGAGATAAAAGCTCTGACTGTGCTGGGCCCCAATTCCAACTGCTTTGAACCCCAGTTCTAGGCCAGACCCCGGGGACCCAGGCTCATCCATAGGGAGCTGGGCCATAAGGCAGAATCCCGGGGGAGCAGCGAAAGGAGGTCCCGGAGGCGCGCACATTGCGCGCAGAGAAGGGACGGAACCGTGTGATTGCCCTGGCAGGAAGGAGACAAAAGCTCCCGAATGCTCTGAACGCTACCTCCAATTCCACTTCCAAGTGAACTGAACCCCAGTTCTGGGCTTATTGGGGGAGAGCCTAGACTGTTTGGTAGCAGACGAAAATCGAGGGCACCTTTCTCTCAGAGGTGCTTGCAGCGAGTACTGAAGAACCCTGGGGATTACTGATACTTAGGAACTGTATAGGGTAGGGCTGAGGGAAGCCAAGGCTGCAGGCTCCACCCTGAAACCCCGCCCCATCAGAGAAGCTGCGAATATGCAATGAAATAGATCACAAACGAAAGAAATGGAGGACAAAAAGCCACTGGATATAGAGTTTAAATCTATGCTTATAAGGTTTTTCAAGAATTTCCTAGAAAAAGTCGATAAGAACTATGAGGATATGAAAAGGGATAAACTAGAATTAATAAGGAATCAACAAGAAATAATAAGGGATCAACAAGAAATAAAGAATACATTGTCTGAAATAAAAAAGATTATGCAGAGTCCTAAAAACAAAATGGAAGATCGCAAGAATCAAGTCAAAGATTTGGAACATAAAGAGCCAGAAGACACTTCTCTGAAAAAGCAAGAAGGCAAGAGAATCTAGAAAATTGAAGATAATGTAAGAAACCTCTGGGACAACTTCAAGCGAACCAACATCAGAATTATGGGGGTGTCAGAAGATGAGACAAAGCAAGATATCAAAAACATACTGAAAGAAATAGTGACAGAAAACTTCCCCCACCTGGTGAAAGAATTGGACTTACAAGTCCAGGAAGCGCACAGAACTCCAAACAAAAGGAATCCAAAGAGGACCACACCGAGACACATCATTATTAAAATTCCAAGAGCAAAAGACAAAGAGAGAATATTAAAAGAAGCAAGAGCAAAGAAGGTAGTAACCTATAAAGGAGCACCTATACGATTGTCAGCTGACTTCTCAACAGAAACCATGCAGGCCAGAAGGGAATGGCAAGAAATACTCAAGGTGATGAATAGCAAGAACCTACAGCCAAAAATAATCTACCCAGCAAAGCTATCACTCAGAATCGAAGGCCAGATAAAGAGCTTCACTAATAATAAAAAAGCTAAAGGAGTTCATCACCACCAAACCAGAATTATATGAATTGCTGAAGGGGGTTCTTTTGGAAGAGAAAGTAAATAAAGATAAAAATTATGAACAACAAATACGTAACTACAACAAGTGAATCTAAAAACCAAGGAAATTAAAAAAAAATCTGAAGGGGAGTGAACTGACGATTCTTGGGGAAAAGGGGAGAGGGGGATGTGGGAAGAGACTGAACATAAACTGTGCACCTATGGATGAGGACAATGGGGGGTGGGAAAAGGGCAGAGGGTGGGTGGGAACCTGGTGGAGGAGAGCAATGGAGAGGGGGGAAAAGGAACATTTGTAATAATATGAACAATAAAAATTTATTAAAAAAAAAAGAAAAAAGAAAATGCCAAGACAAGGAAATAGATCACAAACAAAAGAAATGGAGGAAAAGAATAGACTGGATATAGAGTTCAAATCTACGCTTATAAGGTTTTTCAGGAATTTCCTAGAAAAGGTCAATAAGACCTATGAGGAGATGAAAAGGGATCAATAAGAACTAATAAGGGATCAATAAGAAATAATAAGGGATCAACAAGAAATAAAGAATACATTGTCTGAAATAAAAAATATTATACAGACTCCTAAAAACAAAATGGAAAATCACAAGAATCAAGTCAAAGATTTGGAACATAAAGAGCCAGAAGACACTCCTCTGCAGAAGCAAGAAGACAAGAGAATCCCAGAAGATGAGACAGAGCAAGATATCAAAAACATACTGAAAGAAATAGTGACAGAAAACTTCCCCCACCTGGTGAAAGAAATAGACCCACAAGTCCAGGAAGCGCACAGAACTCCAAACAAAAGGAATCCAAAGAGGACCACACCAAGACACATCATAATTAAAATTCCAAGAGCAAAAGACAAAGAGAGAATATTAAAAGCAGCAAGAGCAAAGCATGTAGTTACCTATAAAGGAGCACCCATATGTTTGTCAGCTGATTTCTCAACAGAAACCATGCAGAATCGAAGGTCAGATAAAGAGCTTCACTAATAAAAAAAAAAAAAAAAAGCTAAAGGAGTTCATCACCGCCAAACCAGAATTATATGAATTGCTGAAGGGGGCTCTTTCGGAAGAAAAAGAAAATAAAGATAAAAACTATGAACAACAAATACCTAACTATCAACAAGTGTATCTAAAAACCAAGGGAATTAAAAAAAAAATCTGATGAACAATATTAACTGGTGAATATAATAGAATCAGAGGTATGGAAGGGGAGTGGACTGACGATTCTCAGGGAAAAGGGGAGAGGGGGGTGTGGGAAGAGACTGAACATAAACTGTGCACCTATGGATGAGGACAATGGGGGGTGGGGAAAAGGCAAAGGGTGGGGTGGGAACCTGGTGGAGGGGAGCAATGGAGGGGGGGATGAGGAACATTTGTAATAATATGAACAATAAAAATTTATTTAAAAATAAATAAATAAATAAATAAATAAATAAATAAATCATACACAAGGGGCAGACTCAGTGAGCACCAAAGCCCCACTGAAGCAAGTCCTGTTCCATAAGGGTGTCTCCTGCACAGCAGCTCTTCCATTTTAGACACAGTGGGTCCTCACAGCCAATTGGCCTGGAGGTCAGTTCCTCCTAGGGACTTCAACAGCAATCAAGGCTCAACTACAAGATTGTGTACACAGCGCACAGAAGGATGCACCTCAGGTGATTGGTGAGGTTGAGCCACTGGGTCCTGTAGGACACCTTCTACACAAGGCCACTCTATCAACTCAAGGAGACTTAGTAGCTACCCAATACATAGAAACAAACACAGGGAAGCAGCCAAAATGCAGAGACAAAGAAACATGTCACAAACGAAAGGAATGGAAGAAAGCAAACTAACTGGATATAGAGTTTAAAACCACAGTTATAAGATTACTCAAGCATCTTCTGGAAACCTCCAAGAGACTTAGTGAAACTTTCAAGAATATTAGTGAAAATGTAAAAAAAATAGAAAAGGACCAGTTAGAAATTAAGCATACACTGACTGAAATAAATAATATACAGGGATTCAATAATAGACTAGGTAGGCGTCTTCAAACTACGGCCCGCGGGCCACATGCGGCCCGCAGAGGAGTCTGCTTGGCCCGCCAGGTTTTTTGGGCAGTGAGCGCAGCCGAGGTGTTACAGTAGGAATTAGTAGTTCATATAGTCCGGCCCTCCAGCTCTCTGAGGGACCGTGATCTGGCCCCCACTTTAAAAAGTTTGAGGACCCCTGGACTAGAGGATCTCAAGAACCAAAATAATGATTTGAAATATAAGGAAGCAGAAAACACCCAACTAGAAAGCAAAAATAATCCAAAAATATGAAGATGGTGTAAGGGGACTCTGGGACAACTTCAAGCCTACCAAAATCTGAACTATGGGAGTGCCAGAAGAAGAGAGCAAGATATTAAAACCTATTTAAAGAAATAATGTCAGAAAACGTCCCCCACCTGGTGAAAGAAATAGACTTACAAATCCAGGAAGTGCAGAGAACCCCAAACAAGAGGAACCCAAAGAAGACCACACCAAGACATATCATATTAAAATGCCAAGGGCAAAAGACAAAAAGGGAATCTTAAAAGCAGCAAGAGAAAAGCAGTTAGTTACTTTTAAGGGAGTTACCATATGACTTTTAGCTAATTTTCCAACATAAATTATGCGTGCTAGAGGGAGCAGCAAGAAATATTCAAAGTGATGAATAGCAAGAACCTACAACCAAGATTACCCAGTAAAGCTATCACTTAGAATTGAAGGTCAGATAAAGAGCTTCACAGACAAGAAAAAGCTAAAGGAGTTTATCAGCACCAAACCAGTACTATATGAAATGCTGAAGGGTATTCTTTAAGAAGAGGAAGGAGAAGAAAAAGGCAAAGATAAAATATGAACAACCAAGTGGCAACAAATACGTATCTACAACAATTGAATCTACAAATCAAATTAATAAAAAAAAATCTGATGAACAGAATAAACTCGTGAATGAAATAGAATCATGGACATGGAAATGAAACAGACCGATGATTCTCAGAGAGAAGATGGTGTTGGGTGCAGGAAGAGATTAGACAATATCTTATATGCATGTATGCATTACCTATGGACACAGACAATAGGGTGGTGATGTTTCTATCTCTCTTTCTCCCTTCCTCTCTGAAATCAATCCTATATAATAAAAGGCTAGTATGCAAATTGACCAAAAAGTAGAACAACCAGTCACTAAGACACACAATGACCACCAGGGGGCAGATACTTGATGCAGGAGCTTCTCCTGGTGATCAGTACACTCCCACAGCGGGGAGCTCCACTCAGCCAGAGCTCACCACTAGTGAGCATAGCAACGGTGGCAAGATCCTCCCTCACCTCCACAGGCAGTGCTAAGAATATCTGACTGTCGGACATCCTCTGAAGCTCCTCAACTGCGAGAGGGCACAGGCCAGGCTGAGGGACACTCCCTCTGCCCCTAAGTGCACAAACTAGTAAAAAAAAAAAAAAAAAAAAAAAAATATATATATATATATATATATATATATATATATATATATATATATATATATATACACACACACACACACACACACACACACACACAGGCAGCCAAAACCGGTTTGGCTCAGTGGGTAGAGCATTGGCCTGTGGACTGAAAGGTCCCAGGTTCGATTCTGGTCAAGGGCATGTACCTTGGTTGTGGACACATTCCCAGTAGGGGGTGTGCAAAAGGCAGCAGATTGATGTTTCTCTCTCATCAATGTTTCTAACTCTCTATCCCTCTCCCTTCCTCTCTATAAAGAATCAATAAAATAAAATAAAATAAAAATAGGCAAAGGACCTAAATAGACACTTCTCCAAAGCAGACACACAGATGGCCAAGAGACATATAAAAAAAATGCTCAAGTCAATAAAAAAATATTTATTTAAAATGACAATAAGATATTACCTCACACCTGTCAGAATGGCTACTATCAACAAATGACAAGTGCTAGCAAGGATGTGGAGAATAGGGAATGTAGACTGATGCAGCCATTATGAAAAACAATATGGAATTTCCTCAAATAATTAAATATGTTCAGTGGTTGAATGTCGACCTATGAACCAAGAAGTCATGGTTTGATTCCTGATCAGGGCACATGCCCAGATTGTGGCCTTGATTCCCAGTGTGGGATGTGCAGGAGGCAACTGATTAATTATTCTCTCTCATCACTGATGTTTCTATCTCCCTCTCCCTTCCTTTCTGAAATCAATTAAAAATATTTTTTAAAATTAAATATGGGTCCTAGCCAGTTTGGCTCAGTGGATAGAGCATCAGCCTGTGGACCAAAGGGTCCTGTGTTCTATTCCAGTCAAGGGCATATGCCTGGGTTATGGGCTCATCCCAGTAGGGGGAGTACAGGAGACAGTCAATCAATGATTCTTTCTCATCATTTATGTTTTTATCACTCTCTCTTCCTCTCCCTTCCTCTCTGAAATAAATAAAAATATTTTTTAAAAATTAAATATGGAACTGCCATTTGACCCAGTGATCACACTTCTAGGAATATATCCCAAGATACCCAAAACACCAGTCAGAAAGAATGTATGCACCCCTATGTTTATAACACCAATTTACAATAGCTAAGTGCCCATCAGAAGATTTTTAGATAAAAAAAACTGTAGTATATTTACACCATGGAATATTATGCAGGTATAAAAAAAGAAGGCTCTCTTACCATTTGAGACAGGATGGAGGGACCTGGAGAGTATTATACTAAGTGAAATAAGACAGAGAAAGATAAGTATCACATGAGCTCATTCATATGTGGAATCTAATAAGCAAAATAAACTGATGAACAAAATAGATCCAGAGACTTAGAAGTATGGAATAAACTGCGGAATCTCAGAGGGAAGGCGGGGAGGGTGGGTGGGTGGGAAGAGATAAACCAAAAATCTTTTATGCATAACCCCTAGGCACAGACAATAAGGTGGTGAAGACCTGGGGTGGGGATAGGGCGGGCTAGAAGGGTCAATGGGAGAATAAAGGGAACATATATAATACTTGCAACAATAAAATTTTAATTTTTCTTAAAAGGCAAAATAGTCCAGTAATAATGAGCCCAAGACTTATAGCATCAGACAGCCTGGGTTCCAAACTGATTGGGGAGGCTGAACCACTGGGTCCTACGACACCTACCTGGCCATTTCTAACTGTGTGACCTAGGGACAAGAGACTTAATCTCTTTCCCATTCCATCTCTCTCTCTCTCTGTAAAATGGGGGTAATCAGAACATCTGCCTCACAGAGTTGATTTGAAAGTGAGATGAATGAATATGTGTCAGGCAAGGAGACTTAGTGAAGAAACTAAACTATTGGAGTGCGGGCAAGGTTGGAAGAACCCACAGGGAATGTTGAAGCACCTAGGAACCCACAAAAGCGGGAAGCCATTATGGCCCCTGTGCTATAGGTGGGGAAGGACAGCCATACTGGAGGAGATGTGGCGAACATAGGACAGTTAGGGTAGAGCAAGGAGGGGGCTAAGGGACAAAACACCTGAGTTCTCTTTCGTCTCACCTCTGATCTTCTGCCCATGACTCCATGGGTGATGCAGGACACAAAAGTCAGCCTCCAAAGGGGCAGAGAAAACGAACAGATTTAGAAGGCAATGGAAAACGGCCCACGAAGGCCACAAGGTGGCATCTGGCCTACAGCAGCTCAGAAAGCATTTTCCAGTCCTTTTACCCTTCTGTACCCAGATGCCCCTGTCCTTTCTACAGCTGCATGGCAATCCTCTGTGCCATCATTCATCCAGCCAGTCCCCTACTTATAGACATTTGGGTTGGTGCTAGTCTCGTTCTACAGACAATGCTGCAGTGAATGACCTTAAGGAAACATCATCTTCTGCATGTGATGTGGCCCTTTGTTGCGAGACTGCCATTATGACAAAGACTTTTTGTACACTGTCCTCTCACTCCATCCTCACAGCATCACTGTTAGGTGAACTCACATTGTTACAAGAGAGGAAAATGCTCTGGGAAGGAATGTTCCTTGCAGCCAGTCCAGGTGGAAGTGGCGTATTTTGTGACTCCAGAGTCCTTGCTCTTAGGCACCCCAAGAACAGAAATGCCCAGTCCCTGAGGCCTGACCCTTACTCACCAGGTACCATAGCTGAAACAACTCTCTTCAGTTACAGACGCTGTCTGGAGCTGATGCTGACTCATGTATCCCACCGTGGCCCCATGTGCCACCTCATGGTGGCTTCCCACAATGAGGAATCTGTTCACCAGGCAACCAAAAGGTATGAGGTGGGCCCCTCCCTTCCTCTCCCTCACTCAAATGCCAGGGATAGGTAGAGGCCCCTGTGCTATAGGTGAGGAAGGAGAGCCAATGGGAGGAGCAGTGTAGGGACAGTAGGTTCAGCGGAATTCTGGGGAGGGTATTAAAAACATTTAACCCCTGCTATGCCTGTAGGTCTTATAGGCCCCAGCTGAACAAGGCATCATCTCTTATTTGCTGGAGTATGGGGAGGTCTGGGGGTGTCAGAAAACTCACTAAGAAACTTTCAGGGACTTCGGAACACTAGTTATTTATCATTAAGTTTAGAAGTATTTTAATATTTAAATAACTGGAATAGCCCTGTGGGTACCTAATGGCTGACTTTCAGCTCAGATTCAGCCACTGTCTGAATTGGTGATGTGACCTTTTCTGTAGCATGTGGGAGCTGGGCATTCCTCCGGATGGGCCAGTCTGTTTTGGACAACTTCTGGGGATGTGTGACCACGTCTCCCTGGCATTGGGTATGTGAACGGCCCATTCCCCGCCACCACCATGCCTCATCCAGCCCCAGGCCTCACTCCTCAGCCAGGTCCCTTCTCACATTTCCAGCCAATACCTGGTCATCCTCCTCTCTAGAACCTTCAGATGACCCTGTCTCCAGACCCTCCCAGAGAAATCTGTTACTCCAATGTCTAAGGCCTTGCAGGCCTTTGTCTCTGTGCCTGCTGTCTGTTGTTTAGCTGGTTCTTGATCATGCTGTCTTGTTTCCTATGTGCTTTGTTACCTTTACCACTTTGCTCCCCAGTGACTGTGACCAGAAGAATTGTTTTTCTCTGCCACTGTACCCTAAATTCATAACTTCAGGTCTCTTGAGATATCCCAGGTATGCAATTTAGGCTGCATATGTGTAAGGGGACTTATCCATGGCCACAACCTCTCAGAGGTGGATTTCTCTGTTTTCTTCCCTGCTCTCTTATGGTCAAGGCCACTCCCTGGGAGTGGAGGGAACTCTTACTCTGAGGGTGTACATTTTTGTGATCCAGCTGAATGCGGGGGACTTCTCTACACCCTGGTCAGACTTCGGCCTCCTTTTCTCTATCCCTTGGGCTCTGTGACATCATCAAGTAGCAGCTCAATTTTGCCTTCAGGACAGAAATGCTTCCTGTGCACCCTTTCCCTCTCTGGTTCTCATTTTCTCTTAATTCTTGGATTAGTAAATTCCTTATTCTCTTGACTTTAAGATTTTTTTAAATTTTTAAAAAAATATATTTTATTGATTTTCCACAGAGAAGAAGGAAGAGGGATAGAGAGCTAGAAACGTCGATGAGAGAGAAACATTGACCAGCTGCCTCCTGCACACCCCCTGCCGGGGATGTGCCCGCAACCAATGTACATGCCCTTCACCGGAATAGAACCTGGGACCTTTCAGTCTGCAGACCGATGCTCTATCCACTGAGCCAAACCGGTTTCGGTGACTTTAAGATTTTTTAATGTTAACTCCAGAATTGTTGGTTTTCCAGTAGGAAATGTTGTCTAACTCATTTAGTCTGCCATGTTCTCAAAACTGGAAATCTCTGTTTCAGATGGGGCCTAGGGGAGCCTCTCTCCAAACATGAGCCAACATCCTGCTTATCCTCTCCCTGCAGGGCAGGCTGGCTATGCCGTGTATAAGTCCATCCCCTATGGCTCCCTGGAGGAGGTGATCCCCTACCTGATCCGGAGGGCCCAGGAGAACCAGAGTGTGCTGCGGGGTGCCCGCAGGGAATGGGAGCTACTCAGTCAAGAACTTCGGCGGAGGCTGCTGGGGCGGGGCCTGAGGGTGCCTTCTTAGTTCCCCCAGGGGTTATGTGGTCAATAAAGGTCCTGAGCTACTGCCCTGCACTGAAGCTGCCTCCTTGGAGAGGGGATGATCTTGACACCAGCCAGCCCAAGAGGGTGCTCTGCAGTTCAAGAGAGAACTTTAGATAACCCTAGAGCATACAAGGGCATTGATCAAAGACTAAAGAAACCTCCCCCCACCCTGAAGCAGTCTATCCTAAGATGGGCCTAGGGTCAGGCTCTCTTCAACCGGTCAGGAACTCTCTTCACTCCAGTAGATGCCCAGATGAAGAGGAGACACTGAGGCACTGAAGTCGAGAGTCTGGGCTAGAGCCACATGTGCAAGGAGAGACAGAGAGGAGAGGCAAACTACTCTCATTTAGTAACATTTTCTGAGATCCCTTCTGAGCTAGACTCGGGATGAATAATGCTGGGAACACAACAGTGTCAAAGACTACCCCAAGCCCAGCCTCACAGGGTTCTTAGTCCAGTAGAGGTAGACAGACCCATCTCCAGACAGATAGTCCAGAATGGTTAGGCTGTGATGGGGAAAGCCCATGCAGATATCAGGCCAGAGGAGACACCTCTGTGATCAAGAGAGCTTCCCAAAGTATTCATAAGAATAACCAAGTGAACATGGAGAAGAGCATTCAAAGGCAAGGGCATGTGCATAAACAGAATTGTAAAATAGACTGGGGATGTGGAGACAAGGTTGGAGGATGGGCAGAGCCAGATGATGCAGTTTTAGATACCAGGCTACAGACCGTGGACCTGGTCCCAAGGGCACTGGGGAGTCAGGAGCATTTCAAGCCAGGGAGGGACAGTCAGGTTTAGCTTTAGAAGATCCTCTGGCTGCCTGTGGTGTGTGAATCGGAGTGGGGAGACAGGCTGGGAGCCCTGGGGAATCTGGAGTAGGAAATCCCCCAGGGCTAGGCTGTGGGGGAGAGGAGAGAGGTATATCAGGAGACTGTGAGTGGGATGTGGGATTAATAGGCTGGATGGAAGGAGCCTAGGCCTCTGGCTTGAAGTGGGGATAGTGGGGCCAATCCTGAGATAGGGATCAGGAAGGAAATACAGTTTTGAGGCCAGTGTAGGATTTAGTTGGTATGAAGGTCCCAAGAGATGTCTAGGACATTGTGGGGCCCCAGGTCTGGGGAAAAGAGGAGAAGATAAGGCAGAACAGAGAGATGAAACAGCTCCTGGTAGTGGGTGGGAAGTATGGGACGAAGACCACCAAGCACAGGGATAGGCTGGCCAGCTGCCTCAAAAAAGTCCTGAAGTCCTGGGCTGGGGTGGGGTGAGGAAGGAAGGGTGCTGTAGGGTGCAGCTGACAGCTCCAGAGCAGACATCAGTGTCTGTTCTCTCTGGTCACCTCAGAGCCCTAGGGGGAGGGTGCCTCTCACTGAAGAGAGCCTATTGTGCAGACTCAAACGTGGCAGGAAGCCACTGGTGTACCTGAGCTTAGGATTCCCACCCAAATTGCCAGAGCTAGTGCTCCAGGATCACCTGGCAGACATGGTGATCACTGTTGAAGCCCAAAGGTAGGTGCTAAGCCCCATGGACCCTGGTCTGGGCCCCAGAACCTTCTCAGAGCTTACTGGGCCCTCAGCTTTCCACTAGACCCTGTTCCTCAGGCTGCCCCCTTCCTTTCCACTCCTTCTACAGCCCCAGGCCCCACTCCTTTATCATCGCCTGGCTCCATTTAGCAGACCCTTGCCAAGCATGTCAAAATCGCCACTGGTAGGCCACGAGTTTGACATGCTAGCGACCCCTTTCTGCCATCAGTCTTTCCCCTAATCTGTAGACCCCATTCCAGCACACTGATACTTTCCTAAGCCTCAGCCTGCTCTCTAATGAGATCCTCTCATAGCCCTCAGACCTTGAGCCCTCTCTTCTTCCTCAAGCCCCAGCCACTGTACGCAGGCCAGGGCCCTTTCCCCAGCTCACAGAACCTACCTTCAGACCGTCTCTTCCCTTGGATCTACTCTCACAGCCGTAGACCCCACCGCCTCTTAAGCTCCTCTTCCTCCAGTCCATGGGTAATCTTCAGACCCTCTTGCCAAACCCCCAGTCTCCTTTCCCAGGTCCAGATCCTATTCCAGCTCTCAGACTCCCTTAGATCCCTGATCTTTATGATCTTACAGATATGTAGCTCTCACAAAACCTACCCCTTTTTTCATTCAGATGCCTCCCTCCAAATAAGACCCCTGATCTTCTTCCTTTTCAGACTGCCCAACCCCACCCGCTGCTGCCTCCCCAAGGACTCCCAGCCAGCTGTCATATATATATATATATACTTTTTAAAAAATATATTTTTATTGATTTCTGAGAGGAAGGGAGGAGAGATAGAAACATCAATGATGAGAGAATCATTGATCGGCTGCCTCCTGCATACCCCCTACCAGGGATCAAGCCCACAATCCAGACATGAGCCCCACCAGGAATCAAACGAACTATGATCTCCTGGTTCATAAGTTGACACACTACCACTGAGCCATGCTGGCTGGCCCAGCTTTGTCTTTATTGACCCCTAAGGTCCCATTCATCTCTTCATCCCATCTGCGTGAGACCCCCCCAGTTGATCCCTGCCTAGGAGCTGACTGAGTCCAGAGCCCACAGATGCCCTCCCTGAGTGAGCTCTTACTTCCCCATGGAGCTGAGCTCCATCTGGGATCCAGAAACCCTGGTGGGCCATCTGCATCACCTGGCTGTTGCTGGCAGTCCAGGCTGGGGCCTCTTCCCGCTCCTGAGGAGAGGTGAAGGTTTGGCTGCTGGAACCACCTGTGGGGGCAAAATCCAGGGGCAATATGAAGATTCGACTTAAGTTGGTGAGTCAACAGTTTTGTTCCAGACACCTACTACCGTGTTTCCCCGAAAATAAGACATCCTCCAAAAATAAGACCTACTTACAGGTTTCCTTCTGAGTGAAATATAAGGCATCCCCCCGAAAATAAGCCCCCCTCCTAGGCTAAACATGAGAGATTTGGTCCATTGATTCTGAAAGAAATGGAGTCACAAGAAATTCACCAGAAATTCAGGAATTGGATTGTTATGATGATGTTCCAGAAGATGATGACATGATTGCCATTGAATAAATGAGTAAATTCTTGATACTGTAGGATTCACAGTTTGTCTGATTTGTGTTGACAACTACCGTACTACCATACCATATACAGGTAATAAATTTCCTTAATTTTTATTTAACAATAAATGTGTACTGTATTTTTCTTCATGGAAAAATAAGACATCCCCTGAAAATAAGACCTAGCGCATCTTTGGGAGCAAAAATTAATATAAGACACTGTCTTATTTTCGGGGAAACAGGGTATGTACCCAGCTCTATTGTCTGTGATGGAGATTTAGGGGTAAACATGATCTTTTGGGTCGTTGTGAGTGAAATCTATTATGGGAACTTAAGGGAATGATGAGGATAAGGAAAGGATGGGCTTTTGGGTGCGGTGGTACTTGAGTCTCACAGTATAAGAGCCAATTATACAAAAAGCTGGAGGAAATGCATTTCGGAAAGGTGGAATAACCGTTGCAAAGGGCCTGAAGTCAAAACAAACTGGGTATGTGTAAGTAGTGGCAGGGAGCAAGGGCACTCCAGGAGAGGACTGCAGCTGAAGAGGTGGCTGGAACAGACAGGAAGGGCCTCAAAAGGAATATATGGATTTTGTTCTGTGTGTGATGGGACATTATTGGAGTCATGGTAGGAAATTAATATTACCCGGATTGCAATTTCTGTTTTTCATTGATTTTTGTAATTTGATTGTGTATCTGGCCACTTTGTGAACTTGCTTAATAGTTATAATTGTTGATTCTGTTACTTTTTCTTATCTGCAGATGGTGTGGTTTGGTCTCAGCTCAGCAGTCTTTTTTTTTTTTTTTTTTTTTTTCAGGGAGGAATAGAGAGGGAGATAGATAGAGATATCAATGATGAGAGAATCACTGATTGGCTGCCTTTTGCATGCCCATACTGGATACCAAGCCTGCAATCAGGCACATGACCTCCTGATTTATAGGCTGACATTCAAACCCTGAGCCACACCAGCTGGGCATCAGCCCTTCAATCTTTAAACTCTAATTTATTTATTTATTTTGTCATAAGTTGTTGGTCAGAACTCCCTACCTTGTTGCTAACAGGCAATTCTTTCTTTGTTCTAGATATTTAAGGGAATAAGTCTATGTTTCTGCATTAAGTACCATGCTTGCTCTTGTTTTTAGTTTATAATTTTTTTATTAACTAAGGAAGTTTTTATTTATTCTTAGTTTTCTGAGGTGTTTTACTTTTTTTAAGATCATTTTTTATTTATTTTTAACAAACCTTTATTGTTCATATTACAAAAGTTTCTCATTTTTCCCCTCCACCAGGTTCCTACCCTACCCTCTGCCCTTTCCCCACCCCCATTGTCCTCATCCATAGGTGCACAGTTTATGTTCAGTCTCTTCCCCCCCCCCCCCCAACTCCTATTTTCCCTGAGAATCATCAATCCACTCCCCTTCCATATCTCTGATTCTATTATATTCAACAGTTAATATTGTTCATTAGGTTTTTTAATTCCCTTGGTTTTTAGATTCACTTGTTGATAGTTATGTATTTGTTGTTCATAATTTTTATCTTTATTTTCTTTCTCTTCCGAAAGAACCCCCTTCAGCAATTCATATAATTCTGGTTTGGCGGTGATGAGCTCCTTTAGCTTTTTTTTTTTATTAGTGAAGCTCTTTATTTAGCCTTCGATTCTGAGTGATAGCTTTGCTGGGTAGATTATTTTTGGCTGTAGGTTCTTGCTATTCATCACCTTGAGTATTTCTTGCCATTCCCGTCTGGCCTGCGTGGTTTCTGTTGAGAAATCAGCTGATAATCGTATGGGTGCTCCTTTATAGGTAACTACTCGTTTCTCTCTTGCTGCTTTTAATATTCTCTCTTTGTTTTTTGCTCTTGGAATTTTAATTATGATGTGTCTTGGTGTGGTCCTCTTTGGATTCCTTTTGTTTGGAGTTCTGTGCGCTTCCTGGACTTGTGGGTCTATTTCTTTCACCAGGTGGGGGAAGTTTTCTCTCACTATTTCTTTCAGTATGTTTTCAGTATCTTGCTCTCTCTCCTCTTCTGACACCCCCATAATTCTGATGTTGGTTCGCTTGAAGTTGTCCCAGAGGTTTCTTACATTATCTTCAATTTTCTAGATTCTCTTGCCTTCTTGCTTTTTCAGAGAAGTGTCTTCTGGCTCTTTATGTTCCAAATCTTTGACTTGATTCTTGCGATCTTCCAGTCTGTTTTTAGAACTCTGTATAATCTTTTTTATTTCAGACAATGTATTCTTTATTTCTTGTTGATCCCTTATTATTTCTTGTTGATCCCTTATTATTTCTAGTTGATCCCTTTTCATATCCTCATAGGTCTTATTGACCTTTTCTAGGATATTCTTGAAAAACCTTATAAGCATGGTTTTGAACTCTATATCCAGTTGCTTTTTGTCCTCCATTTCTTTCATTTGTGATCTGTTTCCTTGTCTCGGCATTTTCGCAGCTTCCCTGAGTTGGTAGCCTTAAAAGTCTCTGGGTTCAGCTTGGATGGGGCGGAGTTTCAGTGTGGAGCCTACAGCCCTGGCTTCCAGCAGCCCTGCCCTCTGAGGCTCCTGAGTGTCAGTGTTCCTCAGGGTCCTTCAGTACTCGCAAGCACCTCTGAGAAAAAGGTGCCCTCGAGGTTCACCTGCTACCAGTCTAGGCTCTCCCCCACTGAGCCCGGAACTGGGGTTCAGTTCAGTTGGAAGTGGGGTTGGAAGTGGCGTTCAGAGCAGTCTGGAGCTTTTGTCTCCTTCCCGCTAGGGCAATCCAGCAGCACAGTCAACCACCCATTCTCTGAGTGAAATGTGCATTCCTCCTGGACTTCCTTTCGCTGCTCCCCTGGTTTTCCGCCTTACAGCCCAGGCTCCCTCTGTATAAGCCTGGGTCCCCAGTGTCTGGCCTAGAACTGGGGTTCAGTGCAGTCAGAACTGGGGCTCAGCATAGTCCAGAGCTTTTGTCTCCTTTCCACTAGGGCAATCTAGCAGCAGAGTCAACGGTCCGTCCTCTGCGCATACTGTGCGTGCCTCCAGGGGCTCTGTCTTTCGCCACTCCCTTGAGATTCCGCCTAGCAGTCCAGGCTCCCTCTGTATGAGCCTGGGTCCCCAGGGTCTGGCCTAGAACTGGGGTTCAGTGCTGTTGGATCTGGGGTTCAGCACAGTCCGGAGCTTTTATCTCCTTCCTGCTAGGGAACGCCAGCCAGGCACTCAGCCGCCCCTCCTCTCCAGCTCCGTCCTCTCCACGCGCGTGCAACCTGTCTTTGTACCTTAGGCTTTTACAGCTCCTCTGATTTTCCTTCTGGTTTTCTCTTTCCTTCTCATTGTAGAATTTCCAGTCAGTTGACTTTCCTGTAGTTCTGGGTAATGTCCATTTTGTATTATAGTTGTATTTTATTGAAATTGTTGTGTGAGGCTGCAGCTAGGTGTTACCTATGCCGCCATCTTGGATTCTCTCTTCTGAGGTGGTTTCCCCCCCTAATGACAAGTGGGCATTGAATTTTATCAATTGCTTTTTCTATATTTACTGAATTAAACAGTAAATTCATGAATTTAATCTATGAATGTTTTTTATTACATTGATATATTTTCTTTTGTGGAATTATCCTTACTTTATGGGAATAAATTGATGGATTAGCCCTTTTACTTTATTTAGGGGTTTTTCTTTTGTAAACAAAAGAAAAATAAACAAGTGTGAGTACCTTGAGCTACAAAGGTTTTGCACAGAAAAAAAAACCCACCATCAACAAAATGAAGAGACAATCTGCTGAACAAGAGAACGTATTTGCCTATACATCTTAATATCCAAAAATTATAAGGAATTTATAAAACTCAACACTAAAACAAAACGAAACAAAAAAAAAAACCCCAAACTCAAACAACCTAATTAAGAAATGGGCAAGGAGCCAGGAGCGGCCAGGCCCGGAGCGGCCGGGCCCGAAGCAGCTGGGCCCAGAGCAGCCGGGTCAGGAGCAGCCAGGCCCGGAGCAGCAGCAGCCAGGCTGGAAGCTGCAGTGGCCAGACCCGGAGCAGCTGGTTGTGGAACGAACCAGAGCAACAGAGGCCAGGCCCGGAGAAGCCAGGCCCGGAACAGCTCACTCCTCGCCTGCCCCCACCCCAGGGCTGCCTCTCAGACATGGCTGGAGACTTTTGGGGGAACTTGAGGGTCTGCTGAGTCAATTGATGAAGGCTTAGATCTGGATGTGTTGAGTTAGTATAGTGCTGGGATGTTGATCTGTGAGTGCCTTGTGTGGGGTCTGGATGGGGTTGGTTGATCTATTTGGAAATGTAAAAAAAAAAAAAAAGAAAAAAAAAGAAAGAAAGAAATGGGCAAGGGATCTAAATAGACACTTCTCCATACAGATGGCCAATAGAAAAAGATGTTCAATGTCACTAATCATCAGAGAAATGAAAATTAAAACCACAATGAGATATCACTTCTCATTGTCAGAATGGCAATCATCAACCAATCAACAAACAACAAGTGTTGGCAAGGATGTGAAGAAAAGGGAACCCTTGTGCACTTTTGGTGGGAATGCAGAAGGGTGCAGCCAGTATGAAAAAGAGTATGGAGTTGCCTCAAAAAGTTAAAAATGGAGCTGCCTTATGACCCAAGCAATTCCACTTCTAGCAATATATCTTAAGAATCCCAAAACACTAATTCAAAAGAATATATGCACTCCTGTGTTCATAACAGCATTTACAATAGCCAAGATATGGAAACAGTCCAAGTGCCCATCAGTAGATGAGTGGGTAAAAAAACTGTGGTACATTTTTAGTACACAATAAAAAACTGCTCAACCGTAAACAAGGAAAACTTACCTTTTGTGACAGCATGGATGGACCTGGAGAATATTATGCTACATGAAATAAGCCAGTCAGAGGAAGACAAGTATCATATGACTTCACTTATATGTGGAATTTAATGAACAAATAAACTAACAAAGTGGACACAAACAACAGCATGATGATGGCCAGGGCAAAGGGGAGAGAGGGCAGGTAAAAGAGGGTAAATGGAGATGGAAGGAGACTTGACTTGGGGTGGTAAACACACAATATGATATACAGATAATATATTGTAGAATTGTATAGCTACCTATATCATTTTATTTACCAATATCACCCCAATAAATTCTATTTTTAAAAATATCTTTTATTGATTTTTTTTTTTTTTTTTTTTTTTTTTACAAAGAGGAAGGGAGAGGGAGAGAGAGTTAGAAACATTAATGAGAGAGAAACATCGATTCAGATGCCTCCTGCACACTGTCTACTGGGGATGTGCCCACAACCAAAGTACATGCCCTTGACTGGAATTGAACCTGGGACCCTTCAGTCCTCAGGCCGCTGCTCTATCTACTGGGCCAAACAGGTTAGGACAACAAATTCTATTTTTAAAAGGCATCTATAAAAAAAAGAAAAAAAAAGAAAAACGCTTTGTGTTTTAATATCCCCCTGCAGGGATCAGTCAAGACGAATGCAGAAAATCAGTTAGGATGCCATTGCAAATGATGGTAGGCTACTGAGAAAAATAAGATGCAGTAAGTTTAACGTTCAGAAGTTCCTGAAGGATCTCATTTGGAGAGATTTTGTGGCAGAGACTAAGCTGGGTTTGATCAAGTTCATGGTTTATTAGCCATGTCTGTCAAGGACATAGGAGTTCAAGGCCAAGTTGAACTTGTGTGTACTGTTCCTGAAATACGGGATAGGGCCTTGAAAAGAGGAACTCTGAGATAATGGGTGCATAGAAATGGGGTTGGGGCTTGATGGATGCAGAGATGAGGGCTTGGGAGGGTGATCTGAGCAGGATATTGGGTAGGGAATTAGCGAGGGCATAGAGGCAGAGGTGCTAAGGGGGCTGCTTCCTGGATTCTGCCTTACATGTAGTGTTCAAAGTAAACTTGAGAGATTTCCTGATAAAACCCAGAGTTTGCTTTCCTTGAAGAATTGGCAGGACCTGCACATGCACTGAATTAGAGCTAGGTGAAGGCTGTGTCCCTGCCCAGCGCATGAGGCTCATGTCCCCACAAAGTCCACTGTCTCCCTGGCCCCTGAGGACCTTTCTGTGATGTTGACACCTCTGTGATGGGGCATAGATGTCTGCATGGCAGGTAAATGTCATCCCTTGTTCCAACACTCTGGACTGAATGGTGAGCACTGGGTTGAGACGGATCCTGAGGCTGAAGGGTAGGGGTTCCAGGACATAGGAATGGTACCTGGGATCAAGGTAACCCCGGCAGGGACAGAGAATTGGCAAAAGTGTTGCCTGGAGTGAGGGGCAGGGGCAGTCCTAAGCTTCGCTGCCCCTCAGTTATCTAGGTAGATGGTGAGAACTCTGCTTGGCAAACAGTGCTCTTCCTCTCAGTGCTGTTGGGCCACAGCCCTACCATGCAGCTCCTGCTGGCCCTTGGTGCCAACCCAAACCAATAAGTGGGCAGGTGGTGATGCCCCCATACTCCCAGGGCCGTGAGTCTGAGCCCCAGCGCCAGGGACTTCTTTCCCAGAGGCCTCTCACTCCTTGATGACCCTCCCATCCCCATTGACCCCTCTTGACCTCTCAATTAACCCCTTCTTGTCCTCCAGTGATTATTCCCATTCTCCTGATGCCTCCCATGCTCATAGTGATCCTCTCATCCTTTCAAAGACCCCACTGTGTTCCCAAGCTATCACTCCTGTCCTGATATCAGCCTTCTATGTTCACAGTGACTCTTCGTCCCTCAGTGCTCCCATTCTGCCACTTGTCTGTTTGGTCCCTTTTCTAATCCATTCATGTTGTTCAGCTGCTGCCTCAATTGCAGCACACTTGTGCACACAGATGTCTTCTTGGGCTACAGCCTGGCGGTATGGCCTGTGCTGCAGGTGGGGGGTGACCTGCAGCTGCATGAATTCCATTCCTTGGGACTGGGCAGAGAAGTTAGGTGCCAAGCAGAGCCAGCAGGTAGGCAGTGGCCCAAGTGGAGTGGGAGCATCAGGGCAGCTCCTTCACCCTATCTTACCTCATGTGCCCCTCACGCAGGAGCTTGAGATATTACAGCCCTGTCATTCCCACGTATTAGCACCAGCGCAGGGCAGTGAGTTGGCATGCACTGCATCACTGGGCCAATTGCAGACTGGCTCTAGACAGCCTGTGTGGCTCCCTGTCCTTGCTGTGGCTGGTGCAGACAGGTAACTGTCCACACTGTTTAGTCACCACTCCAAGCTACCCAGATTTATCCTCAGACTGCCCTTTACCCCAGGGTATTAAGGCCAGAGCAAATCAGGAGACACCCCCCCCCCCCCCAAATCCAGCTTTGGGGTTCAGTCAGAAGAGGTTGGGGGAGCAGGGAGCACCACTCTCTCTTCATGCCGTATAGTCCCGAACCTTTCCTCAGCTGAGCAGCCTGTGGCCACTGGGGCTAATCAGTATACCCCTCATGGGCCCCAAAGGGCAGCTGCCAGCTTAGGCGAGCCCTGCTGCACCAGCTCTCACACAAATCGTCAAGTGAGAAAGAGCTCTTCCCACACCCCTGCCTGGCAGTTAAGAAGAGCACTCCGGAGAATGCAGGCCTCCTGGTCGCCTCACAAGGAAAGCCCTTTCGTCTCAGACATACACTCTGCCCTCCCCATCTCCAGTCAGAGCGTGGCAACTGAAGCCTCTGGAACCCAGGCTGATGTACTGTTGGCTGACCTTCAGCACTACAGGTATGCCACCCTACCCTTCTCCACAGGCCAACCTAGTCTCCTGCTTGCCTAACTCATGTGTTTATAAACAAAGACCAGGGAGTATGGCAATGGCCGTGGTTACAGTCTTCACTTCTGGACCAGTACCTGGCATGGAGTCCTCCTACTGAAGAGTGGGTACCCAGTTCTGTGTTGTCTCAGGCTGCACACAGGAGGTGTGTGACAAACAGTATAAAATGGGTGCTTGCTCTCTGGCAGCCAGGCTGTTTCTCTTCTGTCCAGTGGCTGGTATAGATCAGCAGCCCCTGATCATGGTGATCTGTGCCCAGGGGCAGCCTCCACCCCATTTAGATTGGGGCCTCTTTGGCCCACCTAGCACCCTGCACCACCGGACCTGCTGCTGCTGATGGCACTGATCCCTACAGCAGGCCTGGTGGGGCTGCACTTTCTCTTCAAGCCCATATGGCTGAGCTCCCTGCACACGCAGGGACCAGCTAGGGGCAGTCTCATACTAAGCCAGGCCTGCTGCCCGGCCACTACTACTGCAGGCCAGAGGCTGTGTTGTTTCTGCAGGCCCATTGGCATGCTCATGGCAGCCTCAGTTCGCCTGTGCAGCTGGTGAAGCCAGGCCTGGCCAAAGTGGGCAGCCTAGAGCATGGGCACCCATACACCTGTGCTGACTGCAGCCCAGGTGAGTACATGTCTCACCTGCCTGCCCAGTGTCCAGTAGCTTAGCAGGCCCTTCATTCTCCACAGGCCTACCTCTGGGGAGGCCCAGGCCCAAGACTACACCACCTCCTTAACTACCCAGGGCTGCCACTTGAGCTCATGTGCAGTGATACGCCTGTGGCCACCTCAGACCTCTACAGCTTCTGCACCCAGGCCCAGGAGGCCTTCACTGGTCAGGGAACCGGTTTGGGTCCTCCAATCATGCTTCCTCATAAGAGAGGTGGACGGGAAAAGGGCTTGAGGTAAAGGCTAATCTGAAGGCATTCTAGAGCCTGGCCTTGGAACCCCTGGGCCACCCTCCTACCAGGCCTTGGTTCGGGCTGGGCTGGACCGAGCCTGCTGACTGGTGGGCAGTTGCAGAATACCTGATACTTGCTGTAGGACGCCTCGGCCCAGGTACAGGTCAGGTTGGAAGGGGTGGGTAGTGGCCGGGGAACCTTCCACAGGGCTCATGTTCCCACATCCAGCAGGATTTGGCTCCTGGGGTGAGCTCTCTGATGGATTGGACCACACTGTGCCCTGCACTCCAGGGTTCCACACCAGTTTAGAGAGCAAAGAGGGGTGGTGGCAGGTGCTATGCACAGCTCGGCTGTACTAATTCCAACCAACTGGTTTGACCCCCAGTGATGCTGTACTATGAGCTGGCTCCCAGAGGTAAGACTACGCTCAGGCCTGTGACATCCCGAGGCCCCTCCCTATTCCAGGCAGGAGCTAGGGCAGGGATGTGGAGAATCAAAGGGAGCTGTGGGGCACCTCGGCCACCCATTCCAGCTCTCTGATGGCCTTGGAGACTCCTGAGGTCACAGGCCACAGACGAGTCCAGAGGAGCCCAGCCTAAGACTCTGGCAGCAGCACCAGTCCCAGCTCTGACCTTTGCCTAGGCCACAGCCGCACAACCAGGGTGAGCCTGCACCACTGCCTGGAGCCCAGCTCCAGTATGGATATCCCTAAAGATCTGTGTGACCATTCAATCCCTAACTTGTGACCCATCTCCTCAGTAGTCACGTTTCTTTGGCTGCCTCTCCTCTGAGCAGGAACCACTTCCTGAGACTCCCAACTGTCCCCTCACTGGCCTATGAGCCCTGACCAACCCTGCTCCCCCAGGGCTCTGCCCTGCACCCAAGCCTTCAGGACCCAACTTCCCTGCCAGGCAGCCAGGGCTCTGGTGCAGGTCTCAGCCAAAATCCCAGTGATGTAGGGGTTGTGGCAGCACAGAGCTGCCCTGCTGGACCCCAGCCCTCGGAGCCTGCTGACCTACAGAGGCTTCCCATACCCTGGAAGCTGCTGACAGAGGCCACCAGTGCAGGTGAAGCAGAAGACCCTGAGATCATGCCCTGGACCAGACTCCTCACCTCCCCTCCCCGCCAAACACCGCCAGGTCTATCCTGAGCCTCATGTCTACTGGTAGCAGATACTGCCTTTTCCGCTAGAGCCAGCCCTGAGCAGAGAGGAGGTCTCTTCTTCAGCATGTACCAGTGAGAAATGGGCCCTGGTAGGAGGGCCCAGGGGCCCCTTCCTCATACTTAAGGTAACCCTTAGTCCATCCCTTCCCCACTACTCCCCAGGATGGATCTGCTAGAGATTATAGCAGAGCTGCAAGGTGGATGCTAATTCAGAGACAGGCCCAGCCTGAATCCCACTCCTGACACAGATTCTTAAGATATCCACAGCCCCTCTGCAGTTACCAATCCCTAAGAGTATCTCAAGAGGGACTCCCCACTCAGCACCTGCTGAAGTGATAAAATGATAAAGCAGCCCAGCCAGTTTGGCTCAGAGGTTGAGCGTTGATCCATGAACCAAGAGATTACCAGTTCCATTCCCAGTCAGGGTATATGCCCAGGTTGCAGGTTTGATTCCCAGAAGGGTGTGTTCAGGAGGCAGCCAACTGATAATGTTTCTATCTCATCAATGTTTCTATCTCTCTAAAATCAATAAATACATATTTAAACAAAAATGATAAAGCAGCCCTGACTGACTTGGCTCTGTGGATAGAGCGATGGCTTGCATACTGAAGGGTCCCAGGTTCGATTCCGGTCAAGGACATGTACCTTGGTTGCAGGCACATCCACAGTAGGGGGTGTGCAGGAGGCAGCTGATCAATGTTTCTCTCTCATCAGTGTTTCTAACTATCCTTCTCCTCTGTAAAAAATCAGTAAAATATATATTTTTTAAAAATGATAAAGCAACCTATTGCCTCTTTGTTCACTGAGCCTAGTCCCAGCATGACACTAACAGCCACATTTTCACCATTTTTATTCATTAATTTTGTCAGATCGTTTAGTGGGGCATGTGGGTGACGGGCAGGAGCTGTCCCCCAACCCCTGTGCGAAGGTCAAGACATGCTGGGGCTCCTGGAGGCAGAGGAAGGACAGTGTGTCAGCCTAGCCCTCAGATTTGTGTGAGAGCCCCATGATAGAGGTTGGTGGGGGTTAGTGTGCCTTTAGTCCAGGGTAGGGAAGCCATACAAGTTAGGGATCCACATCAGAAGCAAGTTACAAAGTTAGAAACCTGGAATAGGGGTCAGGAGCTCAAGAAAATACAAAACAAGGAATTGGGTTGGGCCAAGATCAGTGAGAAGGAAAGGGAGGAAGGTCTCTGCTCTGATTCAGCAGTAACTTCGGGTCTGGCCCTCAGAGTGAAGGGACCAGCTGGGAGTGGGGTAAGGGGGTGGGGGACCAGCCCCCTCCCTTCCTTGACCTCCATTCCTGTACAAGGACCCTCGGTGGTGCTTGCCCTGCCCCCCATAGGCTGGTGGAGCTGCCCTGTAGTATAGGAGAGGCTCAGGAGAGCCCCAGGCCCCAGGCACCCTGTGAGGGGTGTGGGGTTCCCAGGGAGCCCTCTCTTTCTGAGGAAGGTGGGGGGCTGTGGAGCCTGAATCTGAATGGCTATGGGGATGAGGAGCAGGAGGGGAAGAGGAGCTGGAAGAGGTGGATGAGGGACCCCTGGGCCCTAGGGCTAGGTTGACATAGAGGGGCTCAGGCCGAGTGGGGCACCGGGCTGAATAGCCCAGGTGGTTATGGGGAAAGCAGGAGGGGGGTGGGGGGTAGCTGAGTAGGAAGTCAGGGGACCTATGAAATGGTGGTGATTGGTCAAGCATGCCATATGAGGCATTAAGTCTATCTGGTGGCATGGAGCGAAAGGGACTCCAGGACTGGGTGGTGCCAGAGTAGGGGGACCCCTCACCCGCCTCAATCTCATAGTACAGGTTCTCGCCCCTGTCAAGTGGTGTAGGGGGACCCAAAGGGCTCCTCCAGACTGGGGTTGGGGAACTGGGCTGGAAGGAGGAGGTCAGGGGATACAAGCCTGGTTTTGGGACCCCAAGAAAAGGTGGCAGGCACTCCTGGGGAGCTGAGGAGAAGCAGCCAGGGGTTCTCACAGAAGAAAGAACCTGTAAGGAGACACAACATAGGAAATGGGCCAATGTCTCTGGCACAGCCCTGAAGCCCCCCACCCTTCCTGAGCTGGGCACTGACCTGGGCAGAGCTTCTGTGTCCCCTCCTTGAGATCCCCATGGGCCGCTGGCTCCTCACCAGGCTCCCAACACTTCGTTGTCGTGGTAGGGAGGGTGGGGGTCCTGGAGCCCAGGCATCAGGGTGGGGTAGGGAGGGGGCGGGTGGCCCACTCCCTGAGGTCCCAAGGGGCTCACCGCCCACCTCCAGGGACAGTGAGCAGTAGAAAGGGGAGCGAGAAGCAGATGGGGTACTCCCATGCTCCTGTTGGCTCTGTCTCTGGGCCACCTGCTGAGCCTGCTCAGCCAGGGCCAGGGCCATGAGACGTGCTGGGTTCTTGGGGGGCGGAGGTGGGGCCCCCCCGGGGCGCAGGAGGGATAGGGGTGGGGGCAGCAGTGGTGAATCCATGACAGGCCCTATACAGAGAGGAATGGGAAGGGGCATCAGCCAGGTCTTGGATGCAGCCTCAGGGACTGTGAGGGTGTTGGATGGGTTGAGGACTTACCATGCTGTCGTTGGGCTTCCCCAGGACCGGGTAGTGCTAGGGTGCTGCAGATCTCCTGTGGACAGGTGTCACTCAGCTGGGTTTCAGCTCCGTGTGGTAGCAGGGGGATGGCATGGGGGCACAAGCCTAGGCTGGGGCTGAGTGCTGGTGTTGGGGTGAGTGAGGCAGGTGTTCCCCCAGCCCCTAGCAGCTCCAAAACAGCAGGTGGCACTGATACAGCTAGGGGCTCTGAGATGTCCAGGGCAGTGGGTGAAGCAGAGCTGGTGGGCCCATGGGGCAAAAGGACCTGGGGAGTTGCCCTGGGTTGGAAGGCAGAAGCAGGGGCTGGGGGGGCCGGGCTGGCAGGAGGTGCAGGGTCCCCTGGGGTAGGGCTACTGCAGCGAAAGGTAAGGGGATCAAAGTCGAGCCCCCGGAGCCCCTCCAGGCAGTGAGGTGGGCTGAAGTCCAGATCATCACCATCATCTAGCCAGGCTGAAGTTCGGTGAGAAGGGGAGCCGGAAAGTGCCCCGAGCCCAGCTGCTGAGGACGCAGAGGAGGAGGAGGACGCAGAGGAGGAGGAAGACAAGCTCTCACAGGAGCCCGCGGGTGCTGGGCCCACAGGAAAAGCATCACTGCTCGAGTGGGGTCGCCGTAGCCTGCTCAGCCTCTGGAGGCCTAGGGGGGAGGGGGCAGTTAGGGGTCAGGGCTCAAAAGTTTACATACCCACACATTAGTGAGAACAGGGCACACAACCCAGGAGGCTGAGAAAATAGCATGCAGAGGCACTTCCGTGGGTAGGGCCACATGGCTGTGAATCCAGGGAGAGCTGTTTAGACTCACAGTGACAAAGGAAATGAATGGCAAGGCCCTCGGGAAAACCATTCCAGACTCAAGGGCCAGAATAGTCTGGCAACCCCATGGCTGTGAGCATGAGACCAACAGGATCCCAACCAAGGCTGGGAGTACAGACTGGGGCGACCACGTTTGGAAAACAATTGGACATTTTCTTGTTCAGCTGAACATGAGTATACCCTAGGTAGAGCTCTCTCAGGAGTGTGGGCATGGCAGGGAGCACCCATAGAGCCCCAAATCCATCAGGAGTGGGATGGACAAGCAACTTCCAATGAAATATCCACATGGAACACTAAAGATCAGCAGGCAGGAGTGAGTCTGAGCTACACCTGGCAATACGATGGTATCTGTAATGCAGTGGTGAATGAAGTCAAGTTTCACATACAGCACTACCCTTTCTTATGATACCTTTAATTGACATTTTAAAATGACTATAACGGCTCAATGTTTATGTATATATCTACACATAAAACCTTAAATCCAAGGATGACAGCCCTGACCAGTGTTGCTAAGTGGTTAGAGCTAAGCCCACTCACTAGAGTCCTGGGTTCAATTTCCAGTCAAGGGCATGTACCTTGGTTGCAGGTTTGATCCCTGGCCCTAGTCAGGGCACATGCATGCAGGAGGCAACCAATCGATGTGTCTCTCACATAGCTGTTTCTCTATCTCCTTTTTCTCACCCACTCTCCTCCTTCTCTTCTACTAGCTCTTAAAAGAAAAAAAAGGTCGAAACTGATTTGGCTCGGTGGATAAAGCATTGACCTGGGGACTGAAAGGTCCAAGGTTCGATTCCGGTCAAGAATATGTACATTGGTTGCGGGCACATCCCCAGTGGGGGGTGTGCAGGAGGCAGCTGATCAATGTTTCTCTCTCATCAATGTTTCTGGCTCTCTATCCCTCTCTCTTCCTCTCTGTAAAAAATCAATAAAATATATTTTTTAAAAAGAAGAAAAAAAAAGGAATCAATGGAAAAAATATCCTCCAGTGAGAATTAACAAACAAAAAAATCAATGAAGATGATGACATTTAATCAAGAGGATGCCTCTGGTGGATAGGCAGCAGGTATGAGAGGGGAGGAGCTTGAAGATAAGGTAGTGGGGGTTTTTTTAGCTCTGGCCAATGGGAGCATGGGTATTCATTATATTATTTACATTTTTTTAAAAGGAATGAATAAGACTGTTTGAAAGGACCCTGTATGAACCATTGATCATAGTGTGTCATGAACTAAGGGTGATGCTTTATCCAATTCATTATACCCAATGTCCAAATTAAAAACTAAAAAACCACCCAAACCCCCAAACTTGAAGTACAGCATTTGAAGGCTCCACCCCGCCACAGGCCAGGCCACCCCGAGCTCACCAGCCCCGCTGGCCTGAGATGACAGAGACTCCTCACTCTTGGCAGATCTCAGTGTGACTGTGTCAGGTCGGCTGCCTGCAAGGAGACTAGAAGGGTCACAGAGGCACTCCAGAGTGTCTCCCCCCACCACGCTGACTGCCCGACCTCTGACCTGAGGGTTGTGGTGGGGCGCGCATCCCCCCCAGCCAGGGAAGAGGCTTCTTCCGAGGAATGCTGGGGCCGCGGCCCAGTGCAAAGAAAGTCTTCCAGCTGCTACCGCCTGGCTTCCGCTGTTTCTGGCCTCTCTCCCCCTTCCTCCTGGGATTTGGGTGAGACACAGGAGGCAGTCTGAGGAGCTGGGACCTCAAGGCTAGTTCCACCTCTCCCCTGTATCCTACTTACCTTTCCACAGGAGAGTCTGAAGCCTTGGGAGCTATGGATTCATTGGGTGTCCCCAGTCGGCCCTGGGTGCGAGCCTGGGCTTCCTCCAGTGTCAACAGGCGAGTGGAGGGGCCACTGCCCACAAGGGACTTGGGCCTGGGAAGGAGGCAGCGGCCTGGGGAGTTGGGAAAGTGGGCAGCTGTCAGCCCAGGGAACATTCAAGGCAACAACAGGTAAAGCTAAGCGCTACTGCCCAAGCTCCGGCCCCAAAGCATAACCCCCACCCTGGCTGGCAAGGCAGGGAACCAGAGAGGATCAGGTGGGAATGAGTGGGCAGCAGGCAGGTGAGCAGGAATGAGGCAGAACCAGCTGATGAGGCAGCTCCCAGCAGCCAGCAAAGGCAGTGGCTCTGGCTTCAGTTACCTCGGGCCAGAGGGCCCTCCGATGTGCTGAATCCTGATTGGGCTGGGGTCCGGGGCAGGGTGGGGAGTCTGGGTGGGGCCTGGGCAGGGTCAAGTCTGGGGACCTCCCACCTCCTCCCAGGAGGACCTCTGGCCCCAAGCACCCCCAGGAGCTACAAGGGGTGGAGGAAGAACGATGTCCAGGCCAAGAAGTAGGGATCCTGAGCGTAGGAGCTGAAATGAGAAGGGTGGGGAGGGGAGGGAGAGGCCGGGGCGGGGTCCTCAAGGAGCCAGGAAGGAGGTATAGCTTCAGTGGGTAGGGACAGGGCTGGGAGCCCCCTGCCCTCCCACTGCAGTCCTGACAATGAGGCAATAGCCAGGACATCAGGAGACTGGATGAGCATACCTGCAGGGTCGAGGCCAGCAGAGGTGAAGGTGTCACTGAACAGGACATCCACATGGGTGAGTAGGAATTCCACCACCACTGACTGCACCCGCACCTCACGGAAGGCTGCTGCCCCACCCAGCCCCACTGACTCCAGCTCCATGGACCTGAATGGGAGAGGGAGAGAGAGGTCAGGTGCCTTGAGCCACAGCTGGAGGAGGGGGAGGGTTGTGACTAGGTTAGGTAGAGAGCTAATAGAAGCAAAGACTGTCATTCAACAGCAGCTCTGATTTTATCAAATTGAGAACCAAACAACTTGGTTCTCAACTTTTCCCCAACTTGCTCCCTCACCACCTTCCCCATCTCAGTCAATGCAGTCCTTTAGTGGTTCAGGCAAGACACCTTGGTATTGTCCTTTACTTCTCTTTCCCTCACACCCACATCCAATCTGCCTAAAAACCTTGTGGGCTCCTCCCACAAAATCTGTCCAGAATCTAAACTGTTCTTCCCATCTACTGCCCCACCCTCCATCCTCTCCCTCCTGGCTATCACAGCCACCTCCTCTCTGGTCTTCTGGTCCCACCCCACTCCCCCACCCCCATTCTGCTGCTCATGCAGAGGTGGAGGAAGCTGGGAACACCTCCTGGCGAAAGCAGTCCTCACATGACTCACAACTTATAAGTCATTCCTCCTCTATCCCGGTCCCCATCACCTACCTAACATCATCTCCTCCCCGTCAGCCCCTTACTCACTCACTCACTCAGTTCCAGCCACAATGGCCTCCCCACTGTTCCTCCTGACCCAGCCTCAGGACCATTGCAATTCATTGTTCCTTTGGTCTGGTTTACTCTTCCCCAGATCTTACTTGCTACAGTTCTTAACTCAAATGTTACTCTCTCAGTGGAGTCTTCCCCATCTACCTTATTTAAAATTGTAAACTTTCTGATTCCAGGTCTATCTTTGTCTCCCCACCCCCCCACCCCCCTGTAATAGTTCTTATACCCACCACATATTTTATTTAGGACAGAGAGCTTGCCTGGCTTTCTGTGCTGCTAGCTATCAAAAACTTTTTACTGAAGCCTTCCCTACCACCTACACATCCCAAAATGCCATAACCCTGTGCATGCCCCTTCCCTGCTTTGTAATCTTTATCCTTGCCACTCACTACTATCAGATCATTCTCTGTTTCCTTATTACTAGTTCACTGTCCACCTTCCTGTGAGAATATGAGCCCAGGAGTCCAGGATCTTGCTCACTACTCCATCCCCAGTGCTGAAGTACATGGTGAATGAAATGAACAAGAGAAACAAAAGTTGGGCGAGTCCCTAGGGTAGCTGTAGAAGTAGGGGGAGACTGGGGCTCAGCCCATGAGAGGGAACTGCAGGTGACAGGCTGGCCAGCTTACCGTAGCAGGTTGGGTGCCCAGACAATGGCCAGATTGCGGGCATGCATGCTGGTTTTGGCACTGTGTCTTGCCATGCGGGCCAAGTGCCTCAGCAGGTACTCCAGGGTCCTGGGATGAGAGTGGAAGGGGACACCTGAGCCTTAACTCCCTTGTGAGCCCACCACAGCCCTTCCCTACCCCTCCTGGTTTACCTATAGTGTGGCGGGGGCAGCTGTTGGATGACGTCATGGACACGCACCAGGCGTTCATCCTCCCCAGGCACTGACATGGCCTCCTGAGATTGTGCACAGGCATGATGGGGACTGGCCCAATGCATCCCAGCACCCTCCAACCTCACCCTCCTTTACTCACACTGAACTTCCCGTAGAGCTGATAAGTGAGCAGGGGGTTGGGCAGCTCTCGGAAGTAGAGCTTGCAGAGAGAAGACACACTGTGAATGTCCTGTAGGAAGGTGGGGCCAGACAGTTCAGGGATCCTCTCACTGTCAAACTCATGCCTGAGGCCACCAGGTCGAAGAGAAGAAAGACTCGTGTCAGAGCTGGTCCGCCTGGCTGTGCACCCCATACCCACTGTCCACAGATGGATGTGACCCTCTTCCTGCACTGTGCTCCTCAAAAGACAAGCTTACTTCCTCTGCAATAACCCTGCCTGCCAAAGGCAGGGGCGCTCTTTCATAGAGGAAGACACTGAAGCTCAGGTGGGAGGTGTCCCTCCTGCAGCTGCCCAAGGCTACCTGATTCCAGAGCACAGCCCTGCTACTTCCAGCACATAATGCCATTCTCCTGACTTCAAGAAGTCACTGGAAAACTGGCTGAAATCCCAGTAGCCCCTCCTCACAATTGTCTGGTTGTGTCTCACTGCGCGAAAGGAAATGCTCAATGCACATGAACTCATGCTGTATCTCTCACACCTCTGGGCTCTCTACTCTCACTTCAGGACCTCCTGTCAGTCTCAACACTTGTGCCCCACTCCTTCCCACCTCTTAGACTGGCATGTCTCCTCAGTTCAGAACCCTCCAGTGTAAAAGCCAAAATCCAAACAGTTGTTAAAAAGGCCTTGCACAGCCCTGGCTGGTCTGGCTCAGTGGATAAGAGTGTTGGCCTACAGGCTGAAGGGTCCCAGGTTCGATTCCAGCCAAGGGTACATACTCAGGTTGTGGACACGACCCCCAGTAGGGAGCGTGCAGGAGACAGCCAATCAATGATTCTCATCATTGATGCTTCTATCTCTCTATCCCTCTCCCTTCCTCTTTAAAATCAATAAAATTAAAAAAAAAAAAAAAAAAGGTCTTGCACACACTGCCCCTAATTACTTCTTAGACATCATGTCCTGCTACTTTGCCTTTTGGACTGCCATGAATGCTTTTCCCAGAATATCCACATGGCTCGCTCACTCCTTCCCCTCCTCCAAAAGGAGCTCTCCTCCAAGAGGCCTTCACTGCCCACCCTATTTAACGCTGCACTATCCCTCCCAGATTTACTATTATGATTCTCCTTACCGCCCATCTCTTTTTCTCCATAGCCCTTGTCATCTTCGAGTAAACTCTCTCATTTCCTTGTTTGTCTCTACCTCTAGCATGTGAGGGTGGGAATCTCTGGTCCTCAGTTGCCCAGTGTTTGGCAGGTAGCAAGTACTCAGTGAAGGTTATCTCTCTACTTGCAACACTCATTCTGCTCTCACCTTTCAGGCCTCAAAGAAGCCCTCCCTGTCCACAGCCCTGATCCAACCGTTAGATGCCCTCCCAACTCCCAAGAACCCTTGTCACCAGCACATGGCATGGGGCCTAGACTAGAAATGATGTTCAATAAGTGTTTGTGGAGGGAAGAGGTTGGTGGAGGGCCCTCACCGGAGCCTCTGGATATTGGATGACACGCCTGAGAGTCGGTAGATTCCATCCACTACCCCATGGGCCTCAATAAACTCAGAGCAACAGCGAAGCACCTGGGGCACTGGGAGAAAGCAGTGGGGTCAGGAATGGGCGGGTCAAATCCTGGGTGGGAGGGTGGGCTAGGCAGGTGGGCTCGGACCTCACCGTCCTGGCCTGAGTTACTGAGGTGCTCTCCAAGGTCGCAGCCAAACACCCTCTGCCGCAGGATACCCCGTTGTCGCAGCCGCTGCCGAGAAGGGCGGGAGCGCATGAAGGTACGAAGGAGGCCAGCCAGCTTCCCACGTGACCGGGGCACAGCTGTGAGTAAAAGCAGGTCACACAGGGTCAGTGCAGTTATCAGTCCGCTGGGAACGAGGCAGGGACATAGCCTCTTATTTCCATTACCTGAGGTCAAAGAGGAGACACCCTGGGGAGCCGGAACACCACACAGGAGACCATCGGCATCTGTGGGGTGAACTATGGGTGGAAAGGATGGACAGCAGGCAAAGGATGCAGGAAGGATTCCCCACTTTGCCGCTGGCACTTACCCCCCTTAAGTCCCGGACAGGGCCGCTCTGTGAATAGCTCCACACACTCACTGGGGAAGAAACCGACCTGCAGAGGGTTCAGGGTCAGTGCCTGGGCCAGCCTAGCTAGCACAGTGCCCTAGCCCCACCAGTCTGCCCAACCCAGGCTCACCTGGAAGCCTCGCTTGCCTCGCCACCAGCTCCGATCCTCTGTGGGCGGCATGTCAATCACAGAGACAATGTCTCCCACCTAGGAGTGGGCAGATGAGATGACGGAGGGTCAGAAGTGGCCGGAAGAGGGAAGTCCAGATGGAGTGTGCCCCGCCCCCCACAGCCTCACCTCGAAGGACAGCTCGTCTGGTGCCTGAGCTGTGTACCGTTTCACCACATGGGCAGCAGCCACTGCAGGGATATTGAGGGAGGCCTCCTCACTGAGGAGCAGTCGCCTGCCATGGTTGTCCAACTGAGGTGGAGGGTGAATGTGGCAGGGAGAGGCAGAAGGTAATACATAATTAAGGCAGAGAAGGCTCTTCTAAGCCCAGTGCAGGCCACTACTTGCTCCACATCTAAGAGCCCCAACCACTCAGAGCTATTGATCAAACACCTAAATTCATGCCCCTTCCAAAACAAGGCCCCTTCCTTCCTCTTACATGCCTCAGGATTCCTCTACCGTGAAGTCCTCCTGATACACCTCTGCACCCTCACCATCCATAGCAGACACTGCATATCTGCTATCTAAAAACTGCTGGTTTAAGTCACTCTTAGTCAGGCATTCTTCTGTGAGTTAAAGCCAAAACCATTTGGTATACCTTGAAATTCTCCCCATAGCCCAACACCTGCTAACACACACACACACACACACACACACACACACACACACACAAACGCTCATTCTAACAGACATACACCCAAACAGACACTGAAAGTGTCTCCTCCTGTCCGGCTCATTTCCTTCCTGTGCCCACACACACTCCCAGGCTGGTTCTCACTCTTCCAACATCCCTCCCTCCCTCCCAACTTCGAGCCCCGTTGCCCGGGCCCACCTCCATCCAGGTGAGTACGGGCCCACAGTTGAGGTTACTGTCCACCAGTCCTGACAGGGTCTCCAGGTACTGCAGCAGCAGCGGCATCAACATCTGTGGTTAGATTGTCAGGGGGGCCTTGTGAGGAGACCCCTGAGAGAGCCCATTGCCCTTCTATACTGCCTTAGCTTGTCTCCAAGCAGGACAGAAATTCAACCCTCAATGCATGGGTGCCACTCTACTGTTAAGTACTAAATACTGTCATAGTAGTTGGTAACAGACAACATCAAGCTCCTGTGTGCTTCCATTGGTCTGGCCATATTGATCCTCCCATGGAACTCCCTGGAAGTCTTTATGATCCTAAAACTAAAGAGGGGCTCCAGAACCTTGCTGCAGTCCTATGGTCTCTCCATTCTGATAGGTTGGGAGTAAGGCCATACACCTGATTAAATATTTATCAATCCCTCCTGCCTTGATGGTTTCACACATCGAAGATGAGGACACATCATGGCTGAGGCAGGGATGGGATAACCAGCAGTTTACCTGGGCAGCCTTGGCGCCCTCTGGAGGTGGGGGAAGCTCTGGGAGGCAGGAAAATCTCCGGTCAAATATGCACCGGTGGAGGTGGGTATCCAGGGAACGGAAGTCATCGTAACTGCGAAGAACTGGCCAAGAACGGCCCTGTGGGAGGGTGAGGGACAAAAAGGGGCAGTGGTCCTATTTCACTGAGCTGAGGACCATGGCAACCAGTCCGATAGGCCAGATGAGAGGCAGAGTGGCCTTACCTGACAGGTCACCTGCACCCCAAACACCAGCTCATTCTCCCCAGAGAAGCTAGAGCCTTCACGCTCTGGAGAAAGCAAGAGCTGTAGAAGGAAAGAAAAGCCCAGGGGAGGGTCTCACTTTTGTTCCTGTCCTAACCTCTCCAAGTTGGCACTATCTAGAGATGGGGCTGTGCTCTCCAAGGGCAGGGCCTAGTGATGCCACAGAGCACACACCTAACAAAAAGTTGTTGCAAAATGAATAAAGGAACAAATGATGAATGATGAACAGCTCTTCCTTCCCGCCCTGTAACTCCTGCCACCGACTTCTCAGATGGGTAGAGCAGCCAGTCCCAGGGACAGATCTCAGGGGTAGGGTGGGATCTCATCTTCCCACCTGGGTGAAAACCCTCATACCTGAATGTGGCCAAAGTCAACATTCTCATAATGGAAATGGGCACAGTCAGCCAGCCGGGGAAAGGGACCTCGAGGAGCCGAGAGCCTGGAAGACAGGGGACACATCACTAGTGGCTCCTTTGCTTGGCCCCCTCCTAAGCTGGGCCTCTCCCTCACTTCTCACCTCTTCCCAGGCTTCTCCTTCACACTGGGACCCCCAGTGGGGGGCAGGGGCTGCACTGAGCCCTCTCCTGGGCCATCCAGGCTGTCAGTGCTACGGGCCTGTGTAGAGCAAAAAGAAGAATCAGAGGTCCCCAGGGATGGGAGCAGAAACAGCAGGAGCATTGTTATCTGCCACCTTGAGCCTAGAGGCCTGAATCACTCCATACACTGCCCTGAGCATGGAGGAGCAGAGACCAGGGGGAGGTGAAGACCAGATGAGGACAGCTCTTCATCTTCCTGTGTGGTCTGGGGTGAGTGGCTAGAAGAGGAGGGGCCAAGGGTGAGGCAGGAAGAAAGAAGGCTGGTACCATCTCTCTGGATTATACTCCTGTAGCCCCTGCAGAGTACAGTCATCTTCCAGTTGCACCTCTCCACGCATCACTGTCTGGACAACCACAGCTCCCAGTTTATCAGTCTTCCTGCTTCCAACCTCTCCCCTCCTACCAGCATCTCAACAGAAGCATAGTATAATTTTCACACAACACAAATCTGCCTGTCTCTTCACAGATCATGGACCTTCAATGGCTCCCTGACCCTTCAGACTGTATCAGTCACCTCTTCTGGACTCTCCCATCCCCTCAAGTTCCTCCATTCTAGTTTGATGACTCTGCCTGGGTTTTTCCCATCATAGCCCTGAGCACTCTGAGACGTCACCATCTGGCATCAAGTCTATCTCCCACATTGGACTGTGACCTCTCAGCATCACAGCCTGGAGCTAAGCCCCCAGCTCCTCAGCATTGCCCAGCACAGGGGGAGTGGGGGGACACAGAATTGGTGTTCCTCCCAGGTAGGGTTGTGCCTGATTCCTCGATGGGTCTCATGCCCAACTTCAGCAGCCCAGTTGCCAGCAGGGACCGGATAAAATCTGAGGAATTAACCAGCTGCCAGATGGGGATTTCCCGGACTGGCTCTAGCTTCTCCCTCCTTCATATCCCTGCAACCCCAAGTTCATTCTTGGGTCTCCCCCTCGGATCTGTCCCTTTCCAACCCATGAAACTCCCCAAAGCAGGATGGGTTCTAACTTTCTGTGTCTAGAGCATGGGCTTGCAGAAGTCTCAGTGAATATCTGTTAAGGGAGGGAATGGATGAATGAGCAGGAGCAGCATGGTGGAAGAGGGAGCCGGTAGGGGAGGGAGGATGAGGACAAGATGGAGAGGATCCAAGGATCAGTGCTGGGGTTGGAGTGGAGTACGTAGGAGGGGAGCAGCTGGAAAGCGTGAGGTAAAGGTTCAGGCTGATGGGAGTAAGGGAGGTTTGGTTGAGTGGGCCTGGGCTGGGTGAAAATGATGATAAAGAGAAGAAAAGGGTTAGGCTGAGGATGGAGCTGAGTGGGGGTGAGGCTCGAGAATGAAAAAGTGTCTGGTGGGAGGAGGCGGAGGGGGCTAGGCCCGGAAGGGTGGAGGTTGGGATGAGGACGATGAAGATGGCTCGCGTATGGGGCAGTGAGGAGTCAGGGGAGCTTCCGCAGGCCCCTGCGAGGACCACCGGGGGTGGGGAGATGCCGGATCCTTCCCGAGACCTGCCCCTCCTCCTCCAAGTCCAAGCCTTGGGCCACGAACACCCCGCGGGGCGGTGGAAGGAGACGCACGCTGAGAGGGCGGGGCCGGGGTGAGGGCTCGGACCGGCCAGGCTGCGGGACCAGAGGACCCGGACGAGGGGTGAGGGGAGGCGCAGGCCCCGGGCTCGGGCGGGGCCGGGGGCGGGGCGCGCGGGGCCGGGCCGTGCACGGACAGACTGCCACGCGATGGTCTGACGGCCGCATAGGCCCCTCACCACCATGGTCGCGAGGCCTCCTCAGGCGCTGGCCGCGCTAGACCCCTCCATCGTCGTCCTCGTCGCCGAAGCCGCCGCCATGGCGACACAAAGGGGAGGGCGCGAGCCGCGCGCGGGCCACGGTAGTCTCCGCCTCCGGCCGCTCCGCCGTTCACCCCGGGGGCGGGGACAGCGGGCGCGGCGCCGCTCCATTGGCCCCGCCCTCGGCCTAGGACGCCCCGCCCACCCGGCGGCTTTCCATTGGCTTCGGCTTGAACGCGTTCCCGGCTGGGTCTCTTCGGTCCCGCCCCAAGAGTTTGACAGCGCCGCGCCCAGGACCTTTCATCCGCCGTCTTTCTTCTCCTGAGGCCCGCCCCCCCCCCCCCCCCCAGGTTCTTTAAGCTTTGCTTTTTCTAACACCAAGCAATGGCCCTCCCCTTAGTCTATTCTTAGGTACCACTCCTCCGACACTCCTACCAGGATTCTCCCGTGGGCTCAGGGCTTTTGTCCATCCCCAAGCAGCTTTTCAGTTTCAGTCCTTTTTTAAAAATATTTTATTTACATGAAGATAGTTTTTTTAAATATATTTTTTATTGATTTTTTACAGAGAGGAAGAGGGATAGAAAGCTAGAAACATCGATGAGAAAGAAACATCGATCAGCTGCTTCTTTCACACCCCCTACTGGGGATGTGCCCACAACCAAGGTACATGCCCTTGACTGGAATCGAACCCAGAACCTTTCAGTCCGCAGACCGACGCTCTATCCACTGGGCCAAACTGGTTTTGTCTAAGCCATACCTTGAATGTCAGAATACTGAGCACATTGGCCAATGGACATTTTCCACTGACTCAAATGCCCTGCCTGGAACATAATTCTAGGCACTCTGTGTCTTGGCTCTACCCACTGGATACTTTATTTGCTTTCTCTACTGCTTATTACAGGTCAGCCTCCAGCCTTTTTCCTAGGAATAAGTTTAGCTCAAAATGCCAGAACATGACCATGCCTCCCAAAAAGCCAATCTCAATCTTTCCTGCTGACTGAGCCAGATTCAGAAAACACTAACAATACCCTTTAAAGAGAATTCTCATTGCTCATGCCTTCAACAAGGCTTTCACCTCAGAAGGCTCACCCTTGACCCACCTACTCATTCATTAAAAAAACTCCTACTGCCAATACCGGTTTCGCTCAGTGGATAGTGTCGGCCTGCGGACTGAAAGGTCCTGAGTTCAATTCTGGTCAAGGGCATTTACCTTGGTTGTGGGCACATCCCCAGTGGGGTGTGTGCAAGAGGCAGCTGATCGATGGTTCTCTCTCATCAATGTTGCTAACTCTCTATCCCTCTCTGTAAAAAAAAAATCAATAAAATATATTTAAAAAACAAAAAAAAACACCACTTACTTAATTTGTGGACACATCAGTAAACAAAACAAGAAAATGTACCCTGCCCTAAAAAAACTAAAATGGAACTAAAAAACTAGTGGGAGAAAACAGTGAACAAAACAAATATTTAAAAATATAGAATATTAGGTGATAAATTAGGGCTCAGCTAGTGTGGCTCAGTGGTCATGGTTTAATTCCTGGCCAGGGCACATGCCTGGGTTGTGATTCCCAGTATGGGGCATACAGGAGGCAATCGATCAATGATTCACTCTCATTATTGATGTTTCTATCTCTCTTTCCCTCTCTCTTCCTCTCTGAAATCAATAAAAAAAAAAAAACACATTTTTTTAAGTAAGCAGGGATGGGGGGAATACTGGAGGAGGGGTCAATTTACAGTTACTCACTTTATTAAATTTGCAGACCTCACTCCCATCGCAGATACCTTCCGTGTGATGTTCCCTCTACCTGTAGTCCTCTTTTCCCACTCAACCTCTGTGGTGGTTGCAAATCCTTTGACACTTCCCTCATGAAAAGGTAGAAAGTACATCCCTCCCCTTTGAATCTGGAAAGATTTGTGACAACTTCAACTAATAGAGAATGTGACTTCCACTCTGGCCAGCAATGTTAAGTGGTTAAGCATCAGCCCACTTACCAGAAGGTTACCAGTTCAATTCCTGGTCAAGGGCACATACCTGAATTGCAGGTCCCATCCATGCCCCTAGTCCATGGATGTTTCTCTCTCCCCCCCTCTACGCCCCTCCCTTCACTCTCTAAAAGTAATGGGGGGAAATCCTCACTCCTTGGGTAATGATTTTTTTAAAAAAAATAGAAAGATAATGTGACTTCCAAGGTTAGGTGTTAAGAGGCAATGCAGCTTCCTCCTTGTCCACTGGAATGACTAGCTCTAGATGTGTTGAGGTATGTGAGAAACATGGTTATGCTGAGGTAGTCGTGTTTTGAGGAAGCCCAAGCCACATGGAAATCATGTGTATTTACTATAGTCTATAGTTCCAATTCATCATGTGAGCCCTGGTGCATGACTGTTTTATGCCACTAAGTTTTGGGGGTGATTTGTAACCCAGCAATAGTAATTAAAATAGCCCTCTGTCAACTAGTTAATTTCTACCTGTCACAGCTTCTCAGGAATCCTTCTAGGCTTTACTCACCCTCCAACTAGATCAGGTTCTTCTACTAAAAACATCTTTTATTTTTTTTATATCTAAACATCTATTTCCTTCTTGTTAGTTTAATTTAAATGTGTGGATTGTTTAAAAAAGCTGAAAACAAATATATACCATGTCTGTGATATACAGAAACTACTTCTTTACAAAAATCTATTTCATCCTCCTTTTTCAAAATAGTTATCAAATAATCCTGATCATATATTCTTCAATGTTTTATTATGAAGTTTCTAACATACAGCACAGTTGAACAATCTACAATATATCCACCACTTAGATCTTATAATTAACATTTTACTGTTTGCTTTATTCACATCCACCTATTACTCTATTCATCCTTGAATCTAATTTTTAATGTATTTCAAAATAAATTAGACATTGGTATGCTGTCCCCTAAATAATTCAGCATGCATATCTTTAATTACAGTTCAATATTTCTTTTTTTTTTTTGAGGTAAACTTTATATACAATGAAATTCAAAAATTTCACTGTATGTTGACAAGTGCACACACCTGTGTAACAAACACCCCTTCCCAACATGGTAACTGGACTTTTTATATAGTAGCCCAGGGCTTGAGAGAGCAAGAAAGAGAGAGCGAGAGGAGCCACATGGAAATTGTATTATCTTTTCTAATCCAGTTTAGAAATTTAAAACAGTATCACTTCCTCTGCATTCCGTTTATGGAGGCGGTCACAAAGTTCTATCCAGTTTTAAGGAGAAGAAACTTAGATTTTTTTATAAGAAATGTTTCAAAGAACTTGCTGACAAAACAAACAGGTTTTTAATATTCCAAACAGATAATGATAGCTTAGACTAAGGTGTGGGCCATAGAAGGGAAGAAGGGGTTAAATTCTGGATAGATTTTAAAGGTAGACCTGACAGGACTTGCTGGTCAACTGACTGTGGGTATGAGGAAAAAGAGAGGAATCAAGGACGAGTATGAGGCTTTTGGACTGAGCAGGAAGGACAAAGCTGAGGAAAGTTTGGGAGGAGCAGGTTTAGGGGAAGATTGGGAGCTCAGTTTAAGACCTGTGCAGTTTGGGACATCTCTTAGACCTTTGAGTGAGGATGATGAGCAGGTAGCAGGACACAGAAGCTTGAGGTATAGTGGCCAATCTAGACTGAAGATAGGAATTTGGGGACTATCAGAACAGAGATAGGATTTAGAGCCAGGAAGCTACAACAGCACATGGGAATGAGTTTAGATAGAGAAGTCAAGGCCCAACCCTGGGACACACCAAAGTGACATGTTAGTGATGCTAGAAGCCGGGGAAGGAAATGCTTCAAGGAGGGTGGGATCAATGAACCAAATACTGTGCTGGTTCAAGCAGGATGTGGGCTGAGACAGGAGCACCCACTCCTGAGTTAAGATGAGTCCCAGTCCTGCCTGAAGCTTTACCTGGAACCCCTTCCCTGTCTTGCCCTCAAAGAGGATGAAACCAGAAGACATTCTGTACCAGTCAGTAACTAGGGTAGGGGTGGGCAGGACAGGGAGGCAGGGGGGGCGGGCATTTCCCTAAATTAGCATGATTTTTGGCCTTTTCAGAACTCTTTTCTCAGAGACAAACTGTAACCCAAAAAGAGCATTTCATTGGGAAAAATAGAATTTGTACAATTCAAAATCTTCTGGCCTCAAGTGAGGCTATTTCCTCCTCAGCCACATCCTTGGGGACCTGGGGGTCGACCTGGCAGGAGGAACCAAGACCCTGAGTCTTCGGTGTGACCCAGTAGGAGGGATAATTGGGCGTCCACTTTCCTGGAAAAAAGCCAGGTTGTAGAGGCTGAGGTATGTGCTCAGGAGGATCTGGAGCTCTGGATAGTTCTGGGAAAGGGGTTCAAGAGAGGGGGACACTTGACGGGAATCTCAGAAAATTAAGGGAGATAGTCACCTTTTCTGCCGCCGCAGCTCAGCCCTCTGAACCCTTAGCACCTGCAGCACAGGGTCCTCCTGGAACTCGCTGCTGTCGGAATCTGGAGGAAAAAGAGCGAGCTCCAGGGGTGTGGACTCACAGCATGCTCCACAGCCATCCAGATCCCAGCAGCCACACGCATCAGTCACCTTCAGCAGCCTGCAGAAGCCTGGCGGCCTGGGAGAGCAGGTCCTCTGGGGGGGCGTGGTCAGCAGCGGGCGAGGAGGTGACCACAGCCTCTAGAGACCCCGCCTCGAACAAAGCGGGCGGGGCTCCAGCCCCGGTGGAAGCCTCTTCGGCTGGAGGGGGCGGGGCCTTGGGCTGAGGATTCCTGAGTTCACTGCAAAGCACCCACCCCTCCTCGGGGGGCGTGGCTTTGGCATTTCGAGACTCAGCCTTAGGCCGACCAGGTGAGGTCCCCTGAGGAAACCGTGAATCAGATAGAGGGGAGGTAACTTCTGAGCACGGGGGCATAACCTTAGTTTTGGGTTGTGCGTTCTTGATTTTCCGAGATTCAACCAGAGGTGGAGGCAGGCTCTTGAGGCGAGGGGGCGTGTCCTCCAAGCTGTCCGGGAAGAGCCGAGCTGTCACTACCTGGCCCAGAGGGCCACGGAGCTGTGGGCTAGGCTCCTGATCAGCCACCATGACTCGCCCAGCAGGTTCCAGGCACCAGGCTCTACCCTTCCGAGGTTTGGGGTCCTGCCTCTCCAGCTGGGCAGAGGTACATGGCGCAGGGGTGGGTGGGCCCTGGGTGGTGATAGGGGGCCCAGGAGTAGAGGCACAGGGCATGGGGGGGACGCCCCCAAAAGATACCCAGGAACCGGGCTGTGGGGTCCAGAAAAATCCATGGGGGTAAGGGCCCCGAAAGATGTGTGTAGAGAACTCTGGGGGAATAGGACGCCTCTCGACATAGGCTTCCTGGGGAGCAGGCCCGGCCACACTGCCCCAGAGTGGGATGCAGTTAGGCTGTGTTCCCAGGGAATTAAGGGTCTCCGCAGGGGCAGGCGAGGTATGCAGACAGATGGGGACAGGGACCTGAGGAGAGAGAAAGAATAGGGTGTCCTCAGTTCCACTCAGGCCTCCCTCCCTGCAACCACCCTTAGAATCCCCCTCCAGTGCCTCCCTCCCCCATCTCACCGGAGTAGTGAGGGCAGAGGTCCCTGGCAGCACCCAGGTTCCATCACCCTGACCCCCTTGAGCTTGTTCAAGCTTCCGCCGCTGTCGCCACTGGTACAGAATGTCATCCTCTGGCCGCAGGGGTGCCTGGGAGGAGACCAGGGCTGGAGCAGGGCGGGGGGCTGGTGCCGGAGTTGCTATGGGGTAAGTAGAGGGAAGAAGGATAAGACACGAGGTTGGGGGGATGAGCAACCTGATGACAGCCAGTGCACACAACCTTCGACTGTACCAATATTCAGACAGGCTCCTCAGATAATGTCCCAACTCCTCTCCAGAGTGGCAAGTAGAGAAGGGGCAGAGTCAGAGGAGAGAGAACTCATAGATTTCCCAACTTGCCATCATTTAATCCTTCCTTCACTAACAAATGTTTATTTAGCTCTTACTATTGAGCCAGGCACTGTTCTGGCTCAGTACAACAGTCTGTCCTCAGTCCAGTAGGGCAAAAGAACGTTTTCCCATCACCCAGTCCCAGAGCATCATTTCAACAGCAATGCTCAGTAGGGCTACCATTGTCTCTCAGAAGCCTGACCATCTGATGCTGCAGAAAGGGGGGACATCATCTCAGACCTCTCTCCTCCCCTACCCTCTATACCCCAAAAAAAAGATGTGTGGAGAGAATCCTGTGATTCTACTTCCAAACCTGGCCACTGCCCTCTACTCTGCTCCTCAGGCTCTGGCCCAGCATCTTGGCACCAGCATCTCTCACTGGGTACCGAGAGCAGCCAGGGGGAGTGTGTTAACACTCAAGGAAAATCATGTACCCTCCCAGCTCAGAACCCTCTCATGGCTGCCCGGTACTAAGATAATGACCAAATGCCTCCCCAAGCCTACATGGCCCAATGTAATCTGACCTCTGCCAATCTGTCCTTATCACCTAGCACTCTCACCATTGGCTCTTGCCTTTTCTAGTTCATTGTCTGCACCATGGTTCCTCCCACTTCAGGTCCTCTGAACACGTTAGACGGCGCTTGTCCCCACCTTCATCATTCAGGTCTCCACCTAGATAGCATCTCTTCTAGGAAGGCCTTCTCTGACTTCTCAGCATCACAGTCCTCTCTTCAATAGCCCTCGTTTCTGCTTACGTTTCACATTTGTTTGTGGGGTTATGTAGCTACTCTATTCTACACTCACTGTGCTGTGAGAACCCTGAAGATAAAAGTATTCATGACTAGTTCACTGTGGAATATCCAATCCTGCTCTCAGGGCCTCATACACAGCAGAAATTTATTTTTTGTTAGATGAATGAATGAAAAAACATGAAATAGGTACTAGGTTTATTCCTATTTTAAAAAGAGAAAATTGAGGCTCAGAAAGGAAAGGTGGACAAAAGGTGGAACTTAGGGTTGGAAGAAAGAATCAGACAGGTGAGTTTGAGCAGGATCACATACAACCAGGAAAACCTCTGGTTGTCTGTGCTTGCCTGTCCCCACTCGTGGGAGCCCCGGGAGATTGCAGAGCACCTGTCTTGTGCTCCACTGTATCCCAGGACATGGGCACAGACTAAAAGTAACCACAACGATGGCAGCAACACTAACCCAGGTCCCTAATCTCATTTCTGAAATCTTGCATGTTTTAGCGAAGTTGTATGGCATATACAGTGTAGCCAGGGGTCTGATGCAGTACACCAGACTCAAACACATTGGTGTTTGGTTGAACAATATGCAATGGCAATATTTAACCATTTTTTACTTACAAAGGCATAAATTTCATGTTTCAATGTAATAAATTCATAGCAAAAAGTATGAAGTTGTCCTAAATGAGAGATAATAAATATCCTTCTTATTGTTGAGATCAGATTTTGCTATCAAATCAAGTGTAGTGTCAAATTTGCAAAAAGCCTTTTGATTTTGGAGCTCTGTGTTTAGAGGCAGATAGGATACAGAGAGAGAACCTGTCCGACTAATGATAGCTACTATTAACAGACTGGTGCTAAGTACTCCATATTCATCAACTAATTTAATCTTCACCACACCAACAGAAGAGTACAATTATTATCCCCGTTTTGGGGAAACAAGGAAGGCACAGAGAGGCCCAAGGTCACATAGCTGATTACTGGCAAATGTGGGGTTCACACCGGCTGCCCTCAATCCTTGCTCTCCAGAACTCACCATGTGCCTTGGGGTCAGAGCCCTTGCTGGAGTCAGGGGTGAAGGCCACAGAGGAGGGAGATAGACCACCAGAGCTGACAGGGAATACGGAATTGGTGGGGCTGCAGGAGGAGACGGAGGCCTTGCTGTGGGAAAAATACAGAAGTGAGGCAGTAGGGGTCCCACAGCTAATGGGTGGGCCTAAAGTTGTAGGAGTGGAGAGGATGATGGGGGCAGGGAAAGCACCTGTGTTTCAGCAGCCTGGCAGCTCTGCTTTGCAGGCTCAGCATCTCCAGGTCCAGCAGGGATGAGTTCCATGTGTTGAGGCTCTGTGAGGTGAGATGGTCAGAGGCCAGCCCAGAGTTCAAAGGCTGCTCAGACAAAGGATACTCCACCTGGTACCCTCACACGCTGGCTTAGCATATGCTCTTCCTCTTCAGGGAAGAGTGACCCAGATTTCTTGTGTGGATCCACACCCTCAGTGAAATTATTGTTGTAGAAGTGTTGACCCTGCCTTCCTGGCCAGGCCTGACTAATCACAACATTCTATCCTCTGGTTCACAGTGATTGTGAGCTGATGAGAGTAACAAGGGCTTTGGATGGAGCTACTGGAAAAGGCTCCTCTTTCCTGTGGATAAATACGTTAAAAGGCTAGAACTACTGAGGCCATCCTAGCTATGTTGAGAGGAAAGCCTGCCTGAGACTGAGCCCAACAAAGATGACAGAAAGCCAAACCATTCAAGTTCTTCCCAATAGTGTTCAAACACCTGGGTCCAGCCATGCCTGAAAGAAGTTACTTTTGGACTTTTTAATTACATTAGCAAACAAATCTTTTGTTTGTTTATGCTTCCTTGAATGGACTGACTCTAATTCTATCCCAGGGCTGGTACTATCAGTTCAGGGAACATAGCGGGAGGAATAAATGGAGATGTCACCTGCTTTATTTCCTGAAGGGGAGCCATAGCCTTAGCCTGCGATGCACTGGCAACCTTGGCAAGAGTTGGGATTTCTGTGGTGAGTCTTCCTTCTGGTTTATTGGCTCCTGCTGAGAAACCCCAATTGATTTAGGAAGGCCAGGAGGAGTGGCTGCTGAGAGCACTGGACAAGAAAGATTTTGGAACAGCATGGAGGGATGTGGAGAGTATTATGCTAAGCAAAATAAACCAATCAGAGAAAGAAAAGTACCACATGATCTCACTTACATGTGGAATCTATGAACAAAAGAAACTGATGAACAAAAATGAGAGAGACATTGAAGCATGCAACAGACTAACGTATTTCAGAGGGAAGGAGGGGGTGAGAGATTAAACAATGAGCTTATTTGCACATATGCATAGCCCATTGACAGGCAATAGTGAGGGAAAGGCCTGGTGAAGGGACAGGAGTTGAGTGGAGGGGGTCGATGGAGGGAAGACATCTGTAATACTTTCAACAATAAAGATAAGTTAAAAAGAAAAGGTTTTGGGCCAGGAGTGGATGGAACTGAAACAAGTACCTGCTGCAAGTTGACGACTAGGGTCTGGAGATTCAGGCCGCAACCACCAAAAGTCAGCTGGGGTTGGGCCTGCAGGCTGGCGTTCCTCTCGGCTTGTGGGCTGAGCCTGCCGGAACCGGTTTATGAACCTTTGGGCATCAGAGAATGGTAGGAGGTTAGGGTAAGGAGAGCCAAATAATAACAGTAATAATCACAATAGCCAATGTTTATTGAACATTATGAAAGCACCTGGTAGTTGTGCCTCAATATCCATTTTTTTTCTTATATAGTAATACAATATTATGTAAGACTAGTATTGGACACATACCCATTCTTCTATACATACATTTACCAGGTGCCCTTGTAACTTTATGGCCATGTAACTGGGTTCTTGACTAACAGGGTGTGAAGAGATGTGATTCTGAGTAATGGATGTTGTTAGGAGCCATTTTGGTCCATGAAAAAAAGTGCAACAGTCTAGAGGAGGAGTAAGGGGAAGGGGAACGAGATAGAAGGAAACTGTGTCTCTGACATCTCAACTAGGGTGTCATATTGACCCTGGTTGCTTCTGCCTGTACTGTTAGGTGAGGGAGAAAGAAACTATTTTGTTTAAGCCACAATTAATCTGGGGCTCTTCGTTGTAACAGTGAACTTGTGTCCTACAAATCCAAAAGCTCACTATGTGACAAGCATTGTTATAGAAGCTTTACAGACAGTAAGTAACTCATTGAAAGCTTAAACAGCCCTAGGGGATATGTTATTCATATCCCCAACTTATAGAGAAAAAAAAACTCAGAAGATCATACAAAGAGAAAGTGACAGAGCAGGGATTTGAACCCAGGCAGCCTAACTCCAGAGCTCTTAACACACATGAAGTGTAGTCCTGAAAGTGCTACCTAAACAGCACTGGCTGTGGTAATAACAGGATGCCTTCCCCCCACCCCCCGCCCCCCAATCTTTCTTGCCTTCAGGGCTGATGGTACTTACTTGGCCACCACGGAGTCACCACTGTCAATCAGAGTGGGTGGCGAAGAGGTACCCATCTGTTCCTCAGTGGTGCTGGGTGGGGAAGGGGTCCCTGACCTGGATGGCCAGGACTTCTCAAACAGCTCAGGGGAGTTGGGATCTGTGGCCAGAGCCTTGGGAGTTTCTGGGATCCTGGATCTCTGGGACCTGGATGGGCTCAGAGTCTAAGATGGGGGAGGTGGGGAGAAGAAAAAGTGATATCCCTGAAGAAACAAAGACACATGTAAAGTCTTAGTCCAGAGGGGAGGAAACACATCTCACAGTGGTAACAACTCAGAGAAAACTCGGCTGTGATGGTGGAGAGGATTAGATAAAGGAAGGGCCATGGGGAGGGGAGGAGGGACTGTGTTTAATCTCTCACCGGCATCTCTTCACAGGTCTTCACTCCCTTGCTACTAGGCAGTCACACAGCATTCTCTGTGGGTGGGGTGTTCTCACCTTGGGGTGCCAGGGCTAGTTTTGACCCAGGGGAAAATCCCCAAAGGGGCTGTCTTGAGTGTTGAAAACTGGCAGGCTGCAAAGAGAGGGTAAAGTTGGTAGGCAGAGCATGGTCACTGCAGCGCAGGAGGAATGGGGGTGGGGAGTGTAGAGGGCAGGAGGATGGGAAGAGAAGTACAGAAAGACTACAATTCCCATGGATTCCTGTAAAAGATGGAGTATAATTCCCACGATGCATCACTGCACATTCAAGATGATACTGGAGGCGTCAGCCCTTGGAGCAGTCTCACAAGAGAAGAAGCCAGGAACTGCTAATGGTGGTTCTCAACACTGGGTGCAGCCTAGGGATTGTCTTTAAAACAACAACAGACGTGTGGTCCTCACCCCAGACTTAAAGAATAAGAATTATCTGGAAGCAGGTGTTAGGCATCTGTATCTTTTTCCTTAGAGACTTTTTCAGAAGTCCCGGAATTCTGAAGTGGACCTCCGGTTAAGAACCATGGCTAAACGCTATCGCAGTACATTTCCCACAGATCTTGGGAAGTCTAAGGAAAAAGGGGCAGATGGACTACAATCCCCATCAGTCAATGGGCTCTTCCTAAGCAAGAAAGATAAACAAAGAACAACACCTGTGGGAGTCTGGGGGCAATTTCAAAATTAAGAAACTTAATTCCCAAGATTCCTCTGGACACTCTTAGAAGAAGGGAAAAAAAGATCTTGGGATCACTAACAGCGGAACGCAAGACACTATGGGACCCCGGGGATGGTGAAGCCCAAGACTGGAGCAGCAAAGCCGTGGAACAACTTGGAAGTTTTAGTTCCCTGCGACTGAAGGAGACTCCGGACCCCAGCCATCCGGACCCTAGGTGGTGCTTCTCTCTCACCCTGTTCTTCAGGCATCCTGTGGTCCCCAGAAGAGGGAAGGCCTCACCTACGGTTCATCCGGTGGCTACTTCCGCCTGCAACTCCCCAGCACCGACCGACTAGCGCGCCTCTCGGTCGCTTAGCAATGCCCTGTCCGCCCCGCCCCTCTCCCGGGGTGCCCTCGCGGGATTACCGCGCCTCCAAAGCGACCAATGATGAAAAGTAATTGCAAAGTGGCAGCAGGCGGGTGTCTCACAACTGGCTATGGAGTCAGCCTGACTGAGAGAGCGTGTGTGACTGGAGAACCATAACGTGCAGCAGTGACTGGCAAGCCTGTGGACCAATGGAAAGGATGTGAAACTGTTCAAGGTTAGGAGGGGTTCTAAAGTACGCGCGCTTCCCTGCAGCCTTGTTTTACAACCTGCTTGTTGCGGGAATCTCGTCCAGAATCTATTCCAACAGACGTTTTCCCGTTGTAGGGGCAATCGGGGAGACTGTCCCCTTTCTAACGGACATCCCTCCGTCAGTCGGACCTGCAGGACCGTCCCGCCCGGTCACCTGCTTCTGTCTTGCTGCAGGAGCAGCTGGTTGCGCCAAGTGCCAGGCCTGGGCTCCTGGCCAGGTGGCGGGATCAAAACAAGCTATTTCGGGCCAGGCGCGCGCTCCCCCGGGTGCCAACCTGGACTCTTGTCCACAGTTCCTGGCCGCTGTTCACCTGGCAGACCCCGCTACTCTGTGCAGCCAAGACTGAGTCAGAGGCACAGAATTAGGCCCGGCTTGCCCGGACTGGGCTGATGGAAATGGTCTGTCCTGTGTCCTTCTGACAGTTTGGCTGGTCCACCGCATTCTCTGTACCCACGATTCTGCTTTTAAGACTGCCATCTGCGTCATCCTCAGAGCTGCCTGCGGGGCGGGGGTGGAATAAAGGGACTGGGAGCTCTGCAGAGGGCTTCTCAAGCCCTGGGCCCCAAATTCAGGCAAGGCTCCGCCTCCTCAGCCTTAGTTTCCCTTCGGGAAACTGGAGAATCTTGATACCTCCCTGGCATCCAGCAGGAGCTTAATAAATGGCCAAGTCATTGTTGGCTTTCTAAATAAGGCTCTGTTAGTGGCTGGGTCTGGCCGCAGTCCGAGTGTCCCCGGGCGGCCCGCCGAGGGGCGGACGCAGGGCGGACTATAAAGCAGCGGGGACGCCCCGGGGACACCGCAGCGCAGCAGGAGCAGGATGGAGATCCCCGTGCCCGTGCAGCCGTCGTGGCTGCGCCGCGCCTCCGCCCCGTTGCCTGGGCTTTCGGCTCCTGGGCGCCTCTTCGACCAGCGCTTCGGCGAGGGGCTGCTGGAGGCTGAGCTCGCTGCGCTCTGCCCCACCACGCTGGCGCCCTACTACCTGCGCGCACCCAGCGTGGCGCTGCCTGCCGCCCAGGTGCCAGGCCTGGGGAGGGTGCTGGTCATCCTGAGGGGGATGAGGGAATGTCCCTTGACTTTGAGAGGGACGAAGAATCCGGCCACTCAGAGGGGCTTCCGGAGTTCCCCAAGTATGGCATTTTAGAGGTCAGGTTAATGGAGGGGGTCGGAGGTCCCCGTCGATCTGAGGAGAATCTCAGTTCTAAGGGGACTGAGAGGGTGAGGTGGTCACTCTGAGGGGGGATCCCGATGACTTTGACGGAGGCTAATAACCCAGGGATCTGGGGGTGGGGGATGGGAGGTCAGTCATGCTGAAGGGCGTAGGGGCTCCAGTGACTCTTGCAGGGAGGGAATGTTTGTTATTATTCCTGGGAAAGAGTTTGTAGATTATATGAAGTGACCCTGTGTATCCCGGAGAGGCAGAGAGGAGGGTCTTGTGACTTGAGAATGGGGAGGGGGCTGGCTCCTGAGGACGCAAGTGGTCCCTTGGGGGAGGGAGGGAGATGGCAGTAAGAGCTGCAGGACTTGAGAGGAAAGGCCTGGGGAGGCAGTGTCCAGGAGGACACATGGACTATGGGGTCATTGGCTGGTCCACCGTATTCTCTGTACCCTCGATTCTGCTCTTAAGACTGCCATCTGCGCCATCCTCAGAGCTGGGGGGATGAAGGGTGTTCACTCTGTGAGGCCTGAGGTCTCTGACCTGGCAGGGAAAAGGGGCTTTCCTCCCGGTGGGAGGAGGAGACTAGTTCTTCCGGATGAGGAGGCCATCCATGGTTACGAGCAGGAAAAGGGATGCCTGTTTCAGAGGCCAGTCAGTTGCACTAGAACCTACGAGGGAGAGGCCTGGCTTGGGTCCTGGGAGCCCTGCCTCACCAAATGACAATGGGGCTGTGCACAGGTGCCCACCGACCCCGGGCATTTCTCGGTGCTGCTGGATGTGAAGCACTTCTCTCCAGAGGAAATCACCGTCAAGGTGGTTGGTGAACATGTGGAGGTGCACGCTCGCCATGAGGAGCGCCCGGTGAGCCGCTGGTGGGGCAGCCCCGTGAGCCCGCTGGGGGCTGGCCTACGGGAACGGGCTGCGTCAGGGAAGGGCGGGGCCTCTCAAGCCTCTCCGTTTCCAGGATGAGCATGGATACGTGGCTCGAGAGTTCCACCGCCGCTATCGTTTGCCACCCGGTGTGGACCCTGCCGCCGTGACATCAGCATTGTCCCCTGAGGGCGTTCTGTCCATCCAGGCCGTGCCCGTGCTGGCCCAGGCCCCACTGCCGCAACCACAGGCTGCTGCCAACTTGAGGTCTGGGCACACCTGAAGCCTGGGAACCGCCTCAGGCCACCTCTTAAAGCCGACCTGACTCCGCCCAGCCAGATGTACCAAGCTCGCCATGCCACCACCCCTACACCAATCTGGGATCCAGCCCAGACCCTTCCAACCTAGACTCGGCCCTGATTTCACCCTCACAAACCCTCGTTTCCAAACCCAAACACCTTCCTGGCTTCCAGACCCTACAAGCCCATCCCCACTAACCCATTTCTTGGCCTGTAAACCCACTCAAAACCTATTTCCTTCTCAATATAAAAGAATCACTGACACCAGATTATGATATAGACAGCCCTGTTCCCATAGGCCAATCAAGCATAAACCCTCATCCCCTCTCCACAAAGTCCCAGACTGCAGACTTCCCACGCTAGATCACCCAAGCCTGGTCTTCCCCTCATTTTCAACCAGTCACCTTCAGACTCTTAAATCCCTTTTCTGATCCCGCGCCCTTGGAAAACTTATTCTAGGCCAACCAGGACCCTCAAAATATAGCTATCTTGCTCATTTCCCCAGGCTCCGCATAATATCCTAACCCTCATCTCCAAGGGTACCCTTGTCACTTTGTCTTGACCCCTAAGTCTCTAATCACAGGCAATCCACTTTCCAGACTCCACCCTTATTCTCCAAGACCCAGCCTGCAGCCACCTTCTTTGATTTCGGTGCTGCTGGATGTGAAGCACTTCTCTCCAGAATTTTTCTCCCTCCCTGAATTCCTTGCTGCCCTATCCCTTCACTCCTCAATAAATGTGCTAGAGCTGTGCTATCTGCTTTATGTCTGGGCTGGGAAGGACAGGCTGGAGCAATCAGAGGCCAGTGTACAGAGGGGAAATGTTTATTGGGGTCAGGGGAACATCACTGTCGTTCATACATCTCCCGTAGGATCTTCATGCTTTCTGAGTAACGAAGCTGGTTCCGATGAGATGCCTCCTTCCACCTGCAGTGGGAGAGGGAAAGCAGAGGGAGGGCTCAGCAGTTGGGGCAGAAGCCATAGAGGAGCAAGCAGGTTGGGGATGCTTACCTCTGGCGGATGCGTTTCCAGCGCTGCATGTTGCGATAGATGAGTGTGGAAGGTGAGGGTGAGGGTTCAGAGGGCTGTGTGGATAGAGAAGCCAGGCTGGATGGCCATGTCTACACCCCACAATATATGTCCCAAAGCCCCAGGCAAGTTTTGCAGACCCACCTCATCCTCAGGGGTACCCTGTGTCTCAGGCTGCAGTGGGGATGGAATTCGGGATCTGCAGGCATCTCCAGATGGCCCAGGGGCTGTGGGAGGAGGCAACTTGTACACATCCCGACTCTTGCTGATGGTAACCTCTGAACCCTGGAGACACAGGAGCCCCATAAAAGGTCCAAGAATCAGAAATGAGGGCCAGGGATACACATTTTACCCCTTCTTCCTTTCCCAGTGACAACAAACATGAGAGTCTCCTCTGGGACCTGTACTTGGGAGTCATGTCTGAAGGATGGGGATCTTACCCAGCCAGTCGAGAGATTCCCATCGATGCCTGTGCACCCTCGGACCTCCCCATCTGCTCCTTTAGATCAGGTGGCTATGCCTTTTTACATTAAGGACCCCTTTCCAGCCCCCCAGCTCTTGGGGATCCCAATCTTAGAGGTCACATATATTTGCCCAGGTGAACCCTGTTCCCTCGTTCTCCCAGAAAAGGTAGCCATGTGTGTCTGCTCTGGAGAGCTACATCCATACTCCCAATCTAAGGGTTCATATCTGTGTGCCTCAATGGATCCAGGAGACATTTAAGGTACACAGAAAACTGCCTGTCTATCCCAATAGCTTGCGAGGAGGGTACCATGTAACCATCTACCCACTCCCTCCCTGGCTGTTGGGCAGGAACTTCCACCCATCCCACCTCCTCATCCTCAGGCAGTGGGGGCAACGGTGAGCTGGGTGAGCGTTCGTGCTCACGCACTGAGGGGCTGTTGCGCATCCAGGCACGGCAGATTGGATATAGCGGTGTGTTCTCACTGAACTGAGCCAAGTCCACACTCCGGTCAAACAGCTTAATCACATACGCATCTAGGGAAGTGGGAGCGGGAGGTATGTGAACATGCTTACATAGCCCCTATCACTGACTGCCCTCTAGGGCTACCACCTACTCACTAGATCGCTGTGGCCCTCCTTCGGCCAGCCCATCATCCATCTCCCTTCTCTTCTTCCTCCGCTGGTGGGGGAAGCGGGCAGATGGCCTGTGTGAGTTGAGAGAACATCAGGACCAGCGCTGGGGACTTCTTTTCACCTGGCTGAAACCCCTGCCACCTTACCGTTTGCCAGTGGCCACAATGGAGCAATCCCTGTAGGAAGAGACAGGGCATGAGCAGGCTCACTCTTGAACAAATGCCTGCTCAAAATCTCCCAAAAGACACCTATGGATACTGAGATCAAGCCTGAGATGCCCACATGTTCCCCACTAGCCCTGTAGGCTTTGTGTCCCACCCAAGCCCCTGAGGCTCTACGTACGAGGGGACCTAAGCTTCTGCTGCCCCCGGGTCTTTATACACACAGAGTGGTTAAAATTGTGGTGGAGGAAGCAGGGGACAGAGTGGTCAGGGCTGGGGTGAGAAAAGTCATTCACCACAAACCCTCAGTTGCAGATCCCACCAGGAAAACTTACTTGCTGTGGGTGTCTGAGGGGGTCTTCCTGGCTTCCTCATCCAGACGCTCCCTGGTAGCAGAAGATAACTGTGGACTCAGGGTTCCAAGGGCCCACAGTGGTAAGGCAATGAGTGGCCTCTCCATTGGGCCCCTGCCTCCCTGGGTCAGGTTCTGGGGGGCCATCTAAATCCACCCAGGATTAGAGGGCCCAACCCCCTCTGACTTCAGGCTGGCCCAGCTCCCAACCTGTCCATGTGACTCTTCTCCAGCAGACACTGTAGAACAGCATCCAATTGGTTCCGGGCCTTGGCCATCTCCAGCTCTGGGGAAGAGGGTACCAAGAAAGAGTCAGCTTCCAGGCTCAAGGCAGGTGGGAAGTCAACTGGCTGGGGAAGGGCATGCGTAGTCAAACTAATCAGGCCCAGGTGTGCTGAGAGGGTGTAGAGGGCAGACTACTTAAGTGATGAGTAAGAGCTCTGGGTTCCTGGGCTGTCCCACCTAAGACAAATCATCTTACCTCACTGAGTCTTGTTTCCTCTTGAAAATAGGTCTCCAAATGATACTTATTTGTTAGGACTGTTCTGAGACTTAAATAGGCCTATGTTGTATATGAATCTCTTAGCAGAATGCAATAATAAGTAATATATACAGAGTGCTTATCATGTGCCAAGCATTATTCCAAGCATATCATAAATATTAAGCCATTGAATTCTCACAATAACCGTGGTAGGTACATATGATTTTTACCCATTTTACAGATCATGAAACTGAGGCACACAGATGTTTGACAGTTGCCCAAAATCACACAGCTAGGGGCTAAGGATTTGCATGTAGGCCATCTGGCTCCAAAGCTAAAATTATATGGCAGGGACTCAAATGGGACATGGTATCTAGTCCCCAGATAAACTTTGTTTGGATAAGGCAGTGGAGTTATATTAAATCTGAACTGAATCTGAATGAGCTCACATTTAATTGGGAGATTTCACCCAAAAGACCCCCCACCCCACCCCATTGCCATACACATAATGGAAATGAGATCTGGGCCCACCTTCCTGCATTATCACAGGCCTTGCCTGGCTCTGCAGCCTGTTTTTGCCTCTGTTCATCACAGAACTTAAGGAGGTAATGATGTTATAAATATTCTCTTCTCACCCTGTGAGGTTTTTGCTCTCCTCTTCCAGCTAGTAGGTGCTTTGGCACAGTGCTCAGAGCCTGGAAGGACACTTGGGGATATGCTCTGGCCAGCCCTGGGACTTCCTGAGGAGACCAGAAGATGCACGAATTCCTGACATCACGCAGAGACAGGGTAGGGTGTGGATTGGGGCAGCTGAGATTCTAGTGAAAAGCCTTGTTCAGGAGACAAGGTATGGATTATGCCCACATCCCTAGCCCGCACTTCTCTCCTGAACCTCAGATTTTGGGATCTCATGGACTCCAGGACACCTTCTCCTGGTTCTTCTACCTATTGGCTCCCACATTATCATTGGCCTCAATGTTTCTCTAAACTTACCCTCTTTCCTGGGCCCCCATCTCAAGGATAGCCCTGCTGTCCCCTAATCCCTCCTTGGGCCTCAACAGGGACACCTCTCTCTCTCCTCCATCCCAAATCACCAACTCCTGTCCACTTGGCCTCCTTTTCTACCACTTATCCCAACCATTCCCTGCTCAACCTGGTCCTTTTCGTTCCTTCCATTGGGTTCCCAACCTCAATCTCCCCTTCTGACCCACCCTCCACAAAGTGGCCAGGGAAGTCTTCCTAAAATCAATCCTGACCCCGATACTCCCCTTAGAACCCTCCACCACTCTGCAGTGCCTCAGGGCAGAGCCTGAGCTCCTAAGCCTGGTGGTCACAGGCCTCCAAGATCCTACCTACCCACATCATCATTCCTTCCACAATTTTTTCTGGCATTTGAAAGGCATCTTTATTAACTTATTCAATTCAAAACCCTCCATTGGTTCTCCATTTCCCTCACAGCAAAACCTAAGTCCTAACCTGGGTCCACAAGATTGGTTCCTCTCCCCTCCCTCTTTGGCCTCCATCGCCTCACACACTCTACCTCACTCACTCTGTTCCAACCACCTGGCCTCCCAGCTGGTCCTTGAACAGGCCAGAAAAGGCCTTTTCAAAGCTATTTCCTTTGTCTTATTTGATGTTCACTCACATATCCTCATGGCTCTCTCCCTCACCTTGCCTCACTTTTGATCTCACATTTTTTTCTGTTTCATTTTATTCCATGTATACCATTTAACATCCTACATCATTTTATTATTATATTTTATCTGGATTCTGTGCCTTTCCCACCGGCCAGTCCTGGGTTCCCATAAGCTTGGTCCCAACCCAAAATGAATTCTCTCTCAGCTTGTTTTCCCATCTACCGCATTTCCGACTTCTGGGATTATTGGGATACAGTGACTTCAAGGATTAAAAATCTCCTTGTACTTCAGGCACTCAGTACAATGTTTGATTCATAACTATTGCTAGAAATGGAAAAACTGAGACACAGCCAAGTAGTCTTTCTCAGGGTCACGGGGCTGGGAATCCCATGTCTTGCGGCACCACACTGCCCGAGCCAGCACCACTCAATCGCAAAGCAATCTCGAGCAGAGACTGGTAAGCTATGCAGGCGGCAGGACTCGCTCAAAGCCTGACATAGCGATGGGCAGAAGGGCTGCAGGGAGAAGTCTCAGTCTACCTTATCGCGATGACCCTGTCTATCCGGACTCGCATACCCTGGTCAGTCCCGTGCTCTTCTATAGGCCCCCGATCTCAACACCTCACCTGATTTCTCCACTTTCACCTTCACCGGGAACATGGTTTGGGTCTGGTGTCTGGCTAGTTGGGTCAGAGGAGCCCAAAAGGGCCTAGTGTCACAAGTCAAGGGCAAAGGCAGTCGGAGATCGTCAAAGATAAGCTTCGTGTGCGAGAAGTCTTCCGCCCAGAGCAGCGTCGGTCTACGACAGCCGCCGCCGCCAGCACCTCCAGCTCCCCTCTGGTGTGGCCCCACCGGCAGTCGCTTGTTCCCATTAGTCACTACAACCGTCGATCTCGTACCCTGACCAATTGGCAGCTCTCAGCTCTAAGTCCCACCTTACTGGGGACTCACTTCCGGAAACAAACTAACGACATTCCGGCACGCTTTCTGGGAGGTGTAGTTCTGGCTCAGCCGTAGTAACAGCGCCTGCGCCGCGCCATGCACGGTGGGAGATAAAGGACCAGAGCAACGCAAGTTTTTTGGAACTTATAGTGCTAATAGCTTTTAATAAAAGCCATTAACCGTGCCCTTCTTGCCTCTAATTGGAAGACAAATCTGGAGTTAGGCTTTGTTCCCTTTAACTGAGCACTCAGTAGTGCCAACTACCTATTAATCTCTTTTCAGGTACAACCGTATTCACTTAGCAAATATTATTACTGTGGGAGTCAGTCTTCTAGGCACAAGCAGAATACAAAGCAAACAAAAATATCTGTCCTAATAGAGCTTATATTTTGAGGATGGGAGTACACAATAAACAAGTAAAACACTGAAATTTGAAATAGTTTGGTTAAGGAAGCTTTCTCTAATAAAGCAGACATCTTCAGAAAATGGGGAACTTCATTTTACCACATATACCTTGACCCAGATAAATTCCAAAAGGTAGTATTGTGGTCCACATTTTAGATGAGAATACTAAGGCCAAATGGAAAAGCAATGTTTTCAAACTTACATAATACCAGTAACAGAACAGCCCCTAGTAATAGAATCATATTCCTTTCTTGGTTCTGCATCTGTAAAATAGGTTTTTACAGGAGCAGGACAGTTCCTATTTCAGAAGGGTTATGAATAGTATTCAGTGAAAAGATGCACATAATGCATAAAACATTAACCCTGGAACAAAGTAAGCATTTAATGAATGTTTCTGAACAGTAATAATAATTTTGTTTCAATGTTCAAAAGATCCCAGGAAGTCAACATAGAGAATTAAGGTCATTTATTGGTGTATGTCAACAGAGGACACAGAGATGGGAATAGTATTAGGGGTACTTGAAAGTGGGCTCGGAGTACAGGAGCCCATCCTGGGAGAATGATCAGGTCCCAGGCCTGTGCTGAAGAATTTGTCAGGGGGTACCCAGAGGTATGGTGAAGGAGAGGTAGTCCCCAAGGGCGCCCCAACGGGGCCGGTAGATCTGGAAGATGGTGATCCAGGTGGTGAGTATAATCACCCAAAAAAGGAAGCCCACAGCAGAGCGCCAGACATCTGTAAAAGGTAACAGGAGTGGGTAAGGTTGGCTTCCACCTGCTCTGTGGTCACTTCCAGACCAGTTCTCTCTTTTCTTCCACAGAGCCCTAGAATTCTGGAACTCCTTTCATCCCATCCCACCAGAGCTCCTCCACCCCTCCACCTCCCAATGGCCTTCTTTCAACTGTACCCTGGACTCACAGCCTTTGATTTGGCTCTGCTCTGTGTATGGGGGGACAAGGAAGGCCTCTCGGAAGAACCAGAAGATGTTGACCAACCAGAGAAAAGGCAGGAAAGCAAACCCACCTAAAGAGAAAAAAGCCAAACTAGGACATAAGACAATTAGTATCTTCCCCAATGCCCACTTAGATGACTTATTTGGAAAGTTCTCCCACACCCAAGTTCAAGTCGAGATCTCTGCAATTAAGGACTCTGATATCAAGGTTCCTCCCTGGGATCCAGGAATCTGATTCCTCAGCCATCTCTTTGTCAGAACCCAGGAGTCCAGCCCCCAATTCCCCTCTTGGGACCAAGAAGCTCTTAAGGCCCAGCTTCTCCCTCCTCAGGACCCAGTTCCTTCCCTCAGAGCTCGCGCTGCCAGCCCAGCGGCTTCATCCCTTAGATCCAAAAATCCAGCCCTACAGACCTCATTCCGTCCCATCTCTTCTCCTGAGACTCTAGGATTCTGGTCCTTACCCAGGTAGTACTTGCGGCACAAGTTCAACTTCTCTTCGTTGGACACCCGCTCCAAGTTCATAGTTGCGCTACGGCCACGTCGTTCCGAGGGTCTGAGGGGCAAGACACTGAGATGCAAGAATCGCGAAAATCCACGCCCCTTGTACGACAAAACAGAGAGAAATTGAAGGAAGGGTTTGCTGAAAGTAGGGCACCCCCGCCCCCACCAGTAAGTGATAGGGTTGAAACGCTCTTGATGTTTACTGGGGTGCGCGAAAAGACCCCCATCTCACCAGTGGAGTTTACTTCCTCTGGGTAGATGCCTTTGCCACTTTCAACTTACGGACGTTTGCGTGTGATGCCGCAAGGATCTCTGGAGTTTGTAGTCTTTTTTTAATAGGCAGCGCTGCACGCATGCGCTCTCAGGGAATGTCTGATTCTGTGAAGGGCGCAGGCTTCCTACTCGCAAGCGCATTAGGGAGTTTGTGAGCGCGTGCTAAGCAAGCCGAGGCAGCGAAGAACTACACTTCCCAATGTTCTGAAGCAACGGAAGTGACTTTGAGCCGACCGAGTTGGAGAGTTCTGGTAAAAATGCCTGAATTTTTCAATATTCGGGACTGAGAAGGACAAGTGGAAACGGGTGCAGCCAATAGCCTGTCGGGGTTGCTGGGCGGCGAGGGGTATTTCTGGGGTCTTCAGCCTTCGGTTTACCTCTGTCGTTACACCTCTTCCAGGGTTAACTGCTCCTTTTACTTTAGGATCGGGGCCTGCCGAAATGGGGATCAGTGCTCCTGGCTTCACGACAAACTTTCATGCTGGTGAGACTTGGCACGCAGCCTGGAGGGTTAACGCCTCCCGGCTGTCGCTCTCCTGCTGTCCATCATCCGAGGTCCCGCCTTTTCCGGATTTCTTAGGCCCACCCTACCGTCCGGCTTTTTTCTAGTCGGACTTCTGCCAGTTCCTTCCTTAACCTACACACCTCGGTTGTCTCTCACTTCTTGGTCCTCCCTCTGCTGGTTTCCTTAGGGACATGCATCGCTGATGCACTCAAGATGCTTAGGCTTCTTCCCAACACCTTTGCACATAACCCTGCTTTCTCTGCTCAAGCCCTATTCACACAATGGTGCTGCTCAACCTGTACCGGAATCCACAGAACACCGCCCGAACCGCAGACGGATCACACTAGAGGCACCATTTCTTGGGGGCAGGACGGACTGTCCTCTGCAGGCCACCTCCTGATTCCAAGTCACGTGTGCGATGTAGAGGTGCAAGAACATTATGATAACTTATTTGAGGTGAGGATTGCCAGAAATGGGGTGAATTGTGTGCCAAGAGTTCAGCTGAACACCTGCTAGTCTCCGCAGGAGTGATCATGGAACTGCAGGAGAAGTTCAGGGAGACTGAAGAGATGAGTTTGTGTGACAACTTGGGGGACCACCTTATGGGCAATGTCTGTGTCAATGTGCCTGCTTTCCCCCCATTAGAGGCCAGAGTTGGAGACATTTGAGTGCCTAAAGGTCACCATTTAAGCCTCCTAGTTTGAGGTCCATCAATAAATGCAGTCCAGTCCCAGAGCTGCTTACAAATCCCCTGGAGGTTTCTGAGTTTGACTACCAAACCTGACCTACTTCCGGCATGAAGAGGATGCTGAGTGGGCAGTAGCTGAACTCAGTAACCGCTGGTTCAGTGGGCAGACTCTGCATGCTGATGTCTCCTGTCACCGACTTCCTGGAGTCATGCTGTCAGCAGTATGAGATGGGGTATGGCAGTAAGAGGGTGGGATGGGCACCTGGAGTTCCAGACTCCTGTGTGTGTGTGTGTTGGTCCCTTTCCATCCATCCATCCATCCATCCTCAACCCAGAGGTAGCTTTTGCAACTTCATGCATCTGCGACCTGCCCCCTGGAACTTCTGGCAGCAGCTCTATTGGTGGGAACCCAGGCTCAGGTATCTCAGGACCAGCTTGCCAAGACTTCTCATACTCTAAAGCTCCTATAACCTGAGATGAACCTGATCCTATGTCTTGATAACAATATCTCAAGTCTTTGGTATCCTAGAACTAGTACTGAGCCCATTCTAAGATCAGCACCTAAGTCCCAACCCCAAACCATCCTGAATCCCAAACCCAAGATCAGCTTGGATCTCTAATCCTGAGGTCAGCTCCTGAGCACCTATCCTAGACCACTCTCAGGAACACTAGTTACTTCATCACCTGCTCTGCCCCATGCTTCTAAAGCCTCCCCCCCACCCCCCTGTCCCCAGGTCACCCCAAGGTCCCAAAGAAGGACATTCCCCAGACCACCAGCAGGGCCACTTCTGAGATCCTGACCCTCTTGCCTTTCACCTCTAACAGGTAGAGATGCTCCTGGCTAGGACCCCTCAAAGCTCCCTTAACTCCCCAGAGCCATCTTTCCCAGCCTCTAGGGTCTGCCACTCCTCCCTGAATAAAGTTCTGTATTTTGAGCTTGAGTCAAGTCTAGCTGCGGGCTGGAGTTTCCTTCCACCCCCACATCCGATGAAAAGGGGAAGTAGGTTGGGCTCTAGCCACAACTGCAGCTGAAGAACTTCAAACAAGTGGAAATTGGACTCAGAGCTCAACACCCTAGAAACCCCCAAGTGGGACTGGTGAAGCGCCTTTGAGCTGGAAACCACCACATCCATCTGAGGCTTTTCAAAGGGAAGACACCTAGTTGTGGCAGATTGGAGGATTCCCAACTCAGAGGAGATTGGGGTTGGGATCTAAGGTAAGGTCACTTGGAATTGAGTGGGAGTCTTCAGTAGATGAGGGCTGGGTCCTCCATCCTTGATTGGGAGTCAGTAATGCCTAATATTTAAGCTTACCATCTACCAGGTGCTACCTAAGAGCTTTACTTCTAATAAGGGTGTTGTTTCTTTTTTTTTTTTTTAATCACTTGTTATTTTTCAATTATAGTTTAATCTAGTAAGTTTTAATTCTCCACAATACTCCTATGAGACAGATGGAACATGGCAGATGTGGGATATGAATCCACAAGGTCTGGCTTCAGAGCCCTTGCTCTAGCAATCCTGAGGCCTTGTGGCTTCTGATAATGGGTCAGAAGCTGGACTGAGGACTGGGAGCTGGGTGTATGTAGATTCTCATCCTATGCCTCCACATCCACTGTTTCCTTCTTCTCCATGTTTTCCTGGGAAATTGGCAAAGGCGCTGTGGCCGGAAGTCCTGCACTCTGCATGCGCCGCTGGGATGAGGCCCCAGCACCTCTTGTCTGCTGCGCTATTCCTGGCCCAGGCAGTGCCGCATGAAGCCTCTCAACACTGTAGCCGCCTTGAGTACTGGAACCCAGACAACCAGTGCTGTGGCAGCTGCCTACAGCGCTTTGGGCCTCCCCCGTGCCCCGGTGAGGAGCAGAGACGGCGTATACCTACATACACCTATGCAAATATGTTCAGGCTGACTGAGGGGGTGATGGAAATCCTGTGAAGGAACAAGGTTTGGGGGCTTGCTTCTAGGTAGGTGCAGTGCGCCTTAATCAGATAAGGCAGTTATGGGAGTTAAGCCTGTGAGAAAGGTTAGAAGCAGGATCCAGGCAGTGAGAAGGGGGTGAGAGATCAATCCCAGCATGGGCAGAGCTTGATGTGGAAGCGGGAGGGGCATGAAGGGTAAGGAGCCTTTTGAGTCTAGCAGGGCTAGTTTGGGGAAGGGAGAATGGAAGGGGTGAGCATGTCTGCTGATGGGCGGATAAAGTCCAACGGGCGAGGCCTGCTAGGATAGGACAAAAAGGAAAGGATCTTTTAGAGGTGGGGCTTGGAAGCCACTTACAAGATCCTGTCTCCCACTAGACTATGAGTTTTCAGAAAACTGCGGGCTCAATGACTTTGGTGATCACGTAATGCATCCCTTCAAAAAGTGTCCTTCTGGGAAGTGCAATCTGGACTTCGCAGAGCTATGTGGCTTCTGTGGCAGCAGAACCAGGGCCTCCACTCCCGAGAGAAGCCGGCAGCGCTGTGAAGAGGTGCTGGTCTGGCTCAGACTGCATGGGCAAAGGTGTAGCCTGCCAGAAGTGGGGTGGGATGTAGAGGGCGTGGTTTGGGATTGGGTGGGTGGGGTCTGGATCAAAGGTGGTGGAGTACCTAGCCCCACTGAAGAGGACAGGGGTGGGGACATTGTATCTGGGAGTGACCAGCTACAGTTAAAGTACTGGGGGTCTGGGTCAGGTGGGGATGTGGCTTACAAGGATGAAAGATTTGGGCTGAGGGGACAGGAGCGGGGTTTACCTCCAGCTCTACTCCTATTCTCAGAAGCCTGCCCCTCCCAAGGAGCCCTGTCCCCTGAAGTTTGAAACACCCAGCGTCCCAAGCTCCCAGGAGACCAGCTCACCAGCCATTTCCAGCCCCTCTCGAACATCTGAATACACCGTCCCTCAGCAGGCCCTGCTGACTTTTGCCCTGCCCCTGGTGCTGGTTCTGCTTGTGACCTCAGCAGCCATCCTCCTGTTTACCCTGCAAAGGCACAGTCCCTATTACCCCTGTCCTGGCTTCAACACCTCTCAAGGCTCTCTGGTGGCATCGGAGGCAGGTGATCATGGGTTTCTGTGCTCCCACTCCTGGTGCGGGGGTTAGTCCCAGACATGTCAAGGGGAATATGGGCTGCAAGCCCAACCTTCCTCCCCCTTATCCCTCCCTCTGTTTCCCAGAGCTGCCAAATCTGGCATCACAGCCCCTATCTCGCCTTCTGGATGAGTTGGAGGTGCTGGAGGAGCTGATTGTGCTGCTGGACCCTGAGCCTGGGCCTGGTGGGGCTTTGGCCTGTGGTACCACTCGACACCTGGCTGCAAAATATGGACTGCCTGCTTCCTGGTCCACCTTTGCCTACTCACTGCGACCTAGTCACTCGCCTCTGCGTGCCCTGATTGAGATGGTGGTGGCAAGGGAGCCCTCCGCTTCTCTGGACCAGCTTGGCACATATCTGGCCCAGCTAGGGCGGGCAGATGCTCTGCAGGTGCTGTCCAAACTTGCCTCATCTGGGGCTCGCCCAGCCTAGTACTCAATAAAGTTTCCCTTGAAATTAAGTGCCTGCTGTCTCCTGGACTCATTAGGAGTCCTCTTGAAATAGTCTTAATTGGGCCAAGACCCAGCAGATATTCTCATCCCGCACCCAGAAAAGGGCCCATCCTATCACAAGACCAGATGTGGGAGAGCTGGTCTCGGTGCTTTTGGGCAACCAGGGTCCCCTCTTGAGGAGAACTGCTACCCAAGAAAGATCCACAGGCATCCAGCTGGGTTCTAACTTACAATATGTAAGACATTTGTTGCTCTGAAGCCCTGACAGACCCAATTTACTACCGTTTCCCCGAAAATAAAATATATTAATTTTTGCTCCCAAAGATGCGCTATGTCTTATTTTCAGGGGATGTCTTATTTTTCCAGGCGCTAGGTCTTATTTTCGGAGGATGTCTTATTTTTGGGGAAACACAGTACTAATTCTGAACCATTGCCTGTTGAGGCTGATGGGCTTCCTTGGTTCAGAATAGGTGTGGGGCACAGAGAAATGGGAGCTTCTACATGCCTCCAGCACTATACAAACTAAGACCACCTCTCCAAACATTGACAGACTTTATTGGGGAGGTTCCCACCTGGGATCCCACCTCTTAAATAAAAAAGTGCATAGAAAAGAAGGGATTTAGAAACCTTTGTACAATATCTACATTCTGGGCCCCCAGGGCAAGAAGGGGGCAATTGCTGAGTGGGCTGGAGGGGTAGGGGCAGGGCCCTTGCCACCTGCATGCCCACATTCACCTTGGACATGAGGGTGGGGGTGAGATGCTCTGGGGGGACTAGGGAGCCCCCAGACCAGGGGGAAGATGGCAGCAGGAGGTGTGGGCAACCACAGCTTCAGTTAAGGAACCGACGGCAGCGCTTGGCGCCACAGTTGCAGGGCAGCTTGTTGCTGGCATCCTCAATGGGGAACTTGTAGTCATAGGTGAGTTCCTCACCACGCAGGATGCGGCGCAGGGCAAAGATGACGATGTGCTTCTGGCCCTCCACGTGGATGACTCGAGAGAAGCAGTTGGGCTCACAGGAGTGGTTGATGAAGCGGGCGGCATTGCCATGCATTGTGGCATCCACCACGTCAAAGTCATCCATGCGGAACATGTAGCACCCAATACCCTACAGGGACAAGGTAGGGGCAGTTAGATGCTCTGTTCCCATGGAAGACCCTGCTTCTCCCACCTCATTCCCATGACCTGGCAGAGCCCACCTTCCCATCGTAGAACTTCTCCCGCTTGTCAGTCAGCACAGAGCGAATGACAATACCAGAGTACTCAATGACCATCTCGCCAGCATCGATGTTGCGCTTACAGAACAGGCCCCGCCCATGGATGGCAGATCTGCAGGGTAGGATGGGCAAGGGGAGCTCAGGGGGCAGGGGGATAAAATCAGGGCAGCCCCACACCAGGGCACCTGTCATCCACCCAAGGGGCATCCTCCCCCCAACCCCACTAACCTGTAGACACCTACAGCCTCTTTGGATGTCTTTTTGAGGTGGCGAAAGCGCATGGCCATGGGCAGCTCCAGGCTGGTGGCACGTCTAGTGGGGGACAATAGTATCACCCAGAAATGATATGTTTTGCCCCTGGTCACCCTCTGTAAGACCCTTCCAGACCACCCCAGCACCCTGGCCTGCCCTCCATACCTGGTTGACCTGAGCTGTACCTCATCCTCTTCCTCATCACAAGTGGCTCCCTCAGGGAGCACTCTGTGCTGGGAGGCCAGGAAGTTGAACATGTCAAAGGTGCATTTCCTGTAGGTAGAAGAGAAAAATGGAGGGAGGTACAGAGCCATTCCTTCTAGATGCTACCCTCCAATTCCTGGCCTGTATCACTGCTGGCAGAGTAAGAGTAATACAACTATTATTGAAGACAAAGCAAAAGGGGAATGAATGAGGTTCATTCTGATACGACCCCTAGAAATAATTCCTGGAATTATTGCCTAGTGTCTTCTGCCAGGTCTCAGTTTCCAATCTGAACAGACTTAATTCCCACCCTCAAGTCTGCCCATAGGGTTCCCCCAACCCACACATCACACCCCAGACCTCTCACCGGAGATAGACCTCGGCACGGGCTGCCCCATGGGGATTCAGGGGTGGCTCCTCCTGGCCTTCTCCCTGCTGGTGGTAGCGGAACTTATAGTGCTGGCAGTGCTGGGCCCCAGGCAGCTGCTCTGCCAGGAAGATGACAGCATCATGATGGATACCAAGGAGCCTTGCTCCACTCATTCCTGAGGGAAGTCAAAGGTGAGAATGCACAAGTCATGTCAGTGACCCATCTTGCTCTCCGGACGTGATCCCAGCCCTCAGAGTCCCTGTGGATCCCCACTTACCACTAAAGGAGAGATGTCTTAGCCGGGCATGCCCTCGGGCCTCTTGCACCTTCTCAATCAGAGTTCTCCACGCCCCTGAGAGGGCAGGGCCACAGCAGAGTCAGGATGGTATTCTATGACACATTCTCCCTCCCTGTCACCATTCATTCTAACTCACCTTCCAAGCTTTCTGCCTCCACGCTGAACCCATCCTCACTGCTGATCTCGAAGCGCAGATGTGGACCAGTCCGTTTTGGGGCCTGGTTTTCTTTATCCTCTGGAAATGGAGGCTCTTCCTCAGAGCTTGAAGCCTCACCTGGTCCCAAATAGCAGAGTAAGTAAGGATCACCCCTTCTGGAGTCAAAACCTTCCCATTGCCTTCCTTCACTACCCTGGGCACAAGCACAGACTCTGGATTTAAATGCCTGGTGAACCCTACAGACCAAACATTTTTTCTAAAGGGTCTGCGGTTCCTTTTCTGCAGGACTTGTTGGCTACAGGAGCAGTTCCACGGAAGCTTATGGAGTGTTTTGGCTCTGCAGGTTATACTGTGGCTTACTCAAACCCAATCTATCATAAACACCCACCCCTCATTCTTTTGTCTCACATAAAATTAAAAATACTGGAGAATTATATTTTGCACAAGTATATTTTTATATACAGTATATTGATACAAATATTACACATTATTTTACCGGACCATTCAGAATCAAATACATGTATATTATGAGTTATTTAATGGATTTCTCATGGGCTAAAGATTTTAAAGGTAGTGCAGACAGGACTTACTGACGTAGGAGATGTAGATGTAAGAGAAAGAGGTGTGTGTGTGTGTGTGTGTGTTGGGGGGAGGGAGGGTGTCAAGGAAAACTCTGAGGTTTGGAGCCTGAGTAACTGGAAGGACAGTGATAGTGAGACTGGAAGAGAAACAAATTTTGGGTAAAGGTTGAGAACTCAGTTTGGAATATGTTGAGTATGACATTTCTCTTAGAAAAACTTTCCTGGCAACTTGCTGGTAGAGATGGCAAGTAGGTACAAGGAGTAACTAGCAACTTGGGGACTATCAGAATTAGAAATGGGATTTAGGACCATGAAATTAGATGAGAGCACCCTGGATATGCCAAAGTTGACAGGCTGGGGCAATGATGAGGCACAACCGGAGAGGAGGGGAGAGGAGGGGAGGGAAGGGGAGAGAAGGGGAGAGGAGGGGAAGGGAGGAAAGAGGATCAGCACTCTGAAGGTTCCTGGTTGAAGCCAGATGCGGAATGAGGACTGACCACTGTATTTGTTTGTAGTGGAGGTAACGAGTTTGAGTGAGCACACCCAAGAGAGGCAGAACCCACATGGTTGCTCTTTTCTCCATATCACTTCTCTGGGCCAACATGATGACTTCACAGCCCCACACAAGACTCTAAACCTTGTTGTTGTGTGACTCACATCATCTCTAGGCCTCAGTGCCCCTGGGTCCACCTCTGACAACTCTACCGTTTCTTAGCCCTGTCCCATCCTCACTCCACTGTTCTTTGAAAACAACTCTCTCATTGCCTTCTTTCTCAGTGCTCATTCTAAGCTGCAGTGCACTAATAATGTACATGTCTGCTTCCTCTACCAAAATGTGATATGCTCCTAAGGGCAGTCGGGACTGTCTCGTCATGGTCACTGCCATATCCTTGTGCCCTCTCTGACCCCATAAGCAGTCTTTCAGTTAAGCAGTTTCACTCTACCTCACTCCACTTCCATGCTCAGCAGCTGTGTTCTAAACAATGACAAAATCCACATATCAGAACAGGACTGGGGCCACTAGAAATTCCACACCCCGGGCTGCTAATTACTACTTTCATGGTTCCCACAGCTCTATCTGCCCTCCCTGACTAACAGAGTACTTCTCCTCTGGCTTCACTGAGATTATCAGCCAAATGATTCCAAGTGCCCTCATCCTGTATACTAATGTCTCTGCAGATACACCTAACCTCATCTTTCTCCCATCTCAGGGTCTCCTATTCTACCTGACCACCATGCCTCCTCTCTCACCTCCTTTGCCTTCATCCATGGTTTTGCTGTCTCAGCCCTCACACCAAACCCCTATAAGCTGTTGGCCCACGTCCTCCCCCCAGACTCTTAGCTGAGCTTTTTGGCAAAGCATCTGGGTGTTGTTTTGACTTCCTCATTAACCACCGTCTTTGATTCTGTACTCTGGCTAACACGATACATACCAATCCTTGACATCGCAACCCTAGGGTCCTCTGTAGCAGTTGGGACTGCTGACTACTCTCTTCCCTGGTCTCTGGGACTCCACTCTCCTCTGATCTTCTTCCTACTGGTCCTGCCCCATCTCTGGGTTCTAGGTGGGATCCATCTTCTCTGGATAATCCACAGAACTTCATCTTTGGTTTCACCAGGTAACTCTGACTCTGGCAGACTAGGCGCTGAAGCCTTCCCTGGGGCTCCTGGGCATATGGGCAAGGCCCTTTCAGAGACCCTTTCAGATCAAGCAGACACTTCCTGTCTGTTTGTCACAGGCCATAAGCTCCTCCAGGGCATCTCTACATAACACCCCACCTCAGGCCTGTTCCCAGGTGCGTGTACAACGTGTTCCCACATATTTTTTTGAAAGGTACCAATTCTCCACTGTCAGTCATTCATCTGAGCAAGTACAGGGAAGAAGGCAGTGAGAAGAAAAGGTTGGTCCTACCTGAGTAGTGGTGCCACTGGGATTCAAGGTCAAAGAGACCATCGGGAGCCTGGGCAAGACCACCTTCTGCAAGTGGCAGCAGAGGGGACTGGTCCTGGAGGGGCCTGTGAGGAGAGACCTGTCAGAAGGGGGAAGGGAGAGATCCCAGAGCTTCCAGGGAAAAGGGACTGGCCACTCACCTCAGACTTTCCTCCTCAGGATCATCCAGGTTGAGAATTCCACGCACAGTAGGAGTTTTCATCCTCACTCGGCTAAACCTGGTAGGGAGTGGGGGGACCACAAGAAGCCTGAGCTGCCTTCTCTTGCCCAGCTCCCTTGCCCACCTCCACAGCCTCAGTATACTGACTCACCCGCTGCCACTAAGCCCTGGGCCCTGTGGGGAGTCCTCCAGGGCCTCTCCATCTTCCTCCATCCGGGGAGTCTTGCTCGGGGGAGGTGCTGGTGGGGAACGGCCAGAGAAGGTGGACACCCTTTTGACACGGATGGCCTGACGGGGTGGGCTGGAGGGCCCACTGCTCAACACTAATGTCAGTGGAGGGGGGGGCGGAGGAGGGGTAGGGCGGACCACCCCCACCACTGGCAACACACCCAGCAGAGATCCCGAGGGCAGAGTCCAGGAAGTGGGGGCTGTGGGGGGAATGGGAGGGGGAAGAGGCAGCTGCTTCACTGCAGGGGAGACAGGTTCACCCTCCCCAGCCATCTTCACAAACACTTGCCCCAACTTGTTGACAAGGATGATTTTGGATGTGGCAGGTTTGGGGGGCTCTGGGGCAGGGCCCAGGCTCAATACTCGAACCCCTGGAGCTCCAGGGAGCCAGGCAAACGTCCGAGTGGTGTCAGCGGCACTAGGGGGCAGGCCCTGGGGAGGTTGGCTACCATTGGCCAGTGGAGGTGCTGGGGGGAGTGGCTCCTCTCTGGGCCCAGCAACCCCCTCCCCAGGACCCCCTAAGTTCTTCAAAACGAAATCCACAATTTCTGACGGCAAGTCTTCAGGAGGTCGGACCCTGTCCCCTGCAGCCCCAGTGACCCCAGCCCGGCCTGCTCCTGGCCCTGAAGGAGTCTCATGGCCCCGAGGCTGCTGGACTGCCTCAGCCTCGCTGTCTGTGCCATCATCCACTCCGTCCAGCTGTTCGATGCGAGGGGCTCCGGAGAGAGTGCCAGGGGGCAGGGGCGGGCCTGACACCACAGTCACGGGGAAGTGGGTGTAGTGGGGGACAGGGCCGGCCTCCTCCTCGGAGCTGTCTCCGGGGCCCCCGGGGCCGCTCCCCGTCGCCCCCGCGGCCACAACCTCCTCCTGGAAGGGCTCGGCACCCAGCAGGCTGGCCGCAAAGTCCAGGTCGGCAGCGCTCAGTCCCGACACCACCTCCATGTCCTCTAGGTCGGGGCCCAGGTCTTCAGGGGGAAGGGGGGATGAGGCTGGGCCGGGGGGAGCCAGCTCCCCTGAGGTAGGTGTACAGGCTCTAAGGGATGAGGTAGGAGGGGGCACCCTGAGCTGAGGAGAGGTTCTGAGAGGTGGGGAGGCCCGGCGTGACATTGGTAGCCTGGGGGCCAGGGGGCTGGGACGACGGGAGCGTCTGGGGGGAGCTGGAAAGTCCAAGTCTCCCACTGTAGGGATGTGGTGGGCCAGAGAAGATGGACTTCCTGTGGGGGGAAGGGTCATTGTCAGCCAGGTGCTCCTGCCTCACCTGCCCCTTCCCTCCCCTGAATACTCCCAAGTACTCACCAGGGGAGGGCAGGGGTCCAAAGGAGACACCCCCCAAGGGCCTCCGGGATGGTGAGTAGTTGGGCACTTTGATTCGAGCCCCCGAAAAAGAGCGGGGAGCTGGAGGAGGGGCGCTGCTTGGATCTGGCCGCAGAGTGGGGTCCAGGTTCTGAATAGGTGAGTGGTGCTCAGGAGCTCCAGGGATAAGGACATCTGTATTTGGTGGTGAGTTGACATGATCTGGGGGCTCTAGAGGCAATAAAATGACATCAGGGGTGGCAGGGGCTCTTTATCAAAGCCTTTTTTCACATACCCTGCCTTCTTTTAAGCCAAATGCATCCTCTCCAACCTTACCCCAGACCCAGTCACAATGGGCACTGGTCCCAGTCATCAGCCCCTGCATGGCTTCTGCAAAACCTCCACACACACCTGGGGTCACTTTGTGAACTTCCTCAGCCATCCTTTGCCACCTCCCCACTTCCTGGCTACCTACTGCTTTGATTTAGGCCCTATATGCCCTGAGGAACACTGCCCTCTCTCCAGCCAGGCCAGTCCTACCACTTTCTTACCTGCTCTGTGCATCCCTGCCACATCAAACACATCCGCCCTATCCTGGCGCTTTTGGCTCCCCATTACTTGCTCCACCCAACCTGTGCCAGCTAATCTCTGCCAACTCCTCCCAACATTTCCTAATTCCATCCAAGGCAGCTGCACCCCCCTCCCCTCTCCATTTCATGTCAGACTCTAACCTGGAACAAATTCCTTACCTGCAAACACAATCCCAATCTTTCTCCTCCCATTCAGCCCCCAATGGCCTCTCCCTTTACCAATCTCCAAGACCATTCTTTGCTCTGTGGCATCCAGTCCTCATCTACATCCCTCAGTGCCAACGTGGCTGTGAAGGTGCCAGATTGGGAACTAAGCAGATCAGGTTAGAATCCTGGCTCCACCACTATGTTATATGGAGAATGACTACCATTTCGAGTGGTGGTACAATGGAGCTGTGCCTTCCTCAGAGCTGTGGGGAGCATTACAGAAGCATGGAGCCCCGAGTCAGGTGGCCCTAAAGGCTCCTACATTTGTACAGTTACCATCTCCCCCCACCCTAAAGCAGGTAGCATGGTGCTGACCCCTCACTTTCTGTGAAATGTTTAAAATAGCCCTCTCGCATGATGCATAGTCATTAAGTTATGTTACTGCCATCACAATGAGGGAAAGAATGCAAGCACCCTGTAGTTTCTTTAGGGAAGAGGAAAGTAAGAACTGAGAGGGTGGCATTCAGGGAAGAAAATGAAGTAGTTCTAAGGCCATACCAATGGAAGGGGCAGGGCTGTGCACAATGGTCTGGTTCTCCTCCGCTGCCTCCAGATGAACTGGCTCTTCCCTCGGCCCCCATGGCCGATACTCAAGAATTCGGCACCGATACCAGCAGCGCCGCCGAGCATCCACTGTGCTCCAGTACAGACGGGAGCATCTGTTGGGTGGGCATGTGGGACATATAGTCAGGACAATTTGGGAAATGAGATCTAGTCCTGGAGTCCCGAACCCCACCAATTCCCCGGGCTGCTCACTGGTAGCCAATGGGGAAGAGCCGTCCCTCGCAGTCCGAGAGATCAGACAGAGTACCCAAGGAGTCAATTCGAATGGAGCCTGAGGGCAGAGGAGAGTTCAGGAGGGTGGGTCCAGGTAGGGTCAGGAAGAACACGGTAGAGAGCAAGCAGCTTACCAATGAGCACGTTGATGGCATCAGGCTCGAGCCCTGTCAAGAACTTTCGCTTGAAGTTGATGCCCTCAAAGTCTACATAGACTCGGCGAAGAACATCAAACCCATCGGGGGTTACGATCTCCTGGGAAGTGGGTGGCAAATGGATTGCTGGATTGGTAGGGTGTGAGGGAATGGAAGGAGAGGCTCTGCAGGTAGTGACTTGTGGGCAGGGCTTGGCTTAAGGGCTCAAGGAGAACAAGGACACACTGAGGCAGCAGGGCCAAGCCTGAGCGGCTATGGGGATCCCTAAGTGGAAGGGGGAAAGAGCAGTGGGGAGTTACCTCCCCCAAAGTAATGGCCCACCTTGCCATCTAGCAGATCTGTGTGTTTCTGACAGAAAACTTTCTTGTCGTCCTGGAAGATGCAGTAGCTGGCCCGGGCACACATGAAGTGGAAGTTGCTGAGGCAGGAGGAAAGGCAGCAGCCCACCGTTGCTCCAGGCTTTAGGCAGAGCTCACAGCGCTGCAGGTGGAAGGGGCTGCTGAGGGGAGAAGCCAGTGACCTGGGCCAGGGCCAGGGCCTGACACTCAGCATCACTGTCCTTGAGATTCTGCTTGTGCTCTGTCTAGCCTAGCACTTCACAAAGGGCAATCGCCAAACATAACCTCACCTAGTGCCATCCAGGGTCAAGTTCAGTGTTACAGGGGAAAGAAAAATAACAACAGCTAATATTTGATAGTGCTGGCACTTACCATCTTTCTCACATGATTCTAATGTAGAACCTGTACTATTTCACTTAATCCTCAACCTGCCCCCTGTAGTGGGCACCTCTATTATCCCATTTTCTGACAGTGAGCTTGAGCATTCTACAGGTCCCACACTGGTGAGGGAGATTCTAATCCAGGCCAACACAGGCATGTAGTAAGAGGTAAGTGCCAAACTGTATGGAACACATCCAGGACAGGATCAAACCTAGGTCTCCCAGGTCAGAGGGCTCAAAAAGGGTGGAAAAAGCCACTATGTCTTCTACACCAGAGTCCTGGGACAACCAAAGAAGTTACGTAGGACCAGCAGTGAAAGGACATACTGTGGTAGACTGTGGAACAAGAGCTGTCTCCACTGAAGGAGGCGCCCCCAAGACCCCGAAGTCTGCCCACCTCTCCAGACCCGTGCCCTCACCATCTGCCTCCCTCGAGCCACAGCAGCGTGCACATTCTTGAGGGAACCATCATTTTCCTCAAATACTTCAGCTGACCAAATGGCACAGTTAACGTGTGTCCACTCATTCTGCCCGATGTACAGGAGCCGCCCCGCCTCCTGAGGGTAGAGGAGTGATGTGAGGAGAGGCCCCAGGGACCAGACACCACAACTTGGGGCTTCACGCAGCAGCCCTCACCTTAGAATCCGCATCACCATACTTGAGGCAGAGTGCACACTGACGAGGGTCCTCCAGGTGCGAAAAGGCAACTGGATCCTTGCCCTGAAAACCTGGAAGGAGTGTGGAAAGGGAGGTCTAAGATACAGGACCCAGATCACCAACTCAGGGGCTCTAGTTTCCAGCTCCCACTTCCCAGTACCTGCTGAGGGGTCCCCTGGAGGCTGCCCTGATTCTGGCATCTCTGGTTCCTGCTGCCTCCACTGAGCGTAGACATGGTCCAAGGATGGGGGCAACACAGCATTGGGAAGGACTCCACTGTGGATAGGCTGGGTCAGCATCTGACATGTCTAACAAGGATGGCTGGACTAGACCCACCCAAAATCTCAGCCTAAACATGCCATGACACCCTTTTTGTCCTCTCTCCATGTAGCATTTCTCTCATTCTCCCAAACAAGCTAGGCCCTCTCATGCCACCTTTAGCACATGAAATGCTTGTTGTTTCTCATGCCTGGAATATTCTTCCTTCACATCTCACTTCATCACACGTCATCACTTCTAGGAAGTCTTAGGCCCTAGGCTCCAGTAGGCACCTCCCTTGGGCTTCCTCATCAGGATCCTGGACTGCCCAACCCCCAAAACACAGTTCACCCACTGCTGTCCCCAATAATTCCTTGCACAAGGTAGAAACTGAGAGCCAACTCCACTGTCTGAATCTTTGCTAGTCTACAACCTAGGGACTGTCATTCTAGTCCTACTATTCTCCAGACCCGAACTCTGCTCCTTATCCCCTAAGGTGCTCTTGGCCTTTGCACTCACTCCCGGATTCCCCTCCTGCCACCCAGCCTTGCTCACTTTGGCAGCCGGGTACTCCGTCGCCAGTACTTGGGGTCGTGGGCATCGAACCAGCCGAACGTAGACTCTAGCAGCTGAGGAGTGGGTAACAGGATGAGAAAAACTGGCTTCCCCAGGAGAATTGGCACGTAAAGTATCTGTGAAGGACCCGCTTTCTCCCCACTGCCACTGAAGCCACCCTATAAACATCTCCCAAGAGCTCACCTTCAATAGGAGCCCCTTCATCTGGCCTCCAGCCCGATGCTCTGAGGGTTCTCCTTCTTCCGAGTGCCCCATCAGGATGCTCACCACATCCTCCATGAAGCTGTGCTGTAAGGGGGCTTGTCAGAATCCAAGACCCTGCCCAACCCCAGCCCTCTCTCCTCCTGGCATCCACTTGGTTCCTCTGTGTCCCACTCACCACAGACTTGTAGTGGCCTTCCTCAAAGCGCTGACTCACAGCTTGCAGATTGCAGGGCCCAGGGTGCAGCTGCTTTCCATCTTGCCCACACTACAAAGAGGGGGAGTCAGCAGAGCTAGAGCTAGGCCTGGCCCCACCCAGTCCTGCCACCTGAGCCCTCCAGACCTGGGTGCACAGCAGCAGTGGGACTGCCACTTTGGAGCTCAATAGACCCTGGAGCACCTGTCGCAAGCCACCCTGCAAGGCTCCACTCAGGGCCTCTCGCCAGCGAGGGTGCGTGGCCCCAGCACAAGGTCCACAGGTGTACAACACTGAGTCTGGCAGCCCCGAAAGGATCTCATAGTCTTCATCTAGAACAGCCAAGGTAAGAAAGGAGAAAATGTTTTGGGGCTCTCAGCAGCACCTAGTTCACTAAAGACATTTAGCCCACCTCTCCAATGAGGGCCTGTAGTGGGAGACAGGACAGGGATCCCCACAGGGTTGAGGTCACACCCCTGGTACACCCCCAACTCACCTGAGAGCCCCTCACACTTGGCATGCACCCAGTGGTCACACTGTGCACACTGCATCATCTTGCTCTCGTAGTCGTTGTCTTCATAGCAGCGTGTACAGATTGGGCAGTAGTTTCCTAAAGGAAGAGGGAAGAGGGCAAGTCAGAGTTTCTGCCCCGGGGGTGGGAGCATCATCCCTAGACTACTACGTTGGCTGCCTCCATTATGCTACATCTTGGGTCCCTAACTCTCCCAAAAATCTGGCTGAGGATAAAACCTCTCTTCTAACCCTGTAGCCCCAATGCTTCATGAGGAATAGGGCCTGCTAAACATGGTGCCTGAATAAATGAGATGTGTGCAGGTTTTCAAAGTGCTCAGTAAAAACGAGGTTCTGGGAAGCATCTCAGGGCCACCATGAGGGTGGGTTCCCAGGCCCTCCACTTGCATTGACCTCAGAGAGACTATGTCTCTGTTTTATGTACTGGAAGAGCCTCTGTTGAAGAGTACCCTGAAGCCGAAACCGGTTTGGGTCAGTGGTAGAGCTCTGGTCTGCGGAATGAAAGGTCCCAGGTTCAATTCCGGTCAAGGGCATGTACCTTGGTTGCGGGCACATCCCCGGTAGGGGGTGTGCAAGAGGCAACTGGTTGATGTTTCTCTCTCATCGATGTTTCTAGCTCTCTCTCTCTCCCTTCCTCTCTGTAAAATATCAATAAAACATATTTTAAAAAAAGAAGAAAGAAAAAAAAAAGAGTACCCTGAACAGAAGGAGAGAGTCCATGGCGAAAGAGGGTGAAAAGCAACTAGAAAGGAGCATCTGTTCTAACTGCCTGTGCAGGACCCTGGCCCACTCCCCAGTGGACCCCCAGGACCCAGGGCCCCTGCCAAATCCCCACCTTTCTCATAGAGCTGGGTGCACCTGGGGCAGAGGCTGTAATCTCCAGACCACTCGACGTCCCAGTTCTTGCCTGGAGTTGCCCCACAGCTTTTACAGCGCACACAGGCTGAGCAGATCTGGAGAAGCAGGGCAATATTAGGGGCAGAGCCAGATACCTGGCTAGAGCAGTGCAAGGGGAGGATGAGCAAAAAGACGTGGATGGTAGGCAGTAGATAGGTAAGGAAGGAAAAGTAAGAGAAGAACAGGAGAGAAATGAAGCAGGGAGACTAGTGAGGGACAAACTGGAAGGAGTGGAGGTTAGGCTAGAGCGGGAGATTGAGCCTGGGATTGGGGAATCCATGAACCCCTGAAAAATAGTACATCTAATTTCTTATCTATGTAAAATTCCCAAAGAAATGTTGTTCATCAAACTCTCAAAAGAACCTCCAACCTTCCCCTCAAGAGTCCTGGCCTGCAGTGGCGGGGCGGGGGGAGAGGGGGGCGGAAGCATTAATGAGAACTCCAAAGCAAGGGGTGTGGGCCTCCTCTCTCACCCAGTGGTGTCTTTTGCGTGTGGCCCGGGTTGGGTAGCTGGGCCCCAGGCAGGCTGGGTGGTAAGCATGGCGGCAGCGCTCACACTCCAGGAGGTGCTGTTGGATGTTGGAGAAAGACAACAATGGCAGGACCTATTGGCATAGGGATACCCCTCTCCTCCATTCCTCCATCCCCCCATGGCTCCAGTGCCTAAACCTTGGATCCCCGGCCTTTGCGCCCACAAACGTGGCAGAACTTGCAGCGGCGGCAGCACCAGGTGTCATGATGTTGGGGCAGGGGCCGTTCAGCTTCCTCCAGGCAGAATGGGTGGAAAGGGTCACAGCAGACTTGGCAGAACACCAACTGGGGGTGGGAGAGTGAACAGTGAACGATGAGCACAGTGAGGCCAGGGCATGCGACCCTGTTGAGAGAGCCCAAGAAATCTGACAATAAGGGCTAATGGAGACTTGAGGGGTTGTGAAAAAAGGTGAGGAACCAACCTCATGCAGGCCTTTGCTGGCACACAGTAAGCACACCATAGGTGGCCCTCCTGGCACGGAGGTAAGCACACTCAGTCCTCCCATCAGCCACACATTCTCCAGGTCACAATCCTCCTGAGGGAAGAGAGGACAGGATCAGAGAGCAGTCAGGAACATAAGTCAGATCTTAAAGCACAGGCTTCTCAGACACAATAACTTCCTTCCAACCACAGTTCTTGCCATCCTCCCCTCAAAGCCATACCTTAAAATCCACACGGACCCGGTGTACACCGTCAGGGGACTTCTGTTTTCCAGTCCAGCCATTGGGAAAAGAAGGAAAGGCACCAGGGGCCAAAGCATCCTAGGGAGGGATGGTGATGGTCAGAAGGCGACCACCCCATCTTTAGATGCTTCTTTCCTTGCTGCCCTCTCGCCCAGCCTTCCAGACCCGGTCTTTTGCCCAGATCCTCTGCTTTCCAGGACAGGCTGTCTCATCCATCAGGGCCGGTTTTCTGGTGTGCACACACCACAGAAGCTCCTGGAAGGAAGGAGCCATGCCTTCCACGGGGCTCAGGGTTCTTGGGGTGGGGCCGTGCTAACCTTGTCTAGGCGCCTTCGGGCCTTGAGCTGCAACACAGGCTGCAGGGTGGGTTTGCGGGGCCGGCTCTGCTCCTCAGGTTCTGGCACTGGTAGCTCTAGGCAGGACACATGAGCAGTGAGATTCCCTCTCCTGCTTGCCGCACTGTCCCTCTTTTACAACCCCAAAATGTCACCTGGATCCCCAGGGACTTCTTCATACAAACAAGGTCTGTTAGGATGATCCTTAAGCCTTGCTCAATAAGCTACTAAACACCTAACATGCTAGTTCCCCATCCACCTAAGACTACCTCCTTCTCTACACTCAGCTCCCCTATCACACAGATAGAACCCTGGGGTCAGAGCCCCATCACTTCCACAAAAAAAACCTAGGACTGACCGATAGAGGAAGAAACAAACAATTCGCACCATTCTCTCGGGGAGTCCGACGCCGGGGAGCAGGGGGACTCCCGGGCTCTGAGTCATCCGAGTCCTCGAAGATATCATAGGAGGGTCGCTGTTTGACGCAGCGCCTGGCTGACTTGCGCTGCAGTAGGAGGGAGTCCTGCTCCTCGGGCCCTGGCGGGGCCACCACCTCCTCCCGGGGCCCCCCAGCTCCCGCCCCCCGGCGTGGGCCTGGAGGACCAGGGGAGGCCTCAGGAGATTCATCGGAATCCCAGGGCAACAGCGTCTTCACTATCGTCCGGCCTGTGGGAACAGGGGACTTAGTAGGATCTGACTTCAGCCAGGGACATGGGACATTTGGATGAGAAAAGCCAGAAACAAGTGGGGCAGAAGAGGACAAGTGCAGGAGAGATACAAAAGCACATGATGGAAAAAAAGACAAAGGTGGTGAACTGCAAAGGGGACAAGAGCAAATAAAACATGGTTTCCTCTATACAACAATCTAAATAAGGTTGTGTAAAGAAATGCTCAAAACTCGTTACCTTTTTTAGCCAGCCGCTCCATCTTCCGAGCCTCTATCTTGTCGCACTTCCGGTATCTGGGGAGGGGAGCAGCACGTCACCAGGGTAGGGGACTGGTGGTCTGGGGGGAAGAGAGGAAGCTCTCCACAAGGATGCCAATCCCACTGCTCTGGTGGGGCAGAGGCCTTGGTGATAAGAACCATGGGTGGGAATGGAGGCTGAATCCCAGCTACTCACACACAGCACTGCTTCTTGGTGTTAGGGCCACCAAACTTGGGCTTGTCCAGGCAGTTGACACAGGAGCCACAGTCCTGCACACGCAGGCAGCCCCGACAGTGTCCACACCGTGCCATCCGCATCTTCTTGCCATGATGGGAGGGCAGTGAGCGCTGGGGTGTATGGGCTAAGGGTCCTCCTGACCCTGCAGGCTCTGAGTCTCCCCCTGGCCCTGCTGAATCCACCTTTCCCTGTTGTGACCGTGATGGGACACTCTCAGTCTCAGATGCTGATGATGTATCTAGAAAAGTGGAGAAGAGGATGGAGCTACAAAGCCACCAGGCCTTCTACTTCATCTCCCTTAAACCTCATTCAACTGGCCCTCAGGGTATTTTTGCAGTGCTCAGGTCCCTCGTCCCCAAACCCGCTTTGTCTAAGACCTAGCATGTGCTCCAACCCCCTTGCCACCTAGCCTTAGGCACCCAACTCAATTCCTCTCTCCCAGGCTCTTGGTGCATTCGCTCATTCCGACTTGACAAGGTCGTCAAATTTCCCCACAAGACACCCATCCCTACCCTCTGTGGCAAGGTCCTGCCGATCGCGGAGAGGGAGAGCACTGAGGCGGGGGACGTCTTCAGGCACCATGGCCCGGGCCTGACCTAGGGCCACAGCAGCATGACGGCAGACGTGTTTGATTCGGGGGCCTTGCACAGGGGACTCAGGGCCCTGGGAGAGGAGACAGCAGGAATACATGTAGACAGTTGCTACTTGCACTCCTGTAACCACTCTCCTTCACAGGGCCCTCTACCCACTCCATACCGATGGTCTCTCTCTCTTAGTCTCCATCGATTCATCTTCAGACCTGACAGGACCTCTATCTGAGATTTGCTTGACAGTCCCCACGACCTCCTCCATCTGCCCTCCTGGACTTGGCTGATGGGGAAATAATAGGCAGGGTTAGAGGCTGGAAAGTGAGCAAAAACAGCGCCAGAAAAGGAATATAGGGAATTGTGGGACAGACTCAAAAGGTTCCCTGCAATGTTCGAGACTGGATGCTAAGGGACTGCAGGAAATTAAGGCTGGATGACTGGGGGCAAGGGCCTGGCCAAAGCACCATGCTTACCGGCATCAAAGATGCCACCTTTTGCTGCTGCTGCTGCTGTTGGTCAATCTTGAATAGCTGCACCTTGGCTCTCTTGAGAAGGCTGAACATTTTCTCTTCTACACCAGACAGGGGCAAGGAACCAAGGCCTGCAATCCGGGCCTTTTCCAGTGCTGGTGGCTGCAGTTGTAACTGTGGCTGCAGTGGTGGTAGTGCCTGGGGCAGCAGCTGAGTTTGCAAGGCCTGTAGAGACTGCTGTGCCTGAGCCTGAGGCTGCCGCCCATTGCTCAGAGGTGGACTCCCAGATGGGGGCACCTCAACCTTAACAGGGGTGGTGACCACAGGGGCAAATCGAGGCAGGCTGAGATGGTTGGTGCGGCCCACTGCCCGTGGCTCAGGCTCAGCTGGAGATTCATCAACAGGAGGTGGCTCTGGCTCAGGGGCTTCAGAGGCCCCAAGTGGAGCAGTAGTAAGCACCGATTCATAGATCTTCAAGTGGGCTTCACTTGGGGTAAACTGAGGGGCCCGAAGGAGCAGGGGCCTCCGGGATGGATTCACAGGTGCAGGAGGTGGGGGTGGGGCTGGCGGAGGAGCAGGGGGAGGAGGGGGTAGTTCCCGGGTCAGTGAGGTCCAGCGAAATGTGGGTTCCCTTAGGATGGACCGTCTCTTTTCAGGGAGTGGGACTGGGATAGACAGGGGAGTTGGGGCACATGGTGGAGAGGGGGCTGGTGCTGGTTCCTGGGGGGCGAGTGGGGAGATGGCAACAGGAGGCCGCAGAGGTGAGACTTCCACCTTTGGGGGTTTGGGGGAATCTTCATCCATAAATCGCCGGGGTGTCTTGATGACACGGGAGGACCGGGCACTCACCACAGGCATAATAAACTGCCGGATATTCTTCAGGAAGGTGGTGCTTTTGGGGGCCACAGTGGGGCTGTCTTCCAGAGGGCTTCCTGTGATGGTGCTAGGGGTTGGAGTGGTAGGAGAGGTGCCCTCTGGCCCCACCCGAGCAGCTTCCCGCTCTGCCCGTTGGCTGGGAGTCAGGGGAGGCCGGCCCCTCTTCCTGGAGCATGTGGCTAGGGCTACGGGAGGAGATTCTTCCTGCTCCTCTGGGGCAGGAGGTGGTGGAGGGGATGGTGGGGTTACAGAGGGTGGTGAAGGGCAAAGTGGGGATGGAGGAAATGTTGAGGGAGATGGAAGAGGTGGGGGAGGAGGAGGGGCTGGAGGAGTGAGGGGTGGTGAGGGCAGCTTTGCCTCTTCCTTTTCCACAGCTAACATCATCTCTTCCTCAGTTAAAGCTCTCTCTTCCTTTTCTTCCCCTTCTTCCTTATCTTTTTCCTCCTCTCCCTCCTCCTCCAACTTCTGCTCCTTGCTCCAGCAAGGGCCCTCTCCCTGTCCAGATTCAGCTCTTCCTTGGGGAGCATCCTGCCAGCTTTCCTCATGTTGATCCTGACCCTGACCTGATTCAAGTCCCAAGGACAATCGTCCCATCTTCACTCTTTTGGCCTTTGAAACAAACTTGATCACGAGGGGGAGTCCACCTCGGCCCCGGCCCCGGCCTCCACGGCCTCCTCGCCCAGACTGCCCTCCACACTTGGGGGTCCCAGGTCCTGGGCCAGGCCCCTCCTTGCACTTCCAGCTGCCAGTGCGATGTTTTACTGGAACCATGGGAGGTGGGGGCTCAGATTTCGGGATTGTCACAGCTGCTTCTGCCACCATTACTGCTTGTTGCTTCTTCCTGCACGGGCCTGCTGGCCGTCCTGGAGGCCGCCCTCGAGACCGACGGGGGGTGGAGGGCTCACATGCCCGGCTCCGGGGGGCTGGGGGTGCCTGGGCCCGCCGGAGAAGTTCAGTCAGTGCTTGCACCATCCGTTCTGTACCCTCCTCACCCCGTTTCCGGGCAGGAGTCTTTGGGGGAGTAGGAGTCACATCTGCTAGGCGAGGAGGCAGAAGGGGGATCGTCTTATGCTTGTAGCCGCGACCTCGAGGGGCTCGACCTAAAAGGAGAATAGGGGTGGGGAGATGGGTCAAGCTAGCCCTTTGGACTAAGGAAGGCGCTGCAGGAAGGCCAGAACTAGTCTTATTTGTCTGTTTCCCCCCCATTGGGCTTTGAACACAGAACACATTTGGTAACTGATGGAGACTCTAGTTGAACAGGGAAAAGCTGACACAAAGAGTGAGGAGTAACATTTCTTTAAAACTATAGAAGTACAGTTTCCCCATCACTCACCTCGTTGTGACCGGAGCGCAGAGCGCAGGGAACTGGGGGCCACATCGTCATCTGAATGAAAACCCTGAAATTCCTGATTTAGGGGACCAGAGGTGGAGGGGAGAAACAGCAGTCAGTGCCAAAGCCCTGGTTCCACCTGAGACTCATGTATTGAGGAATATGCCCAGCTTCCCCCTTAACAAACCGCTGACTACTTACAAAAGAACTAAAAAGACTAAAATGTGAGGGCAGTAGAAAACAGGGTCTCTCCTTGGGCAGGAAGACACAGGGTATTATGAACCTCCACCTCCTATGCCAGACCATACCAGCTCAGAAGAAAACAAAACAGGGTCCTCTCAGGCCAGGCAGCAGGCAGTACCCTGATTCCCTTAGACTCCAACAAAGAAAAAAGCGGGGCCTCTGTGTGCACCCCCCTAGTTTCTTTCGGAACGAAGATGGGAACAGGACCACCCAAGCGTGGTGTGTGTGTATGTATATCAAATGGTTTATCACATTTGGATCCCCACACCTTCCTGCCTTTTCTGAGAGGCGAGGGTACATCGTGAGCTGAACTCAGACCTGCTAGAGTGCCCAGTCTCGGCTTTCATTCCATTTCTCTTCAACCTGTGCCCCTAAGGGGAAGCCCTCCTCCCTTCGAGCCTCTCCCCACTTTGGGTCAGGAGAGAAAATGGGGCACTAGTGAAACCAGGGCTGTGTCAGAGGTTAGGGGCTGGGCGGGGCAGCTGCAGGTGAGCGCCCAGAGCGCCCCAGCCCGGGTCCACGAAAGCCAAGCTGCTGCTGTCAACCACCCCTGGGCGGGCCTGCGCTCGCCGCGGTCCCCTCGCCCAGACCTCGGCTGCCCCAGCTTTGCCGACTGCCAAGAAGGACCAGCCCAGGGCACTTCAGGGAGACCCGCCAGGGGCTGGAGCCCAGCTGCAGCTCGGCTTCTCTATGCATTTGGAAAGGCCCCTTTCGCCTTCAGCTCCGTGCAGCCCACCTTCTCCCGTGCCTGTTTCCAGGGCCCTTTCTCCCCGCAGGGCCCCGAGGACCCCGCTGCCCGGACCTCTAGAAGCCCCGGCCTCCGCCCCGCCCGGCGCTGGGGACGCCTCCGACCGCCTCACCTCATCGTCGGATTCCCCGTCACTGCTCTCCTCCTCCGGCATGCAGTCCCGGCTCGGACCCCAGCCCCGGCCCCGGCCCCGGCCCCGCTGAACGCGCGGGCCGGCCCACAGGCGGCGGAGCCGGCGCAGGCCCCGGCGGAGCCCCAGCAAACGGAGCAGGGCCGTGTCCTCCCCGGGCTCGGCTGCGCCCGGCCCAGCCGCGCCGCCGCCGCGCCGCAGAGCTACCCGCACTCTCTCCGCCCCGCTGCCCCGTCCGCCGCGGCCCCCTCCCCCGCCGGAGCCCCGCGGCCGACCCGGGAAGCGGCCCCGCGCGGAGCCAGGCCCCGGGCAACTGCCGCCGCCCGCCGCCGCCGCCATCTTGGCACCGTGAGAGGGGCCGGGGAGGCGGGGGAGGGGCGGCCGAGCGCAGGGGGGGGAGGGGAGGGCGGGGCGGCGCGGCCGCGGCTCACGACAACTACCGGCGCCGCCGCGGGGCTGGCGGGAGCCGGGGGCTGGGCCGGCCGCGCGCGGGGCACCACGGGAGCGGGAGTCCGCGGCCGGCGGGCCGGCACCTCAGGCCGCGGCCGGGAGCGGAGGCCCCTCGTCGCGGCCGGAGCGGGGTGAGGCGCAGAGGCCTCAGGGAAATGTAGTCCAGGCGTCGCGCTCCTTCCGCCGAGAGCTAGGGCCGCGAGAGCTGGGTCTGCAGGGGTCCCGACCCGACCCAGAGAGAAAGCGAGCCCCCGAGCCGCCGGGAGGCGTGGCTTCCGCCCAGACTCCTCCCATCGTCCTGCTGCAGGCCGGCGGCCGGCGCGAACTACCACTCCCAGGGTGCGGCGGCTTCCTCGCTGGGAGCCCGAAGACTCCGGGAAACGAAGTTCGCGTCTGCAGGAGCTAGGGCTGGGGAAGGGGCGGCGGCCAAGGGTCGTCTCAGTTCCAGGGATGACCCGGCCAGCGTGGAGGAAAGATGCCGCAGAAGCCGGGGCCCTGTCCTCCAGGCTAGGAGGCGGGTGGTTGAAAGCAGAGTGGAGTACGCGGCTCCTCGATCCCGGGCAAGGGACCCCCCAGATTCCGACTCCGTGCGCCTTTGCTTGCCGTGGAAAGGGCAGGAACTTGGGTTCTTACAGCTTACCCCCCGCAGGGCTTGCTGCTAAGTCAGCCCGAACATCGGGCCCTCCGATCCGCTGCCTCCGGGCGGACGGGGGACCGAAGAGGTGCCGCCGCGCCGAACAGCGGACGTGCGGCCACGAGGGGCCGCCACAGGACCAGGGGCCGTGCTGCGCGCGCCCCAACCCGCACAGACTAAATTCTGGACTCGGCTTTCTTGTCCGGAGAGTAAGGCACAGAAAACGTTTTATTTTAGTAATGAAATCAACAGTCCCCACACAGTTAAGATTCACTTGTGCATACTTCACTGCCCTCGCCCCACACGGGATCGCTAGTCCAGGCTTGTGCTGTCCTTGGTCATCTGGGAGAGGGCTCTCGGCGCCCTTCCTGCGATGCTTCTTGGAGCCGAATTTGCTAGACTGACAAAGCCAGGTGCAGGATCAGAAGCTTAGCCAGCCCGCTGGCCTGTCTTTATATCTTTCATTCTTTAGCTGCAGCCAAAGACGCTATTGGCATCCCGTCGGAGGAGGCAGGGAACCTACTTGGAGGTGGAGTCCCAGGACGGCCTCGAGGAGGGAGAGGCGGAGGAGGAGTAGAGGAAGGTGGAGCGAATGGTCCATCCCGGCGGGAGCTGGCTGGGCGAGTGGCCCCGCATGTGTGCCTGCATGGAGGCCAGGCTGGGGCAGCCAGCTCCGCACAGAGAGCAGCGGTAGGGTGCAGCCCCGTGTGTCCGCAGGTGCTTGGTCATGGCCGAGAAGTCCCGGGAGCGCTGGGGACAGAGGCCACAGGAAAAGGGCTTCTCTCCTAGGGCGGGTGGAGGGGAAGGGCGATGAAGATAAGAAAGGGGCAAAGCACTAGCCTGTTTGACTCAATGGATAGAGCGTGGGCCTGCGGACTCAAGGGTCACAGGTTGGCGGCCTAAGGGTAGATCAGGGGCAACTGGACAAGGGAGTTGTGTGGGAGCTAGGCAGCAGAGAGGGACTTAGGGGCAGGCAAATCAATGCTTGGGCAGGGTGCCCATACCTGTGTGAACTCGGTAGTGTGTCTCCATCTGATGCTTGAGTGAAAACCTCTTTCCACAGACAGAACAAGAATAGGGCCTGGACCGAGCAGGAGGAGGCCTGAAAGGCTGTTGGTGAGATGGACAGCATGCTTTGCCCCCATGACCCATACAGGTTGGAAGTTCACCTGTGGGAACAAAGGAAGGCAGAGTTGGGAATCCCAGAGCGGGATCACTGGAACACCCAGGCAAGATGTCAGGGGCTACAATGAGACAGAAGCAAAAGCATCCTCACTCTACTCACCTGAGTGCCTCTGATCAGGCTCTTCCATCTCCCCAGGGCTGAGCTTTGTGGGGCCCTGGGGGAGGGAACCTGGAGAGAACAGAGGGAAGTAGGGGCCCTACTCAAGCTGGACTCCTGCAGCCACCACCCCAGCAGAGAGACCATATTCCAGGGTTCATGCAGACAGTGAAGGGCTTACCTGAGGTAGAGCTAGAGGAGGCCAACTGATTCTGGCTCCAGAGCCCTTTGTGGAAGTTCAGGGACAGTGGGATCCTTGGGGTGGGGTGGGGAAGAGGAACAGAGTTGGCAAAACCTGGGATCCTGACTAACCCAGGATCAGTGATGTACATTCTCAGGTGCTGGGCTTTGGTTTCCCCAGTGGTGGGAGCTTTTTGTCTTATCTCCAGCTCAGGAATGTACAATAGAGATAAAAGATGTGGTGCCCTTTCACCAATCACCACTGCCTTGCCTGAGCCACTCCCTCCCAGATAGGCTTCCATTGGACCCCTTCACTCACCTCTGATCCTGAGGCCAGACCTCTTGCCAGGCTGCGGTGATGGAAGTACTATGGGAGAAAGGAGTGCCATATCTGGGCGCAAATAGCAGGAGGCTCCACAGGGCAGGCTGGCTCTCCCTCAACCAAGGGGCCTCAGCCCACCAGGGCCTAGAGGTGATGCTGGTTTGGAGGAAACCTGGTGGGGGTGGGGGGCCAGGCAACTCCCCTAAATTTTCCTCAGCGCGCCCTGGACTCTCCTTCACCCACGTGATCACTTCTTGTTTCCCACCGTGGTCAAAAAGGGATTGGTCGAGTTTCTCCTCTGATCTCATAAGCTCCCTCTGATCCTCCTTCATTGTCTCTGCTACCTCAGAGCTCTCTCTCAGTGGCCTGTGCTCCTGCACCGTCTCCTGTTCTCTCCCACCAGCTCTAATAAACTTCTCTGGTCTCTGCTCTCCAAGGTCCCCCACTTCACTCTCAGAATCCCTTGTGGGTTTCTCTGGCTTCTGATGTTCCTTCAGCCCTTGACTAAACTCTACTCTAGCCCTGTCTCTTCGAGCCTTCCTGCATGCCTCTTCCAGGGATTGCACCCCCAAGGCCCTGGCAGCCTCCTCAAGGGGCCCTAGTTCCCCAGGTTGCAGCTCAACACTCTCTCCATAAACAAAGTACAGAAGCTGTGCAAAAGTGGAAGGGCTGATTCCTTTCACCAGAGTCCAGTGGCCCCTGCGGCCTAGCTGCTGGCTCACACCTGCCAGCACCAAGCTGTGTGCAGGGAATTCCTGGCTCCCCACGGTGATAACGGTATCACATAGTGCTGGCCTGAGCCTGGCTGCTAGCCGTACCAGCCGATCAGAGCGATAGGGGCTAGGCAGTCTTGTTGAGGACAGGGGCATTTTTGCCTTGCCTGGGTACCAATCTCAGAGGTTCTGAGACAAAGGCCACAGTTCGAGGTCCATGGTGGAAAGGGGAGGAAAGAACAGCATATTTTCAAGCCTGTGGAGATGAAGGAAGGAAGAATGAGTTGTTTGTTCTGGATCAGAGCAGTCTGTCCTGAATGGAGCAAATAAACTAACCCAAGAGAAGACTTGAGCTTATCCAAATCCATAACAGGCCAGGGGCCTAGAGTTAAATGGCAAGAGAACAGAAATTAGATCAATGTCAGGACTTAAAAGCAAGGATCAGGTAGTTAACAACTATTGATATATTAAGTAGTGGGTTTAAGACTAGTGTAAATGGATTCTGCCAATTAGCAATCTCTGATTTAAATGCTTCTTCTCTGAGCCCCTCTGAGCAGGCCAGGCTTCCTTCATTCGAGACAAAGCAATCTCCTCCAGACCCAGTCATCCCTGGCAGTTAGGGATGGGGCAAGACACAGCTTCATGGGAGAGTTTAGAGAGCTAGAAAGTAGAGGCTGGTCTGAATATTTTGGGGTCCTGGGGCCAAAGGGAGAAACAGGAGTTTAGAGATATAATATTTGAGTCTAGGAGAGGACCCAGAACCCTCAGCTCCCTTCACAAGTCTATCACGTGGAGCTGAGGGTTCTGAGAAGCAGAAAATCAGCAATAGATAGGGTCATAGTTGCAGGAGGGCAGGCTCCAAGGCATCAATCATCTTGAGGCTGAAGCATCTAGAATACATCCTTAGAGAAGGAACTGGAAGAGACTGAAAATGCCTGTCTAGTGAGTTAAGAGCAGGTATAGAAATCACTGGAAAGAAGGCTCTTGATCCAAGGATAGAGAGAGGTTTGGAAGAAGACCTAGACCCGAGAGGACGTGAGAGAAAGGGAAATGAGAACTATAGAGGAGAGGCTATTTCCTTTCAAGTTAAGAAGATGGTTTAATTTTGTTTTTCATAAGCCAAAGGTGAAGAATAAAAAGAACCCAACAGGACAGGAATTTCTCACACATCAAAATCATCACTTTTGCTTTTAAGAAGAGAACTGGAAACACAGATACAAAGAGATAGACCCAAGTGTCTCAATACCCAGCAGGCATATTCCTAGATGTGGTGAGGACTCTTGTGGGAGGCTGGATTATTACTTGGTCACCTCAGGGAGAGGGCTATAGGTTGGCAGGAAGTAGACAGAAAGGGATATAATGGGAAGAAAGTCTCAGCTGGGGAGAAGAAACCACTCACCAGTTGTAGCTTCCTCCTGAACACCGCATGTTCTGAACTTCTGTTGGGCTCCTGCCCACCCCCTACCCCAATAACTCCGCCCCTGACCTCACAATCTTCCATTGGATGTCCCAAGTATCAGCCTGCCACAGTTCCCCCACAGGGTGTGGTTTTATACTCCTGGCTCTGCTTCATCGCTCCAGAAGAGATCACCCCTTTTATTCTAGAATCCGGGCATTCTGTCTTCTAACCTGTCTCCTTATTTCATTTGTGAACTTCTAGAGTCAAAGAAGTGTATCGGAGGCAAATAAAAAACTCTGAACTAATCAGATCCGCATTTGAGTCTCATCTCTGCCATTTACTAGTTGAGTCACCTTGGGCAAATCATCTCTCAGACTCCCTCTCTTACCTCATCCATGAAATAGGGTAAACCTCTGCCTATCTCATTTGGAGATGGGGGTGAAGATGAAATGATGAGTGTGAAAAAGGTTTGTCAGTACATAGTATCACTCAAATAGTATTAATTCTGTTTCTTAGAGGTGTTGGCAGAGCTCCAGTAGATGAAAGCGGTTTCTGCTATCTTAGAGGCAAAAAGGACTGAAATGTCTGGATTCCAAAGAGAGAGTGAAGGAGAGCCCAAAAGCATGCCTGACTTGATACTAGGAAGCTTTGACTGCTTTGTGGAAATGACCTCTGTCATTTGAGCCATCACTGAGGACTGTGTGTGAGTGACTCAGATCCTCCCATCAAACTCCGACGGGGGTAACCCCAAAAGGGTCTGTAGTGGTCTTTGAAGAGAAAAACTCCTTTTCTTGGGTTGATGACAAATTACATTTCTCTGAAATCAGAACTCCGGGGTTTCTTTCACTTCCTGCCCAAAAAGTCAAGGTCCTTGGAGATTTCCTCTCTTTTCACTTTAGCACTTGTTAACTTGGGGAAAGGATGAGGTCTGAGAAACTCAAATTTCTTTTTCATATTATTCCATGATCTTTCACCCTATGACAAATTTTCATTGATTTGACAAATGATAAATCACTTATATGAGCCTGGCATATCATATATGCCCAATAAATAACAAAGATAAACAAGTCAGGCATTGGAAGGCTTCTCTGGTTTCCCCCCACTCTCCAGCCTTCTCCCTTAGATTCTGGGTCCTCTCCTAGACTCAAATATTATGTCTCTAAACTCCTGTTTCTCCCTTTGGCCCCAGGACCCCAAAATATTCGGACCAGCCTCTACTTTCTCCCTCTAGACCTACTAGTCTTCCCTCTACCTCTCGTTCTAGCTTGGGTGCAGGCAGATGTTAACCCTTCCTACATCAGACAGGGTGTGCCATTGGGTGGGGCTGGTAGATGGGCAATAATAGGGTGGGGAGAGGGGAAGATGAGTCAGAGTGAAAGGGAAAATGCAAATGGGCAAGCTGTCTTCATTTGCTACTCTGAACATTAAATGTTTTTCATGTCTGAGCTTTCTAACTCCTCACACCACCACACCCAGGGACTCATTAAACATCCATATAAAAGACACTTGGGCCCTAACCAGTTTGGCTCAGTGGATAGAGCGTTTGCCTCTGGACTCAAGGGTCCCAGGTTTGATTCCGGTCAAGGTCATGTACCTTGGTTGCAGGCACATCCCCAGTAGGGAGTGTGCAGGAGGCAGCTGATCGATGATTCTCTCTCATAGATGTTTCTAGCTTTCTATCCCTCTCCCTTCCTCTCTGTAAAAAATCAATAAAATATATATTTAAAAAGAGACACTTGGCCTAGACACATAAAAGCTCTGATGCCTGACATTTCTACAGATTGTGAATACAGAGGAACACACAATCCCTGAAGATATGAAATACGTGGGGAAAGCCATGAGGGAGAAGCCCTAAGTGTATAAGGAAAGGTAGAGTGGTCTGAAAGACCCAGTGGTATGTGGTCCCCCTCACCTCCCAGCCTCATATCATGTGTCTGTGATTCAATATCTCCACTGGTATGGTTTTCCCGTTGATGATCAAGAGATTGGAGACAGCTCAAAAGGCAGTGTCCTCTGTAAGCCATCAAATGTAGTTGGCAGGCAGTAGTCAACAGGCTTTTTAGGAAGCTAAAAGGGAGCAGAAAAGGCAAGGGATCTCCCATTCGATGAATAAAACCCCCCCAAGAATGGGAAACTTAAAAAAAAATACATTTTATTGATTTTCTACAGAAAGGAAGGGAGAGGGATAGAGAATTAGAAACATCGATCAGCTGCCTCCTGCACTTCCCCCACTAGGGGTATGCCTGTAACCAAAGTACATGCCCTTGACCAGAATCAAACCTGGAACCCTTCAGTCTGCAGGAGGACACACTATCCACTGAGCCAAACCAGTTAGGGCAAGAATGGGAAACATTATCTTGCCTCCCACTTGGTGTCTACTTCATCTAAGGATATCCCTTTTAAGACTTCCTCCCTCCTTAGGGGTATCTCTAGAGCTCTCTACACCTCAGCCCTTAGGCTGGTAACACTCTAGGCCAGGGGTGGAGAAACTTTTTTCGGTCGAGGGCCATTTGAATATTTATATTTGTTAGCCACACAGAATTGTTAACTTAAAAGTTAGCCTACTATATTTGGTCAAAATATTTAATTAATGCAGCCCCAATGCTTCAGACAAAATTATTTCATAGGTTTTAAATGGCCTGAGAGGGTCAGACGTTCCCCACCTCTGCTCTAGGCCTCTTTCTCTCTCCATATACAATACATATGATTTCTAAATTGATTTTGAGAGAAGAGGAAGGGAGAGAGAGAAACACTGATTGATTGCCTCCTGCATACCCCTGCCAGGGATTGAGCCCACAACCTGGACATATCCGTGACTGGGAATCAAACCAGCAATCTTTTCTGTGCATATGCCCAACCAACTGAGCCACATCAGCCAAGGCTCCCTTTTTACATTTTTACTGCACAGCCCAAGCCATCTTGCATAGAGTGAGAAGTGACACCAGAGCAATGAAAGGTCAGAGACACTGCCTTTTTTATTTTTGAAAGGTCTCTTCTCCCCAGTCTTAGAAAGCTTGCTCACCTTCCACTTTCCAAGCTGACTCAGTAGGAATCACCTGCAGTTTTCTCCCTGAGAACCACAGGTTATGAGGACACAAGCCTGGACCCTGAAAGAGGGTACAGTAGGTAGAAGAGATTAGGTAGGACATAATTGAAAGATAAGTATATGGGAAAAGGAGGTATGATGTTGGCTTTTAGCCTTTTATAATACTCATATTACTAAGAAAAGTTTGAAATCTGGTATTTTTTATTCTCACTGATAAGCTTAACCAAGAGCCTCTTCAGGCACAATCCATCTTGATATAAATATAGGGTGTTTCCCCCACCCCCCAAAAATGTATACACTACTAGAAGTTGATAGCTCAATTTGTTTCATTCTTTTACTCAAAGTGTGTATACATTTTTGGGACATCTGATATTATAATTAATATTATAATATTAATCAGAATAGAGGGATGGTTATTTTATAAAAAACATTCTTCCTTTATCTCAGGTATTTTAAATGTTGAGTAATTCCAAAGCTATGGTAAGTTTTAACAAAATTCTATTCAGGAAAATTCTATGAACTTTCAACTCTTCCCAGGAACACATTTCTTTACCCAAATTAAGTAACTCCTCCCCATATGCACACAGCTTTTTAAAAAAAAAAATATTTTATTGATTTTTTACAGAGAGTAGAAGAGAGTGATAGAGAGCTAGAAACGTCGACGAGAGAGAAACATCGACCAGCTGCCTCTTGCACACCCCCTACCGGGGATGTGCCCGCAACCAAGGTACATGCCCTTGACCGGAATCGAACCTAGGACCTTTCAGTCCACAGACTGACACTTTACTACTGAGCCAAACCAGTTTCTGCTGCACACAGCTTTTTTATTGCTAATTCTCAACCAAGGATGTTTTTTCCCTTGATTTTTTTTTTCAGAGAGAGAGAGAGATATAGAAGTGTGAGAGAGACACATGGATTGGTTATCTTCTGCATTCACCCTGCCCAGGGCCAGGGATCATGCCTGCAACTCAGGTATGTGCCCTTGACCAGAATCAAACCGAAACCCTTCAGTCCTCTGGCCGATGCTCTATCTACTGAGTCAAACTGGCTTGGGCACACACAGTTTTTTTTATAGATTAAGGCCAATTATTTAAATCTTACATAAACTTTTAAATGTTCAATCATTCTGGTTAAATACATCCAACACATACCAGAGAAGAGACACCACAGAGCAAATTCCTTTTTCTTCCCTTAAATCTATAGTCTACATAACCCAAAAGCCAGATATAGGCATAGCCAGGTTAGCTAAATCCAGATCATAGAGAACCGATCATAGCACATCTTAGTTATTTTTTATTTTTATTTTTGTTAATTCTCACTGGAGGATATATTTCCATTGATTTTTAAGGAGTGGATGAAAGGTCAAGAGACAGAGAGAAACATCAATATGAGAGACACACATCAACTGGTTGACTCCTGCACCAAGGCCAAGGATCCTGCCTGTAACCAAGGTATGTGCCCTTGGCCAGAATTGAACCTAGGACCCTTCAGTCCAAAGGCCAACACTCTATCCACTGTGCAAAACTGGCTAGGACTCATAGCACACCTTTTGAGAATTAAGTGGAAAAAGAACTAGACTAGATGTAAAACAAAATACAAAAACTTAGGTTTCACAGCATCCTCACATCCTTTTTCTTCAGCCCTAATATGGGACTAAGTCTTCCAAAACCCTCAACTTCCTCACAGGGCCTGTTTTCAAGAACAGTACTAAATACCAGTATTACCTAAACCCAGGGAGAGGGTCCTACTCTGACATCTGGCTGTGTCCCTCCCATGGGCTGAGAAGCCCAAGGGAATCCAGAAGTGCCCACCTAGAACCTGTGACCACCCCTCAATTCTAGACATGCTCTGGGAACTCAGAACTCTGAACCTCCTAGCCTAAATGGCCCAATTCCAGGGCCTACATGTACCTCATCCCCAGATCTATACTCATGAAAGTAGACTTCAGAACTGATATAACCTTAGACTCTGACTGTGTGAGAGAGAGGCAGATAGACTGAGCTTGGACATGCAGGCTAGTATGTGAGATACCTTAACATGTATGCCAACAGCAGGTCTGGGAAGAAAAAGGGGAATCTTCATTTCTAGTCATGTCTAGGCCCTATAAATAATATGGAAGCCTGTTTTAATCCAATAGTCCTTAACCTCTTAGGTCAGTTATCATTCCTTTGAGAATATAAACTATGGAGTCAACTCTTTACATCAGAAAACTGTAGTCTCATATCATTTTGCATATAATTGATAAGGAATTCACAATCTGCTCTAAAGTCCATTCTGGAACAGTTCACCTACTCCTCACTTATCCCTGTGACCACTTTTGCTTCCTCTCTCCCAAAAATCCAACATGCATAGTTTTCTTATGGTTTCCAAGAGTTCATAGACTCTTGAAATCCACTCATAGACTACCACTCCCTTGTATCCCCCACCCTTGGTTTAAGAACTCTGGGTGTGCCCGGCCGGTGTGGCTCAGTGGTTGAGCATCAACCTAGGAACCAAGAGGTCACCAGTTCAATTCCTGGTCAGGGCACATGCCTGGGTTGTGGGCTCAATCCCCAAAAGGGGGTGTGCAGGGGGCAGCCAATCAATGATGTTTCTTCCTTGTTAATGTTTCTATCTAAAAACATATTTAAAAAGAAAAAAAGAGAACCATGGGTGTACATGAAAGCACCCTGAAAGCTTTAATACCAAGTATTGCTGGAAAAGCTGAGTGAAAGTAGATATCAACACTGTCCCATAAATATAAAAAATCCTCATAAAGACACCTGGGTGATTTCCTAAAGAGCAGGATCTTTCACAGACCGCTTCCTGTGCCCCAGTACATCCCATCTTTCCCATGTACCTGCCCCATGATTACAGCCTGATATCTTCTGGGAGTGACCACAAAGGATTTGGGGAAGAGATAGGGACAGGTACTAAAATGCCCCAGACATTGCCGAGACCGGTTTGGCTCAGTGGATAGAGTGTCAGCCTGCGGACTGAAAGGTCCCAGGTTCGATTCCGGTCAAAGGCATGTACCTTGGTTACAGGCACATCCCCAGTGGGGGTGGTGCAGGAGGCAGCTGATCAATGATTCTCTCTTTGATGTTTCAAACTCTCTATCCCTCTCTTCCTCTCTGTAAAAAATCAATAAAATATATTAAAATAAATAAATAAATAAAATGCCCCAGACATGACCCAATCTGGGCTTTATCTCAAGTCACCACAAGTCAATGATACTTCATATGGACAACTTGGCTGGGGTTTGGAGACACCTCTTCATTCCCCAGAACCCTCATAAGACTATGGGCCTAATCTCCTAGCCACACTGTCCAACCTGGACACAATACTGTAAGATCTGCCAAGAGCACCTCAACCCCGAATCCAGAGACCTCTAAAAGCCTGCATAGCCTGGATGCAGTGACTCTTGGCAACTTTCCATGGGGCTTTTGACTGCATCAATGCTCACTCTTCAACCCAGGCTGGATCCAAAGACCCAAGAAACCTCTCAATTGCACACTAGTTTCATCTCTCAGCCAGTGAATCCCAATAACCCATGGAGAGTCACAAGCCTCTTCCACTAGTCACCAGATCCAGACTCAGTCCAGAGACCCCAGAAAACCTCTCACAGTTCAAAGGCCATACTTCATGGCCAATGATGCCACACACGGCTCCAAGGGCCTCCAACTGCCCCACAACATACTTCCAAATCAGGCTGGCATCAGGAGCCATGGACCAAATCACAGGGCAAACTGGCCTGGCCTCTACCCAGCCAGGGCCCTAAGGTGCCCAAGAGGCCCCATTTCTAGCCTCTCCAAGGAGTTCCAATGGCCTAAAGTCCTCAGCCCTCACTTCCTGAACCTCATGGTAACCATTCAATCACCCATATTCCAGTTGTGCCTGGGCCAGGCCCAAGCTCAAGCTCAAAGAAGAGTAAGAAAAACATGCCACTTACCAGCTCAAAGCCTGTTCCTCTTCCCACTCGGACTCACATGCACTTTGGGCGGCGCAAGCCTGGGTGACCGTTAGAAAGTGGGGATCGTTGCTAGGCCAGGAATGGAAGACTGGGGCGCGAGCTTTTTGCACCTGGATCCCAAGGCGAATGCTGATTGGTTGCAACGCTGGCTACACCCTCTTTCCCGGCCCCCACCTAAGGAGCGTGCCTCGCAGCTGGGAGGCACCGAGGACAGCTCCAGGATCTCGAGCCGCCTATCACCCGCCACGGATGGGCTGTACAGCTCGAGCTCGCTAAGGCTCTGAGGAAGGTCTGCGGACTGATGCTTCAGGCTCTTGGGCTGAGATCTAAACCGCCAGCCTGTGCCAAATTTTGATTGACTGCGGTATTTGCTCTCTCCCACACTTTTATATAAACAGACTGGGACCTGAACCTCCTTCACCTTGGAGGCTGCCTTCGCAAGAATTCAGGGAAACCACCGCTTTCTTGCTTCTGTCTTGACAAGCTAAGTCGCTCTAGTTGCAAACCCTTTCACCGTTTTCTCAACTCCTTGCAATCTATGGAGAAGTGTGTGTGTGATTGGATGGGAGGCCTCAAGAGCCAGACAGACTTCAGGTGACTGTGGGCAGCTCCCCTTTCCTGCCTCCTGCGGGTCCCACCACGGACTGGCTTTCAGAGCGCACCCTGCCTCAACAGGAAGTATGCGGGGACAAAGTGACTGCTTCTGACAGAGAGATTAACTGGCATAGCAATTGGGTTATTTAGGAGTCAATGAGATGCCACAGAAAGCATGGTACAAATCAAAGGCTCATTAAGCAGAAGCTGCTATCACTATGATTTGGGCTTGAATCTGGTCCTGTAGCCCCCAGCACTTGGCATATATTTGCAACTCCTCAAACAGTTGGACAAATGCATTTGAATTCTAGAAAGGAAACTTTAAAAATCAACCTAATATCTTTGCCACTTACACTGTACCAGGCCAGTTTTAAATGCTTTACGAGCATCACTTGATTGAATCCTTATAACAAGTTCTATCAGATATTCACTGTTATATTTCTCACTTCACAGATAAGCAAATTGAGGCTGAGAAGAAAAAAATTATTTTCCCTGAGTTTTCAACAGAAATAATTGCCAGAGCTGGAATTTGAACTAGGTCTGTTGCACTCTGACTCAGAGCCTAAGCTCCTAATCATTGTTATACATTGCCCACCATCCTAACAGCTACAGTGCCCATAGTGTGGGCATACATGGTCCCGGGCAATCCTCAGTCAGCCTAGGAAGAGGAATGATGACAAAACCCATTGAAACAGACAACTAAGGTACAAGGAGGTGAAGACACTCGGCTTACATAGCTGGTCCTTGGCAGAGCAAGGAATAGAATGATACATAACCATCTGAATTCAAACCCACATTATTTTTTAATGTATTTTATTGATTTTTTACAGAGAAGAAGGGAGAGGCATAGAGAGTTAGAAACTTTGGTGAGAGAGAAACATCAATCAGCTGCCTCCTGCACACTTCCTACTGGGGATGTGCCTGCAACCAAGGTACATGCCCTTGACCGGAATCGAACCTGGGACCTTTCAGTCTGCAGGCCGACACTTTATCCATTGAGCCAAATCGGTTAGGGCCAAACCCACATTCTTTTTTTTTTTTTTTTTTTTTTAATATATTTTATTGATTTCTTACAGAGAGGAAGGGAGAGAGATAGAGAGCTAGAAACGTCGATGAGAGAGAAACATCGACCAGCTGCCTCTTGCACACCCCCTACTGGGGATGTGCCCGCAACCAATGTACATGCCCCTGACCGGAATCGAACCTGGGACCTTTCAGTCCGCAGACCGACGCTCTACCACTGAGCCAAACCGGTTTCGGCCAAACCCACATTCTTAATAACTCCTTGCACTGCTCCTTTCCCACTTGACAGATTTTTCTCAGGAAAAATCAAAACTGAAATTCAGACATAGGTCTATCAGACCCAAGAGATCGTGCCCTGAATCACACTGCCTCCAGGAAGTACTTGTCTGGTAGATAGATCCTGGGTTGGATAAGGTGAAAGGTCTTTTCAATCCAGCCAATCTTGTCTGCAAACAATGGGTTCATCTGGTCCCAACTTTGACCCAGATGGTTTGGAGTGTATTTTACAACCTTAGGACCATTGGAGGCTTCTCATTGTGAAGCCCTACTCATAATTGCTACCATTTACCAAACTTCTTATGGGCCAGACAAAGTAGAAAGCATTTGCACTTTACAAGTGAGGAAACTGTGACCCAGAGAAGGATATAACATTTCTTTGTTTACAGTACTAGTGAATGGTAGAAACTATGGATGAGAACCTAGAGAGCCTTACTCTAGAACTCTGAAATCCAGCTACCCAGTATGTGTACTCATGAGAAGATGAAGTGAGGGATCCTGGACTCTGGCAAGGTGGAGTGGGAAGGTCTGTTGACTTCATTCTGAGGGTTGGATTGTAAGTAAGATAAGGAGAGTCAAATGTTTGAGATAAGCATAGAAATAACTATTGCTTACTGTGTAACTACCTTGTGCCAGACCCTATGTTAAATAAGTTTAAAATTTTTTTTTAAATTTTTTTATTGATTTCAGGGAAGAAGAGAGAGGGAGAGAGAGATGGAAACATGATGAGAGAGAATCATTGATCGACTGCCTCCTGCACGCCCCCTACTGAGGATTGACCCTGCAACCCGGGCATGTGCCCTTGACTGGAATCGAACCAGGGACCCCCAGTCTGCAGGCCAGTGCTCTATCCACGGAGCCAAACCAGCTAGGGATAAATAAGTTTTAATATACATCCAGAAGCAAAAAGCCTTGTAGTTAAGAAGTTGTACACTAGATCCCTGGATTAATAGCCTATTCCTGATACTTAATAGTTGTGAGACCTGCCCTTCTAGTGTTGCTCAGTGGTTGAGCATAGACCTAGGAACAAGGAGATCAGGATACATGCCTGAGTTGTGGGCTTAATCCCCAGTGGGGGACATATAAGAGGCAGCCAATCAAAGATTCTCATTATTGATGTTTCTCTCTCTCTCTCTCTCTCTCTCTCTCTCTCTCTCTCTCTCTCTCTCTCTCTTTCTCTCTCTCTCTCACTCACACACACACACACACACACACACACACACACTAAAAATAATTTAAAAAATATAGTTGTGAGACCTTTGGCAAGTTACTTAACTTCTCTTGGCCTCAATTTTCTTATCTGTAAAATGGGGATAATGTAAATACCTACCAAGGCTATTGAGAAGTTTATGAACCAATAGAAGTGTTGCATCTCTGCCCTGAAACTGAGTTGCTTCCTCACAGTCACCATCACCTGATTTGACTCTGGTGAAGACACTGAAAATTAAGGCCATGTATTTGCCATAGAAAAGTCTGGAGGAAGTGTGCTCCTAGAAGAGGTAGCAAGTTCAAAGGCCCTGAGACAGGTGTGAACTAAGTATATTTGAAGTACAGCAAGAAGACTGATTGGAGCCAGGCTCAGGAGTTCAGCTCAACTGCACAAGTATTCCTAACAGACACAAAAATGACCCTGTACTTTTTGAAATATAAGGAAAGCTTTGATTTCCTGATAAACCCACGGTCATAATTACTTTTGAGGCTCATAAAGCTTAGAACTCAAGTCTTCTTACTCCCTACCCAGCAGCGCTCATGTGTAAGGGTCAGCAGACTTGCATTCACTCAAATATTAAACTCTGTCAGCATTTGCCATCTATGCTGAGCCCTGGAGAAGACTAGCCCAGTGGTCGGCAAACTGCAGCTTGCGGGCCGAGCCGTGGTTTGACGCTCTGTTGACTAATGAGTTTGCAGACCACTGATAGGGACTTAATCACAAGGAACAACAGCCTGTAATTATTGGAATTAGAGTCTAAGTCAGTGGTCAGCAAACTCATTAGTCAACAGAGCCACAATTTGCTGACCACTGGATTTGAAATCTTTAAATTCAAAGATATAACCTTTTAAAAAACATATGTTTTTACTGATGAGAGAGAGAGAGAGGGAGAGATTGAGAGTGAGATTGAGGAAAGGAAGGGAAGGAAGAGATAGAAATATCAATGAGAGAAAAACATGGTTGGCTTGGTTGGCTGCCTCCTGCATGCCCTCAACCTGGGCATATGCTCTAGCTGGGAATTGAACTGGTGACCTCCTCATTCATGAGTCAATGCTCAACCACTAAATCACACCAGCTGGGCTACCTAAACTTTTTAAAAATTCTTATTGATTTTAGAGAGAGAGGAAGGGAGAGAGGGAGAGAGTGAAAAAAATCAATTTGTTGTTCCACTTATTTATGCATTCATTGGCTGACTACTGTAATACCCTGACTAGGGATTGAACCTGCAACCTTGGCATATAGGAATGATGCTCTAACCAAATGAGGTACCTGGCCAGGGCCAAAGATTACCTTTTAAAGAGAAATTATCCTTCCAGAACCAAATGAAAAATATGGCACCTGAAACCCAGAAGGGGCACTTAAGCCAGGGAAGGAGTGGGAGAAGGGTGAGGGAAGACTTTTCAGAAAAAGTGGTGACACCGAAGTATATATTTTTGGAGTACTTACTATATGTTAGACATGGTGCTTAGAACAAAATATATAATGGCAAGCAAAAAGAGGCAATGTATTAGTCTGCTATGGCTGACCTAACAAAAATACCACAGACGGTGTGGCTTAAACAATAGAAATTAATTAACAACAGTTCTGGAAGCTGGAAGTCCAAGATCAAGGTGCTGGCAGGGTTGTTTTTTCTTGAGGCTTCTTTCCTTGGCTTGCAGATGGCTGCCTTCTCATTTTGTCCTCACATGGCCTTTCCTCTGTGCATGCACACTCCTGATATCTCTTCCTCTTCCTATAAGGTGCTAGCCCCCCTGCCTACCCCCCCCCCCCAATTATATGTTAAAATCCTCATGCCCAATGTGCTGGTATTAGGAAATGGAACCTTTGGGAGGTGATTAGATCACAAGGGTGGAGTCTTCATGAATGGATTAGTACCCTGATAAAAGAAGACAGCCTTATGCCATGTGTTACAGTGAGAAGACAACTTTGTATGAACCAGAAAGCAGATCCTCATCAGATCCCAAATCTGCTAGAGATTTTATCATGGACTTCTCCGTTTCCAGAACTGTGTGCAATAAAATTCTGTTGTTTATAAGTATTCAGCATGTGGCATTCTATATAGCACCCCAAAAGGGCTAAGATGTAAGGACACCAATTCTATTGGATTAGGGTCTTACCCTTACAACTTCACTTCAATCTTAATTTCCTTCTTAAAGGCTCTATCTCCAAATGCATTCACAGTGAAGGTTAGAACTTCAACATCTGATTTGGTGGTGGAGGGGGTCACAATTCAGTTCATAACAGTAAATATCTGCCATTGAGAGGATCATATCCTGGTAGGGGAAATTCATATTATTACTTCAGAGGTAGGGAGAAGAGAAAGAATGGGTAAGATGTCAGCTCTAATAGGGTTTGGGTCCGACCTGTACCACTTACCAGCTGTGTAACCTTGAGCAACGTTCATTTTCTGTGCCTTGAGAAAAATCAAATGAGTAGACACCCATGAAGTACTTAGAACAGCTCCAGCACAGAGTACGTGCTAATTAAATGTTGGCTATTTTTATTAATTGCAAGTAATTCTGCACTAAGTGCTGCTTGGAAATAAACCACAAGATAGATCTGGTCAGGGATTTTAAGGATGACTTCCTGGAGGAAGCAATGCTGGCATTGAGATCTGAAAGATGAATATTCACTAATTAGACAAGTAATTAGAGTCTTCCAGGCAGTAGAAAAGTAGGTTCTAGAGCTCTGGGGCAGAAGGAAGCATGGCCTGGAAGTTTAATGTTGAGTAAAGCAAGGGGAAGCAGGGGAGAGTGAGGCTGAGGTAGCTGGCAGGATGTGGCCTAGTAGGCCATGCTCAGGATTGTTGGTATTCTTCTAAGAGCCATGCAAAGTCACTGAAGGTGTTTATTTATTCAGAGGATGGTTAAATGAATCCCTGGGTAACTATCACACAGTTGCTACAGTTGCCAACATTTTTTCTTTTTTTATTTCATCAATAGTCCCTCAATTTTAGAAAAAAATTATTTTTCTCCTTGAACACATTCTAGTAATGAAAGCTATTAGGATGAAATTTTCTTGAGAAGAATAAATAATAAATATACATGACTTCATTATTAGGCAGTGATATGATCAATAGATACAACACTTGAACTTGTCATTTGATCTGTTGTATATTAACCTTCTATCCAACCTTGCTATAATTGCTTATTAGTTTCAAAAGGTTTTTTAAAATGATTTTTTGGATTTTCTAAATAAACAATCATGTTACCTATGAGCAAAGAGAGTTTTATTTATTCCTTTTATATCTGTATACCTTTTTTATTTTCTTCTTTTATTGCATAGCTAAGACTTCCAGTATGGTATTGAAAATGAGTGGTGAGATGGAACATCCTTGGCAATTTGATCTTAAGTATTCTTTTTGTACAGCAAGAAGCACTTGAACATTAAGGACCTTCCTTTAACTATGTGTCCAACAATACTAAAGTAGAACTCCAAAGAGACCATTTTATTAACTATTAACCTTTTCTATTTTATTTATTTCCATTCCACTGCCCATGGCATTTGAGAAGGCATCTAAGAGACATATCAGGGATTCTTCACGTCTTTAATGTCTCTTACTTGGGTTTTGAAATATGAATTTAGTTAAAGCACTGTCTCCTTAATTTTCTGTGATTATGAAATTTGGAAAAAGGCACCTATTCATAGGACAACTTTTTAGTTACTGGAGGAACGGCCCAAGGTCTAGAACGCTGTTAGCATTAACTATCTCCAATCTGGCTTCATGCTGGAAACAAAGGCCATTTGAGAAGATCACAACTGTAGAACACTCTCAAATAGAGGCATTTTACTACTTCTCTTGGGGACTGCTGGCATCTTTGTATTATCCTGGATCCCATGTTTGGTAGATTGCTTGTTAAAATGGCCTCCATAGGAGAAGTACCAGCCAAGCCCAGGTTGGAGGAAACACCTGACCATGTGGAATCCCAGTGCCTGGCAGCCAGGGCCAAATCTATATCCCTCTAATGTTGGGTACTCTGGAGGTTCCAATCTTGCCCATACACCGCCTGTCAATCCTGCCTTTCCTCCGGCCCCCTTTCCTCCTCCCCCAGGAGCTCCCCAGGGGAATCCAGCTTCCCCCCCCCCCCCCCAGTTGGGCCTCCTTATCCTGTGCCACCACCAGGCCCTTATCCCCCTCCATATTCACCACCTGACCCTGGCATGCCTCCTATCAATCCCTTGGCTCCTGGCATGGTAGCACCAGGAATGGTGAGTGAGAAGAAGATGCAGCAAAAAAATGAAGAAAGCTCAAAAAAAATCTCAGGTGCACCATGAGCATGGCAAACACTCCTCCTCCTCCTCCTCTTCCAGCAGTGACTCTGAATACAGGGTCTGGACCCTAACATCAAGTCTCTCCAGTTCTGCTCTCCCATCAAGTTTCAATGCAATCTTGCACTGGGAAAAATTAGCCATTGTGTCCCTCGACTCCTGTACCCAAATCTGAGCCTCACTCTTGCTGGTTAGCCTTACTGCTTAGGGGAAATGGGAAAAGAATTGCCATGAGCTGAAACTGGTTTGGCTCAGTGGATAGAGCATCAGCCTGTGGTCAAGGGCATGTACCTTGGTTGTGGACACATCTCCAGTAGGGGGTGTGCAGGAGGCAACTGATCGATGTTTCTCTCTCATCGATGTTTCTAATTCTCTATCCCTCTCCCTTTCTCTCTGTAAAAAAAAAAAAAAATCAATAAAACATATTTTTAAAAAATTAAAAGCTTGAGATCCAAGATGGCTGTGCCCATGTGAACACCTAGCTGCAACCGCACACAACAGTTTCAATAAAATACAACTAAAATATAAAACGGACATTGCCCAGAACTACAGGAAGGTTGACTGACTGGAAATTCTACAGCGAGAAGCAAGGAGAAAACCAGAAGGAGGCGCGGAGGAGCTGGAAAAGCCCAAGGTATGGAGACGCGGCGCGGAGAGGACGGAGCCGGAGAGGAGGGGGAGGCGGAATGCCTGGTGGACGTTCCCTAGCGGAAAGGAGGTAAAACTCCGACTGTGCTGGGCCCCCGACTGCTCTGAACCCCAATTCTAGGCCAGACCCCAAGGACTCAGGCTCAGCCATAGGGAGCCGGGCTGTAAGGCGGAACCCCGGGGAGAGGCGAAAGGAGGTCCCGGAGGCGCGCACACTGCACGCAGAGAAGGGACGGTCGGCTGTGCCGCGGGATTGCCCTGACGGGAAGGAGACTGGGGCTCCAGACTGCTCTGAACGCCACCTCCAACTCCACTTCCAACTGAACTGAACCCCAATACCGGGCTCATTGGGGGAGAGCATAGACTGTTTGGCAGCAGGCGAAAATCAAGGGCACCTTTCTCTCAGAGGCGCAGGCAGAGAGCACTGAAGGACCCGTATAGGGCGGGGCTGATGGAAGCCAAAGCTGCAGGCTCCACCCTGAAACCCCGCCCCATCTGTAACTGCGAAATGCGACAACAAAATAGATCACAAACGAAAGAAATGGAGGACAAAAAGCGACTGGATATAGAGTTCAAATCTACGCTTATAAGGTTTTTCAAGAATTTCCTAGAAAAGATGGCCTATGAGGATATGAAAAGAGATCAACTAGAATTAATAAGGAGTCAACAAGAAATGATAAGGGATCAACAAGAAATAAAGAATACATTGTCAGAAATAAAAAATATTTTACAGAGTCCTAAAAACAGAAGGGAAGATCGCAAGAATCAAGTCAAAGATTTGGAACATAAAGAGCCAGAAGACACTCCTCCACAGAAGCTAGAAGGCATGAGAATCCAGAAAATTGAAGATAATGTAAGAAACCTCTGGGACAACTTCAAGCGAACCAACATCAGAATTATGGGGGTCCCAGAAGATGAGAGAGAGCAAGATATCGAAAACATACTGAAAGAAATAGTGACAGAAAACTTCCCCCACCTGGTGAAAGAATTGGACTTACAAGTCCAGGAAGCGCACAGAACCACAAACAAAAGGAATCCAAAGAGGACCACACCGAGACACATCATTATTAAAATTCCAAGAGCAAAAGACAAAGAGAGAATATTAAAAGAAGCAAGAGCAAAGAAGGTAGTAACCTATAAAGGAGCACCTATACGATTGTCAGCTGACTTCTCAACAGAAACCATGCAGGCCAGAAGGGAATGGCAAGAAATATTCAAGGTGATGAATAGCAAGAACCTACAGCCAAAAATAATCTACCCAGCAAAGCTATCACTCAGAATCGAAGGCCAGATAAAGAGCTTCACTAATAAAAAAAAGCTAAAGGAGTTCATCACCACCAAACCAGAATTATATGAATTGCTGAAGGGGGTTCTTTCAGAAGAAAAAGTAAACAAAGATAAAAATTATGAACAACAAATACATAACTATCAACAAGTGAATCTAAAAACCAAGGAAATTAAAAAAATCTGATGAACAATATTAACTGTTGAATATAATAGAATCAGAGGTATGGAAGGGGAGTGAACTGACGATTCTTGGGGAAAAGGGGAGAGGGGGGCGTGGGAAGAGACTGAACATAAACTGTGCACCTATGGATGAGGACAATGGGGAGAGGGGAAAGGACAGAGAGTGGGGTGGGAACCTGGTGGAGGAGAGCAATGGTGGGGGGGGGGGGAAAGGAACATTTGTAATAATATGAACAATAAAAACTTATTAAAAAAAATTAAAAGCTTTTTTTTTTAAAAAAAGAATTGCCATGGGTTAGCAAAGGCCGTCTTCAGTGCTTGGATAGAGCTTTTAGCTGATGAGTTTTAAGGAGAACTATTTTTTGAAGTCAGTGAAACATTTGAGCTAAATGCTGACGATAAGTCTAAGATCTAGAAAATGTCTAGAAAATGTGGTTTTTAACTTTCTTTTGTAATATTTGTAGTTGGGGAGGTGTTGTGGAAACTTAATTGTGGGAGAAAAACAAACTACCTTTTTTTTTATTTTTTTATTTATTTATTTTTTTTTATTATGGCATGCTTGGCCAATTTAATGGCAAATACATTTCCCCGAAGACCTTTAATTGATTGCACTAACTGCAAGACTGATGGGAAGTGGAGTCCATTTGTTGATGAGTCCTGACGGCCATTTTGGAATCTAATCTTTATTCTTCAGTATGCTATTTCAGATCCTCCCCACATTCTCCAACTCTCAGTCCAAATAAAGCTGCTTGTCCTGGTTTAAAAAAAAAAAAAAAAAAAAGCCTCCATAATCCTCCTCTTGTTTGCTCACCTTACATATTAGTCCTAGCCATTGACTTGTTTTGACAAATTGGACAATAGCAAGTGTGATTAAAAGCAGAGACCTAAAATTGTTTGTTCATTTTGATACTTGTCTTCTCTTATGGGTCTTGAGAACTCCAAGCACCACCATGTGAATAAGCTTGGGCTGGCCTTCTGTCAACATGTGGTCCAATCAAAACCATCATCCCAGCCATCTATACCAATTGCCATCCACCCATAAATGTGAGGTTGGCACCCTTGACCAACCATCCCCCAGGCACCCCACTATGTGACTGCACTTGCATCCTTCATGGGAGTGAGTCCAGATGAGACTAAGAGAAGAACTGCCCGGCTCACCTCAGTCCAAATGATCCCAGAGAATCAGGAGCTTAAAAAAATCAGTATTTTGCCGAAACCGGTTTGGCTCAATGGATAGAGCGTTGGCTTGGGGACTGAAGAGTCCCGGGTTCAATTCCGGTCAAGGGTATGTACCTTGGTTGCGGGCATATCCCCAGTTGGGGGCATGCAAGAGGCAGCTGATCGATGACTCTCTCTCATCGATGTTTCTAACTCTCTATCTCTCTCCCTTCTTCTTTGTACAAAATCAATAAGATATATTATTAAAAAAAAAAAAAAAGAATCAGTATTTTAATGCCCTGGTCAGTGTGGCTCAGTTGGTTGGGTATAGTTTGGTGCACCAAAAGATTGCTGGTTCATGAACAGACAGATGAATTTCAGAGGGAAGGTGGAGGTGAGAGGGGTGTGGGAAAAGATAAATTAGTGAATTTATATGCATACTAGAGGCCTGGTATGATGAATTCATGCACTAGTGGGGTCCCTCAGCCTGGTCTGTGGGATCAGGCCAAAATCAGCTCTCTGACACCCCCTAAGATGTCTCAGATTGCGAGAGGGCGCAGGTCAGACTGAGAGACCCCACCAGTGCATGATTGATTGGGGCTAGGGAGAGACAGGGGAGGTTGGCCATCGAGGAGGAACAGTGGGAGGGTTCCAAGGCATTTCCAGCCCATCTTGCTCAGTCCTGCTCAGCCAGACCCCAGCAGCAAGCTAACCTGCCTGTCAGAGGGCCTGTCCCCTGGTGGTCAGTGCACATGATAGCGAACCTTTGAGTGGCCTTAGCATATCATTAGTGTATTATGCTTTGATTGGTTGAATGGCTGACCAGACAATTGGACACTTAGCATATTAGGCTTCTATTATATAGGATATACATAGCCTGTGGATACAGACAATAGTGTGGCAAAGGCTTGGGAGGGGCAAGAGAGGGGAGGAGGGGGTAAATGGGGAAAATAACATACACAAAAACCCACAAAGGGGACAAGAAACAAAATGGCAGTGTAGGTAAATGTCTGTGCTCGCTGTCTCCCACAAACACATCAAACTTACAACTAAAATTCAGAACAACCATCACTCAGAACTGCCTGAACGCTGGATGAATGGAAGTGCTACACTTAGAGAAGTGAAAAAGAAAGCACACTGAGACTGGTAGGAGGGGTGGAGGTGCAGAATGGTCTGGTCTGACACCCATGTGTGCCATTTTCTTTAATCAGGAGAGAGATGTCTCTTTGGAGGTCACCCATGTGGAGCAAAGGGACCCAGCTCCACACCAGACATCTAGCCCAGGGTTCCAGAGCTGAAAAGAGAAGTCTCCTCAACTAAGGGTTGTAAAAACAAGTGGAAATTGTGGCTGGGCGACACGAGGATGCTGGGGACCCAGATGTTTTATTTAAAGGGCTCGTGCATTATGTGATACCTTAATCAATAAAGAAATTAAAAAAATAAAAAATAAAGGGCTCTTGCTAAAACAAACAAACAAACAAATAAATAAAAATTAAAAAAATAAAATAAAGGGCTCATGCATGAACTTGCTCAGACTTCCAAGGACTGGGCTTTGGGGGACCCAGACACATATGGGGAGGAACTGTCTGGCATTGGGGCAGGAACTTGGGAGCAGCTTTCTCTAAGAGAGAGGTGCTGGCAGGGGTCATTGTTCCTATGCTGGGACCTTCCCTATTGCAGGGCTGACTGGAAGCCATATATGAGTCTCCATCAACCTGGAGCACACTATTCTCTCTGCACTGGGACTCCATCCCATCCAATTTACAGCCCCACCCATGTTATTGGCAGCAGTTTTTCATATGAATGGCCTGTCCTGGCTTAAGCTTCAGACTTTGGTAAATCTCTCAAATAAGCTGCAGTTGGTGACAATGTGTCACAAACCTATCAATAAAAGGCCTAAGACCTGACAATAGCACCAGCCTGCCTTGCTTCACAGCTGGGCCTCACTTGGGCACCTCTAAGCCCAATACAAATAGCAAATAGCTGTCTGCAGTTCCCTCTGTAGCTCCTGCCAGTTGGCCCCAAGCAGTGGCTGACTTTGCACCTCCCAGGAGGTCCTATAGCCAGTGCACCCAATGAATAGCTTCAAGCCATACCAGATTACAACTCTACACATCCACTAGTGACACACTCAAGAGGCACTCATGAACACCAAAGCCCCACTAAAGCAAGTCCTGCTCCATAGGGTGCTTCCTGCTCAGCAGCTCTTCCACTGTAGTTGTAGCTGGTCCTCACAGCCAATTGTCCTGGAGGTCAACTCCTCCTACTGATTCCAATAGCAATCAAGGATAAACTATCAGACTGTGTACATAGTCACACAGGGGCACACCTAGAATGCCTAGCTCAGGTGACCAGGGAGGCTGAGCCACTGGGCCCTATAGGACACCTACTATATTAGGCCACTCTACCAATTCCAAAAGACATAGCAGCTCTATCTAATACATAGAAACAAACACAGGGAAGCAGCCAAAATATGAAGATAAAGAAACATGTCACAAATTAAAGAAATGGAAGCAAGCAAACTACTGGATACAGAGTTCAAACCATGGTTATAAGATTACTCAAAGATCTTGATGAAACTTTCAAGGATCTTAATGAGAATGTCAAAGACCTGAAAAAGGACCAGTCAGAAATTAAGCATATACTAACAACTGAAATAAAGAATAATTTACAGGGATTCAACAGTAGAGTAGAAGATTCTGAGAATCAAGTCAACAATTTGACTTTTTACAAAGAGGAAGGGAGAGGAATAAAGAGTTAGAAACATCGATGAGAGAGAATCATCAATCAGCTTCCTCCTGCACAACCCCTACTGGGCATGTGCCCGCAACCAAGGTACATGCCCTTGACCAGAATCGAACCCAGGGCCCTTCAGTCTGCAGGCTGACGCTCTATCCACCGAGCCAAACAGGTCAAGGCTCAAGTCAACAATTTGAAATATGAGGAAGCAAAAATCAGAAAAGAAAAAAAGAATCCAAAAATATGAAGATAGTGTAAGGAGCCTCTGGGACAACTTCAAGCATACCAGTATTTGCATTATAGGGGTGCCTGAAGGAGGAGAGAGAGAGAGAGAGAGAGAGAGAGAGAGAGAGAGAGAGAGAGAGAGAGAGAGAGAGAGAGATATTGAAAACCTATTTGAAGAAATAATGACAAAAAACTTCCCCTACCTGATGAAAGAAATAGATATACAAATCCAGGAAGCACAGAGAATCCCAAATAAGAGGAACTCAAAGAGGCCCACACAAAGACATATCATGATTAAAATGCCAAGACAAAGAGAATCTTAAAAGCAGCAAGAGAAAAGCAGTTAACTGCCTATAAGGGAGTGCCCATAATACTGTCAGTTGATTTCTCAACAGAAACTTTGCAGGCCAGAAGGGAGTGGCAAGAAATATTCAAAGTGATGAATAGCAAGAACTTACAACCAAGATTATTCTACCCAACAAAGCTATCATTTAGAATTGAAGGTCAAAAAAAGTTTAACAAATGAGAAAAAAACAAAAGGAGTTAATCACCACTGAACCAGTATTACATGGAAGGTTGAACGGTATTCTTTAAGAAGAGGAAGAGGAAGAGGAAGAACAAGAAGAAAAGAAGAAAAAGAGAACATTAAAATGGCAATAAATACATACCTATTAACAATTGAATCTATAAATCAAAATAAATGAATAAGAAATCTAATGAATAAACTAAACTGGTGAATAAAATATAATTAGACAAATGGAAGCAAAGAACAAACTGACTAATCTCAGAGGGAAGCAGGGGAGGGGGAGGTGGGAAGAGATTAACCAAAGATCTTACCTACAGACACAGACAGTAGGGTGATGAAGGTATGGGGCAAGGTAGGAACCATATGGAGACAAGCAATGAGGGGAAAAGGGGGAAATATGTAATACTCCAACAATAAAGATTTAAAAAATAATAAATAATAAAAGGATTTGTTCTCAGGGAAAAAATTACAACAGAAACAAAGGGGACATCTGTAATACTTTCAACAGTAAAGATTAAAAAAAAAAAAAAAAAAAAGAATGTTGGTTTGATTCCGGTCAGGGCACATTCTGGGTTGTGGGCTTGATTCCAGGCCAGGGGCATGCAGGAAGCAGCTTATCAATGTCTGGCTCTCTTATAGATGTTTCTCTTTCTCCCTCTTCCTTTCTCATTAAAAAATACATTAAAAAAATCAGTATTTTTAGCCATTGTGTTTTGGGAATGGTTAGCAAAAGCTAACTAAGATGCCCCAGACCAGAGTAGTTTCTAGGCAACAAATATCACTTGCCTTGACTCTGAGTATAGATCTTTTTAAAAAATATATATATTTTATCAATTTTTTACAGAGAGGAAAGGAGAGGGATAGAGTTAGAAACATCGATGAGAGAGAATCATCAATCAGCTTCCTCCTGCACATCCCCTCCTGGAGATGTGCCCGCAACCAAGGTACATGCCTTTGACCAGAATCGAACCTGAGACCCTTCAGTTCGCAGGCTGATGCTCTACCACGGGGCCAAATCAGTTAGGACTGAGTATAGATCTTGAAAGTTAAAAAATTCCTTCAATTTCTAGATTTGTTTCCTTAATTTTCTTGATGAATTTTTATGAGATGAGCTTTAATAACATGGATCTTTTTTTTTCTTTAAAATTTTTCCCAGCAGGGCTGAAAATGACTATTTGAAAAGATCCTTGTCTTTGTTTTGCATCTTTCTATTTCCATTTGCAGAACATCCAAAAAGACGGTCAGTTCAATGAGAAATCATGATTCTATTGCATGTTTTCAATAGATGTCTTACTTGGGTTAAGTGCTGTGTCCCTAGCTGAGCTAAAAAGGTGATGAACTACAATGTGGAGGAGAATAGCAGCCACCTGGTCACAGCTGAGGAACAAGAACAAAGCATTGGAATCTGGAGAGAAGCCCCTAACTTCCGCAATGTTCTTCTAGCGCCCTCTACTGACAAGGCCTAACCTGTGTCATCTGATAAATTTTTGGAATTATGAGGCAATAAATTGGTAACTGGTACAGGTGAGAGATGGGGCCCCCTGATATTAACAAAAATGACAGTAGTGCCCTGACCAGTTTGGCTCAGTTTTTGCTTTCTCCCTTGCCCCTCCTAACCCCCACTTTGCTCTTAGTAACCAACTCCTCCCTGCTTCCCGCTGGACCATTGGATAAGGCTGATTCCATCCCAAGGCAGGCATACGCTCCAGGAGTGGCCCATCAGAGCTCCCTGCCACATGACAACAGGACAGCACAGCATCCAACTAGAACAATGGGAAACAATCCAGAGGGGGGTGCATGCCACTGCTGGAGGCTCACACATCCAGTTGGGATGAGAATGTGGTGATGAAAATCCCTGCCTTCCTTCCCCACTGGCTTTAAAAATTCTTTTATTTTTACATTTTATTTTTCTCTTTAGCACTTACTACTCTAACATGTACATTTCCCTTACTGGTTTTCTCTATCTCCCACTCCAGAAGGTAAGCTTTATATAAGGAGAGCGGGAGCTTTTGATTTGTTTCCTGCAAGATCCCCAGAACCTAGAACAATGCCGAAGGCACATGATAGGCTACTAATATTAGAATGCATAAATGAGTGATGGTATTCACAATTTTATTGGAAAGATAGTCACAATTTTACCACCTGGGACAGGGGCAGAAGCAACCTATCTCAACAAGACTTCCTGGGCCTCCTGGAACATGGGTATCCTGCATAAGGAACTGGAAAGTTGGTTCTTGTAATACTACAGCCTTTGAATCCCCAGTACTTACATCACCATTCAGAAAACCTTACATAACAATGGAAGCGTTTCCATATAAGGTAGGTTAACCCACCCTGCACTCCTGGTTTTCATCCATAACTCAGGGTCAGCCATGCCACATTGGGAGCCAGCAAAGTCAGTGGCCAGATTTCCTGAAGACTATTTCTATCTTCAGGTTCTCACCCTTCTGAGAAGTCCATTTCCTACTGTCTGCTCTGCCTTTGACCCAGGACACTTTTAGCTCCCTTGCTCTGAGGGGACCTAAGTAAAGAAAATTCCATTTCCCTACAATCTGTTAACCATTTTGGATAACACTGTTAAAGGCATTTTTGTTCAATTCAGTGAGTTGGGCATTTGGTGATATGAACATTTTGTGAGTTGGTTTCTAGTGAATTACCCTGTATCTTTACTTTCACTCCATTCTTCAGCCATGTGTAATTTCTAACTGCTATCCAAAACTAAGACATTGGATTAAAAATAATCCCATCAGATTAAAAATTTCAAAGAATGACATTGGCACTCTGAAAAAATCATGGTGCAAGTGTGTGTGTGTGTAAATTATTTTTAAAATATTCATCAATTATCAAACTGGATAATCATTCCAGAATTAAGAAAAATTAATCATCATAAGAAAGGATGTATTCTGTGAATACACAAACTTATTATTTTTTCCTCCTCTTTAGAGATCTACAAATATAGAAACAGTCAATTTTTTTTCCAAATGAACTTTTATGTTGCAAGAATTTTAGATTTACAAAATAGATGCAAAGATAGTACTTGTATACCCTTCTCCCAGTTCCCCCTATTACATACCTATTGTAATGTCTTGGTCAAAACCAAGAAATTAACATTGTTACATTACCATTAATTAAACTCCAGATTTTTTTTTTCAGATTGTACTAGTTTTTTCACTAATGCCTATGGGTGTTTTTTGTTGTTGTTGTTGTTGTTTTGTTTTGTTTGTTTTGTTTTTTTGTTAATCCTTACCTGAGAATTTTTTTTATTTTTTATTGAATTTTTAGAGAGAGAGGGAGGGAGGGAGAGGGAGAAGGAGGGAAGGAGGGAAGGAAAGAAAGAACGAGAGAAACAGACAGAAAGAAATATTGATGCGAGAGATACATCGATTAATTGCCTCCCATTTGTGCTCAGACTGGGGCCAGGGATCAAACTTGCAACTCAGGTATGTGCCCTCGACTGGGAATTAAACCCAAGACTCTTTGGTGCACAAGCTGACACTCTAACCACAGAGCAATACTGGTCAGAACACTCTAATGTCTTTTTTATTCTCTTCCAGGATCCAATCTAAGGTTGCATTTAGCATAGATTTAGTTGTTTGTTTGCTTTTAATATTTTATTGATTTCAGAGAGAGGAAGGGAGAGGGAGAGAGAGGTAGAAATATCAGTGATGAGATCATTGAATGGCTGCCCCCCTCATGCCGCCCCACACTAGAGATCAAGCCTGCAGCCCGGCATGTGCCCTGACCAGGAATGCCTTTAACCTGAACTGCATGGTAGTACATTATGCGAGCAAATGAATTATATAACTAGTTCACTTTTGACATGATTTAGGATGTTTCTTAGTTATTACTTTTCAGTTACTTCTGTACATAGGTCTTTGTACAAACTTGTACGTGTATATGTAGGATAGAGTCTCAGTGGTAGAATCAGTTGAATCAAAGGAATGTGAGTTTCACATTTTAGTGAGTAAGCCAAATTACCCTTATAGAAGGTACAGTGGTTATAGCTTGATTGCTATATAACATCGTGGTTTATTCTTTCCATTCTATGATCTCAGATGGTGAGAGGAAGATTGGGTCAGTGAGGCAGGAGAAAGAGATCAGACGTGCCATAAGGGACCTTCAGGGCCAGACTGAGGAGTCAGACTCTGTGTTGAGGGCACTGGGAGCCATGGAAGGCTAGAGGCTTGACTGGGTCATGGACAGATGTGACCATGTAGCAACAGTCATTAAATGACTGCTTTTCTCCTAGGTGTCCTGACACTCATGTATTTGCTCCCCTCTCACCCACAGGAGTGGGCCCCTGAGTTGTCAGACCAGAGCAGGCTAACCTGTCCTACCAGCTGAGGCCCACCTTAGACAGGTCACACTGCTGCCACACTGTGACAGTATGGAGCCAGAAAGGTCGTGGCAAACATGTGACAGAGGTGGAATGGTCTGCCTAATTGCTGCACAGAGGTTAATTTGATCCTAAGGCCTGACCTGTCTTGACTGCTCAGTTAAAGTTGGGAAATATTTAGTGGGTAACTTTTCTTAATGCGCATCTCATGTTCAGCAGTGACGTTTTTATAAACATTTATTTCTTGATTTTGTTGGAGGACAAATATTCCAAATAATATTTGGAAAACACCAAATGCTCAAGGAATGAAATAAAAATCCCCTGCAAGTATCTCCTCTTTCTTAAGGATTAATATTAACCTTTGGGAGACTTTGTTAACAATTTTAATGCAAATGTGCACATATATGTTAATTCTCACCCTCCCCCCCTCATTGATTTTTAGAGAGAGTGGAAGGGAGGTGGAGACACACAGAGAAACATCATGTCAGAAAGACATCGACTGGTTGCCTCCTGCATGCACCCTGAGTGTTGGGGGTTGGAGGTGGGTAGGGATCCAGCCTGCAACCAGATAGGTGCCCTTGACTGGAATCAAACCTGAAACTCCTCAGCCTGAGGGCCAACACTCTAACCACTAGGCAAAAATAGCCAGGGCCACATATCTATATTTTTTATCAGAAAAGCAATCATGCCTAGCATGCTATTTTGTAATCTTTTCCCCCCTCATAATTTTATAAGTATTTTCCCATGAAAGTTTAAATATTTCCTCAATAGACAGTTTAAATATTATTTTGCAGTGTGGTTTTTTAAGGCAAAAACTGATTTTATGCATATTAATCTCCATTAATTCCACATTCTTCAAAGACCCTCAGGCAAAGAAAGAAAAACAAAACATTAACTTGAACATATGCTGAGCCCTTCCCTCAGAGAAATCACCAGCCATTTTCAAGTATGACTTCACTTTTATAAGTACAAATATCTGAGTCACTTCAAAGAAACAGCTTCTATATGAACATAGGAGAGCCTCAAACATTTGAAATTGGGGTTTACCAGAGAAAGGCGTAGCCTCAGCAGTCAGGTTATTTCTGCAGGCTAGATTACGCAAGGTTGAGAAAATTCCTGTTTCATAACAAAAAGGTCTACTGGTTCCTGAGCTTTGAGAATGATTGGGCTGTTGCTATGAGGTAGGGACTGTTGGAAGACCCATTTCACAAAAGGGCACATTGAGGCCCAGAGTGTGGTGGGGCTGGTGAGGACACAGTGGTGCCTCTTTTCCTCTCTCAGAATCCGGTCACAGGCTTGGACACTGTAAACGTTCATGAGGACATACCTGAATTTAAAGGTAAATACATTAGGCCGGAACTGACACATTTACAAGTTAGCCAAATATGTACCCAAGATGGAGGAGAAGTCTTATTCCAGGCCCTGAAGAAAAGCCAGTTAGGCAGGTTAACCTGGAGGGGCTCTTGTGTGTTAAAATAGATGCATATCACATCTAAGTGGTGTTTTAAATTCTGGCTTCATAAGTAAAGTGTATATTGTTTAGTATTTTAGAAACCCTCTTACTAGTCTTTTGTTTTTGAAAAGTAACAAATAATCTTTACAAAAGTATTTTTAAACATAAAAATATATATGATGTGAAAATTCTTCCTCTTTAACCTACTCTCCCTCTCAAAGGAGTCTTTCATGGGAAATATGTACACATAATTTAAAAAAATATATATTTTATTGATTTTAGAGAGGAAGGGAGAGAGAGATAGAAACATCAATGATGAGAGAGAATCATTGATTGGCTGTCTCCTGCACACCCCTGTATCAAGCCCACAACCCAGGCATGTGCCCTTGACTGGAATTGAACCTGGGACCCCTCATTTCATAGGCTGATGCTCTGTCCATTGAGCAAAACCATCTAGGGCTGTACACATAATTTTTATATAAATGAAATAATTTATGCATATTATTCTTCTCCTTGTATTAGTTGCTTAACAATAGATCATGATGGCATAGGTAAACACCTGAAATTGCTGCCTTGCACAACCACTTTAAAATTACAACTAAAAGACAAAACAGACATCATCCAGAACCACAGGAAGGCTGTCTGAGTGGAAATTCTACAACTAGAAGGAAAGAAAAAAGCACACTGAGACTCAGAGGAGGTGTGGAAGTAAAGTGCAGAGGTACAGAGGCGCCCACAGAAGAGGCTGGCAACTGAGTACGCAGTTGTCTTTTTTAATTGGGAGGGAGACACAAGCTTCTGACTGCTCTGAACTCCAGTTCCAGGCGAGACTCTGGGGACTCAGACTCACTGGGAGAAACTGGACTGTCTGGCTTCGGGTGGAACTTGACAGTGGCTTTCTCTTAGAGGTGCTTGCAGTGATTACCGAGGGACATTGAGACCCAGGGGCCTCTTAGGGGAGGGCTGAGGATCAGCCATAGCTGTTTGCTCTACCTTGTTGATTCCCTGAAACCCCACCCCACCCAAGCAGTGCACAGAGGCTTTTGCATATGAATGGCCTGGGCCTTTGCAGTCTAAAATCACCTAACAACAACAATAATAATTACCTAACAAACTGCAGCTGGGTCAGAGAATCCCAGAAATTCCAAAAGAAGGCCCAAGGCCCCACAGCAGCTTGCATTGCTTCACGGCTAGGCCTCATTTGGGCACCTCCAAACCTTGAATAAAGAAGAGGAATCTGCATATCTCCCTGTAGCTCCTGCTGGATGTCCTCAGGCAGAGGCTAAATTTGCACCTCCTTGGAGATCCAAGAGCCAGTGTACCCCGTGGTCAGAGTGGGGCCATCTAGATTACAACTCAGATCCATAAGGGACACACTCAGGGGGCAGACTCAGTGAGCACCAAAGCCCCATTGAAGCAAGTCTTGCCCATAAGGGTGTCTCTAGCACAGAAGTTCTCCCATCGTAGACATAGCTGATCCTCACAGCCAATTGGCCTGGAGGTCAATTCCTCACAGTGATACCAACAACAATCAAGGCTTAACTACAACAAGACTGTACACACAGCCCACAAAGAGGTACACCAAGAGTGTCCACCTCAGGTAACTGGGGAGGCTGAGCCACTGGGCCCTATAGGACACAAAGCCACTCTATCAACACAGGGAAGCAGCCAAAATGCAGAGACAAAGAAACAGGTCACAAATGACAGAAATGAAGGAAAGCATACTACTGGATATAGAGTTCAAAACCACGGTTATAAGGTTTTTCAGGAATTTTCTAGAAACCGCCTGGACCAGTTTGGCTCAGTGGATAGAGCATCGGCTTGCAGACTGAAGGGTCCAGGGTTCGATTCCGGGCAAGGGCATGTACCTTGGTTGCGGGCACATCCTCAGTGGGAGGTGTGCAAGAGGCAGCTGATCGATGATTCTCTCTCATCGATGTTTCTAGCTCTCTATCCCTGTCTCTTCCTCTCTGTGAAAAATCAATAAAATACTGTATATTAAAAAAAAAAGAATTTTCTAGAAACCACTGATAAATTTAGTGACACCTTCGAGGATATGAAAAAGGACCAACTAGAAATTAAGTTTACACTGACTGAAATAAAAATAATAAGCAGAGATCCAGCAGCAGACTAGGGGATTGCAAGAATCAAGTCAAAGATTTAAAATACAAAGAAGCAAAAAACACCCAACCAGAAAAGCAAAAAGCAAAAAGAATCCAAAAATATGAAGATAGTGTAAGGAGCTTCTGGGACAACTTCAAGCGTACCAACATCAGAATTATGGGGATGCCAGAAGAAGAGGGAGAGCAAGATATTGAAAACCTATTTGAAGAAATAATGACAGAAAATGTCCCCTACCTGGTGAAAGAAATAGACTTACAAGCCCAGGAAGCACAGAGAACCCTGAACAAAAGGAATCCAAAGAGTCCCACACCAAGACACAGCATAATTAAAATGCCAAGGGCAAAAGACAAAGAGAGTATATTAAAAGCAACAAGAGAAAAACAGTTACCTACAAGGGAGTACCTATACAAATGTCAGCTAATTTCTCAACAGAAATTATGTAGGCCAGAAGGGAGTGGCAAGAAATATTCAAAGTAATGAATAGCAAGAACCTACAACCAAGATTACTCTACCTCAGAAATGGAGGTCAGATAAAGAGCTTCACAGATAAGAAAAAGCTAAAGGAGTTCATCACTGCCAAATCAGCATTATATGAGATGCTGAAAGGTATTCTTTAAGAATAGGAAGAAGAAGAAAAGGGTAAAGATAAAAATTATGAACAACAAATACATATCTATCAATAAGCAAATCTAAAAATCAAGTGAATAAAAAATCTGATGAACAGAATAAACTGGTGAATATAATAGAATCAGGGGCATAGAAAGGGAGTGGACTGACAATTCTCTGGGGGGAAAAGGGTGTGGGGTGTATGGGAAGATCCTGGACAAAAATCGTACACTTATGGACGAGAACAGTGGAGAGGGGGGTATGGGCATGGGGTGGGGTGGGAACCGGGTGGAAGGGAGATATAGGGGTATGGGGGGAGGAACAACTGTAATAATCTGAACAATAAAGTTTTATTTTAAAAAATAGATCATGACGATCTATAACACATATATACTCAGAAATACATTTAATCATAAGAAAAAAAGAAGCGAACTCATATATACTGACAAGAAAAGATGGCTATAATATATATAGGTAAGTGAAGAAACCAAATTGCAAAGCAATATTTAAAGCATGTTCTATTAAACATATGTGTGTACTTTTATAAGTAAATATAGATCTGTCTAAATAAACTTTTGAAAAGTTGAAAAGGAATTTTACTAAGTGTTAATAGCAATTATCTAGGTAGGAAGTTGAACCAGATTTGGGTGGGGGGAATTTACTATGGAGTGAAACATGGGATGCTTCTAAAGCAGGATAGTAAAAAGCTAGGAAAATTCCTGGGCAAGTGGAATGGGGAAACAGACAAAATAATTAAACAAGACCAAACAATTTGAACAACTTACAGCCAGCCAGAGAATCACAGAACCTTCCCTTCCCTAACCAAGAACACTTGAGAGCAAATGGTTTATACCTTCCTCCCTAACCAGAGAATAAACAGCTTAAGTCACCTTTGTTGGGGAGATAGGTAACAGAGACACAATTAGTACCATTTGTGCCAGCAAAACCCAAGGACAGATGAAGTTTGGGGAACAACAAACAAAAAACCTGATTAGCCCTAGTTGGTTTGGCTCAGAGGATAGAGCATCAACCTGTGGACTGAGGAATCCCAAGTTTAATTCCAGCCAAGGGCACATGCCCGGGTTGTGAGCTCGATCGCCAGTCGGGGGCATGCAGGAGGCATCATTGATGTTTCTATCTCTCTATTCTTTTCCCTTCCTCTCTGAAATCAATAAAGATACACACCAGTATATATATCCTGATTAGCACCAGACAAACCCAAGATGAAAGTAAAACAGTGAAGCTGACCAAAGAATAATCCCATACTCCCCTATACGGTCACTTTATTGAATCAGCATATTTTAAATGTACCTGGAAAGCTAATGAATATTCTACTGAAATCCTCACCTAAGATTCTTGTCCACAGAAGGAAGATAAAAAACCCCAAGATTAAGACCTGGTGCAGGCTCATTCTAGAGCGTGCCCGTGCCCCTTCTTAGGGATGAACTTTTTTCTTCCTCCTAAACTCTAAGGGTCCCCACAAGTCTTGCAACCAAGGGAGCAGTAGCCAGAGGCAATCTATCCCAGGATCACTCCCTGATCCTGTCTAAGGCCCTCTTTGACTTCCCAGTGAGCTGAAAGCAGCCCTGCCCTGGTTTGCTTCTTTCCTGGAACATTCTAGGGAGCAAAAGCAGAGCACTGACTAGGCTTTCTCCTGTGGCTTCTTCCACCCTCAGTCCTTCTTTTGTGGCACTGTCCCAGCTTAATAAATGAGCTCTCAAAACCACCTGAACTTGTGTTTGTGAAATCTTTCCTGCATGAAATGAAGAACCCACACACTATAGGCTGTCCCGAGGCAGACCTGCTCTGGGCCCGAGGCCCCGTCCGGTAACACTTCCATTTCTAAATTTTTATATACTTTTAAGTGAAAGGATTACACATGATTTAACTTTTTTTTAAATATGTTTTTATTGACTTCCGAGAGAGAGAGAGAGAGAGAGAGAGAGAGAGAGAGAGAGAGAGAGAGAAATATCAATCATTGACTGGCTTCCTCTTGCATGCCCCACATTGGGGATCAGGCCTGCAACCTGGGCATGTGTCCTGACCAGAAATCGAACAGTGACCTCCTGGTTCATAGGTTGGTGCTCAACCACTGAGCCATGCTGGCCGGGCTGATTTACTTTTTAAAAAGTATTTTCCTCGCCGAAACAGGTTTGGCTCAATGGATAGAGCATCGGCTTGGGGACTGAAAGATCCTGGGTTCGATTCCGGTCAAGGGCATGTACCTTGGTTGTGGGCATATCCCCGGTAGGGGGTGTGCAGGAGGCAGCTGATCAGTGACTCTCATCGATGTTTCTAACTCTCTATCTCTCTCCCTTCCTCTCTGTACAAAATCAATAAAATATATTTAAAAAAAAAAGTATTTTCCTGCCCTACCTGGTTTGGCTCAATGGACAGAGCATCAACCTGGTGGATGAAGGGTCGCAGGTTCCATTCCAGTCAAGGGCACATGCCCGGGTCGTGGGCTTGATCCCCATAGGGGGCATGCAGGAGGCAGCTGATCAATGATGTTTCTCTCTCTCCTCTTCCTTTTTCTCTAAAATCAGTAAAAATATGTTTTGTTTTGTTTTTTAAAAGGGATTTCCCTATTATTTTAAACTTTAAAAAAAATATCTTGACCATTTTTTAAAAATCCAACCCTAATCTACAGAAATAAAAGTACTGTATGCAGTCAGCAAGTTTTTCAACTTTGCATTTCTTAGAAGTTTTCCATGTTAAAAAATTATTTTTTTTATTACTCTGTGGTGTTGTAAAGATATACCCTGTTTCCCTGAAAATAAGACAGTGTCTTATATTAATTTTTACTCCCAAAGATGCGCTATGTCTTATTTTCAGGGGATGTCTTATTTTTCCATGAAGAAGAATACAGTACACATTTATTGTTAAATGAAAATAAAGGAAATTTATTACCTGTATACGGTACGGTAGTATGGTAGTTGTCAACACAAACCAGACAAACTGAATCCTACAGTATCAAGAATTTACTCATTTATTCAATGACAATCATGTCATCATCTTCTGGAACATCATCATAACAATCCAATTCCTGAATTTCCTGGTGAATTTCTTGTGACTCCATTTCTTTCAGAATCAGTGGAGCAAATCTCTCATGTTTAGCCTGGGGGGGGGCTTATTTTCGGGGGATACTTTATATTTCATTCAGAAGGAAACCTGTAGGTAGGTCTTATTTTCGGAGGATATCTTATTTTCAGGGAAACACGGTAGCATAGATTCCCTAGCCAGTGTTGCTTAGTGGATAGAGTGTTCGGCCTGTGGATCAAAGGGTCCCAGGTTTGGTTCTGATCAAGGGTACATACCTTGTTTGGAAGCTCCTACCTGGCCTGGGCTCTGGTCAGAGTACTAATTAGAACTAATCTACGGATGTTCATTTAGGTTACTAAAATGAACATCCTTATACAGCAGGTCCTCGGGTTACATCAGAGATCTGTTCCTACAGTGCTGGCGTTATGTAACGCGATTTTTGCCATAAGCACCTACATCACTCACGTGGAGCACATACACAGCAGTAATGAAGTGGAACAGTAAAAAAAATTAAAAGAACGGTAACAATTTCTGACTTTTACTTGTGGTAAATCCTCTCTAATAAAAGAGAAACATGCTGCCCTAACCGGTTTGGCTCAGTGGTTAGAGCAATTGGCCTGCAGACTGAAGGGTCCCAGGTTTGATTCCAGTCAGGGGCATGTACCTTGGTTGCAGGCACATCCCCAGTAGGAGGTGTGCAGGAGGCAGCTGATTCATGTTTCTCTCCCATCAATGTTTTTAACTCTCTATTCCTCTCCCTTCCTCTCGGTGAAAAATCAATAAAATATATTTAAAAAGAGCCCAGTGATACCAACAACAAGCAAGGCTTAACAACAAGACTGCACACACAGCCCATAAAGGACTACACTAAGTCTGTCCACCTCAGGTAACTGGGAGGCTGAACCATATAGGACACCTTAGCACACAAAGCCACCCTACCAACTCAGGGAAGCTGTGAAAATGCCAAAACAAGGAAACAGTTCACAAACAAAAGAAATGGAGGAAAAGAAGTGACTGGATATAGAGTTCAAAACCATGCTTATAAGGTTCTTCAAGAATTTCCTAGAAAAGGTCAATAAGACCTATGAGGATATGAAAAGGGATCAACTAGAAATAATAAGAGATCAACAAGAAATAATAAGGGATCAACAAGAAATAATGAGGGATCAACAAGAAATAAAGAATACATTGTCTGAAATAAAAAAGATTATACAGAGTCCTAAAAACAGAATGGAAGATCACAAGAATCAAGTCAAAGATTTGGAACATAAAGAGCCAGAAGACACTCCTCCGCAGAAGCAAGAAGACAAGAGAATCCAGAAAGTTGAAGATAATGTAAGAAACCTCTGGGACAACTTCAAACAAACCAACATCAGAATTATGGGGGTGTAAGAAGAGAGAGAGCAAGATATTGAAAATATACTGAAAGAAATAGTGACAGAAAACTTCCCTCACCTGGTGAAAAAATTAGACTTACAAGTCCAGGAAGCACACAGAACTCCAAACAAAAGGAATCCAAAGAAGACCACACCAAGACAAATCATAATTAAAATTCCAAGAGCAAAAGACAAAGAGAGAATATTAAAAGCAGCAAGAGAAAAGCAGGTAGTTACCTATAAAGGAGCACCCATACGATTGTCAGCTGATTTCTCAACAGAAACCATGCAGGCCAGACTGGAATGGCAAAAAATATTCAAGGTGATGAATAGCAAGAACCTACAGCCCAAAATAATCTGCCCAGCAAAGCTATCACTCAGAATTGAAGGCCAGATAAAGAGCTTCACAAATAAAAAAAAGCTAAAGGAGTTCATCACCGCCAAACTAGAATTATATGAATTGTTGAAGGGGGTTCTTTTGGAAGAGAAAGTAAATAAAGATAAAAACTATGAACAACAAATACATAACTATCAACAAGTGAATCTAAAAACCAAGGGAATTAAAAAAAAATCTGATGAACAATATTAACTGTTGAATATAATAGAATCAGAGGTATGCAAGGGGAGTGAACTGACGATTCTCGGGGAAAACGGGAGAGGGGGGTGTGGAAAGAGACTGAACATAAACTGTGCACCTATGGATGAGGACAATGGGAGGTGGGGAAAGGGCAGAAGGTGGGGTGGGAACCTGGTGGAGGGGAGTAATGGAGAAGGGGGGGAAATGAGGAACATTTGTAATAATATGAACAATAAAGATTTTTTAAAATATATTTTATTGATTTTGTACAGAGAGGAAGGGAGAGAGATAGAGAGTTAGAAACATCGATGAGAGAGAGTCATCGATCAGCTGCCTCTTGCACACCCCCTACTGGGGATATGCCCGCAACCAAGGTACATGCCCTTGACCAGAATCGAACCTGGGACCCTTCAGTCCCCAAACCGACGCTCTATCCATTGAGCCAAACTGGTCTCAGCTGAACAATAAAGATTTATTAAAAAAAAAAAAAGACATTTGCCTTTGAAATAAAATATAAATATTATATATATATATATATATATATATATATATATATATATATATATATTTTTTTTTTTTTTAAAGAAAAAAAGAGAGAAACATGCAAATTGTCTGTACCTTTGCTACACCTACAAGCCACACCCACCAGCCAATCAGGGCAAGCATGCAAATTAACCCAACAAATATGGCGGTTAATTTGCATATCCAGGCCAGAGTGAAGATTGAAGATAGCATAGAAAGAAGCCAAGCCCTCCTTAAGGGAGCAAAGCTGTGGTGCAGCAAGCAAGTGGGACAGCGGAGAAGGCAGGGAAGCAGGCGGGGCTGGGAGAAGGGAGAGAAGCAGGTGGGGCAGCGGAGACTGCAGCAGGAAGCCCTATTGCAGGAATCTTCTTGCGAGGGGCAACTAGTAAATTATAAAAAAGCATAAAGCACATATGTACACACATCAAAACAATGGTACTTTTTTTTATATAAATAAATGAAAGATGGCAACATAACCACAAAACAACATACATCAAGTCTGATGTAACCGGAATACTGCCTGTAAATGCTTTCTGGTTATTTATATCATTGTGACACCTTTTGATATAAGCTCACATAGATCTATCTTATTTTTAAAAAGCCCATACAGATTTTTATTCATTTTAGAGATGGGAGGGAGAGGGAAACATCGACTTGCTGTTCCACTTATCCATGCATTCATTGTATGTGCCCTGACCCAGAATCAAACCTGCAACCCTCGCATATAGGGACAATGCTCCATCCAACTGAGCTACCCAGCCAAGGCAGGTCTATCTTCTTTTTAACAGCCACTGAGAATTCCAGTCCAAGGATATAATATGCGCTGTGCAACCTATCCCTTGCTGATGGATATGAGGTTGTTTCCAATTTTTCATCCTAGTGGACTTCTTTGACCAATACAGATTTTTTAAAGCTAATATCTGAATTTAGCACCTGCAGACCATCAGTAGACCAATGGACCCCAAAAAACTCCATTTGATGGGCTTTCCTGGCAGGGCCCAATTGCTGTAAAATGGCCAGAGGATGAGCTTGCATCAAAGAGGACAAAAAAGCAGTGAGGAGAGTCTTAAAGTTTGCTGTCTGTCACGTTAAAATATTGTTTTTATTACTTAGAGAACTTGCTGGAAGCTCTAGTTCCTAATAGGAGGGTGTCTATCACCTCTACTGGTGCCTCAGCCCTGGGCTCTGGTTTTCCTTTGATAACCCCTTCTCAACACCATCCCTGGATGCATTCTTAGCAGGGTCATTAGTTCCATGTTTTCCTTTCCCTAACCAAAAGGTGGGCCTAGAACCTAAACCAAGATAGTGAGATTTAATCCTTGACCTTGGGATAGAGGCCCTTCCTCAGTGCTGTGTTGCTTAGCTATCCAGATGTGCATCTAGTGTTGCAGAGAAATTCTGCCTCAGAGAGAAGCCGGTTTTCTAGAAACCTAGTCTGAACTCTTGGATCCAGCCCTATTGAGTCGGTTATATGAGCCAGTAAATTTCATTTTATATTTCAGTCAGTGCCAGTTGGGTTTCTGCCATTTCCATTGGAAGAGCCCTTGTTCATTCACCTTTGTCTCAGAAGAAAACAAATTGACTCATGCAAACAGTGTTTATTGAATATCTATGCTTAACCCAGTGCTGGGCGATGCTGGGGATAATAAATGGCTATGACAGAACATGTCCCTCCCCTCAGAGCAATCCTAGTCTACCAGAGCTTCAATAGTCTATCACAACCCACTCAGTAATAAAGGCCATATCCCCCATGAAGGGGTGGTGAGATCTAAGGATAGGAATTTAAGTTGCCACTGATAGATGGCCAGGAATCAACCAAATGAAATGAGGTTAAGGACTAAGGGCCCATGCATGCATGCCCAGGGGTGTTCAGAATCCTAGCAGAACTCAGAAACCTGGTAAAAGATCTTGGGAGGAGGAGGGAAGGTGAAGAGCTGGAAAGGGAAAGGTGAGGCAGCCAGCCAAGCTTCAGCTGAAGGAAGCAGGAGCAGGTGGAGAAGGTGGCCAAGATGTGCACATGGCCATCCCTTCTCGTTCCTCACAATGTGGTATAGAAATACATGGCTATCAGCATCACAGGGAGCTGGAGGAGAAGGCAGTCGAGTTAGGGGTGCTCCAGCCCCACACCCACATCCCACCCAACCAATAGGCTCCCTGCCTCTCACCGTCCACATCAGGATGGCAAACCCAAACCACGAGATTCCCCACGTGTAGCTGTCGATGGCATGGCCAATGTGTTCGAAGCAGCCCTGGGCAGGGGGAAAATGAGGGTTTGAGTAAATTCTCTCAGGAGGTTGGCTGCTGAAAGCAAGGGTCACTGTATGTCCTCAGGAAAGTCACTTCCTTCCTTGAGCCTTGGTTTTTTACTTGTGCAATGGGGATTATGGCAGTGTCTACCTCCCAGCGTGGATTCAGGGCGCAGGAATGTGACCTTGAGTCCGGGACCTGTAAAAGTAGGTGCTAAAATTATGGCATCTGAGGGCGATGTTATTTAGAGCAGGATTTCCCTGCTGCCCACAGGTGCCAAGGGTTGGAAATGTGCCTTTAGGATCAGCCCACTTTTGACATCTCCTCATGGGGATGCATGTAAGCACTCTGCCCAGAGTCTGGGCTGGAAGCATGGCTGTCTGATTCTGCGAGTGGTGATGGTTTGCACATCTGCTCTAAGATATGCTGCTGAAGGGCCCCAGGCAGCCAAGAGCAACCAAAGGAACACTGGGTCCAGTTCTCCTAATCTAATCTCTTCTGGTTTCTTTTTCTGACTCTGCACTCCCCTCACAATAGTTAAAGCATCTGGTTGGGGCCTAACTGCCTGAAATCAAACCCCAGCTCCATCCTTCACTAGCGAGTGACCCCTCAGTTTCATCATCTGTAAAGTGAGATAATTATAATTTTAACCTCAGGCTGTGGTGAGAAATAAGATAAAAACTTAGAAGGATGCCTCATACAAAATATAAGCTCAATAAATGTGGGTTGATATTGGTGTTGTGCTCCTGCTATTATTATTGTTGCTCATATTCCCAGCAACCTGAGAAAAATTGCAGGTGCCAGGTCTAAACCAGATAGATCTTGTGTGCATCCCGATAACTTTGAGAGAGAAAGAGAGAGAGAGAGAGAGAGAGAGAGAGAGAGAGAGAGAGAGAGAGAGAGAGAGAGAAAGCCAGAGAGGGGAGAAGGAAATAATAGACAGTAAAAAGGGGGAAGAGATAGAAGAATCAGAGAGGCCAGAGAGACTACAGCAGGAGGGAGGGGACATACCTTGGTGAACAGGTAGTCCATGTGGCCCAGGCGGCAGCCTTCTTCATTGAGGGGAATGAAGTTACCAGTCCGCCGACAGCACAGTGGGGGCCAGGGAAACACCACCTCTGGGGTGGCCTCCCGGAAGGTTGATGTAAAATTCACCCAGTCCATGGGACCAGATGTGCCACAGCACTCTTGCTGGAGAGAAAAGCAAGGAGTCTGGCTCCAGCTCAGAGCAGACCACTGCTTACCTGAGATCAGACAGTGAGAAAGGGCAAGGTTGTTCTGTGCCCCTGCTGGGCCCAACTTACCCATGTCCTGGGCCTCAAGGAGGAGGGCAGTGTCTGTGTATGTGAGCGATAACCAGAAGACATTTGTTCCAGAACCAATAGGCTGATGGGGGATTTGGATCAAGCCCACAGTCATGATTTATTTAAAAACTAGAGGCCCAGTGCATGAAATTTGTGCACTGGAGGGAGGGGGGTCCTCAGCCCAACCTGTGCCTTCTCACAGTCTGGACCCCTTCGGGGATGTCCGCCTGCTGGCTTAGGCCCAACCCCTAAGCCGGCAGTCAGACATCCCTCTTGCAGTATGGGGCTCTCGCAGTCCAGGACCCCTTGCTTCTTACCTCTGGCCTGCAGCAGAGGTGGGAGAAGCTTCTGCCACCACCACTGCACTCACCAGCCATGAGCCTGGCTTCTGACTGAGTGCACTGACCACCAGGGGGCAGCTCCTGTGTTGAGCATCTGCCCCCTGGTGGTCAGTGGGTGTCATAGTGACTGGTCTGTCTGCTGTTCAGTCGATTTGCATATTAGGGTTTTATTGTATAGGATTCTTTTGAGTTCACAGTCAACAAAACCTGAGCTAAATGACAACAAAGTTGGATTCTGTGTTGTTTTTTTCTAGTCCCTATGGGTGTTTATCTTGTGGTCCCTGAAAGATGAAAATATAGGCCCTTTCATACATGGTTCCAATCCTGGCTAGCTATATGACTTAAGCTAAGCTGGGATCTCAATTTTTCTTGAATACTTAGTATTCTTCAATGTGCTGCCATGTCAGGTTGGGTTTAGCTAAGAATGTGGCTTCTGGAATGCAGCAACCTTGGTTTGAATCCTTCTGGTTCTGTGACCTACCAGTTGTGTGACCTTGTTCAAGCTCCTCAACCTCTTGCCTCGGTTTCCTCATCACTAAAAAGCTGATCTTCCTTTGCAGGTATGAGAATTAAATAAACTTTCAAAGTGCATTGAACAGTGCTAAATAGAAGTTAGTGCTCATTAAATGTTTGCTGTTAATATAATATATGCCATGATTAAGAGCAGGGATTCTGGATTTAGGCTGCCGGGTTTGGATTCCAGCTCAGTCACTTACACTGGGCAAGTGACTTTCCCTGTTTTGGGGCCAGTTTAGTCAACTGAAAAGTGACAATAACTGAATGCTTCCCTCCTAAGAACCAAATAAGTGTATATTATATACCCTGGGCATAATGGGAGCCCTATTTGCCTCTGTAGTCAGAGCTTCAGGTCCTCCAGGCCTCCCTGCCATCATTGCCCATCCTCGCTCACCTCAATCATGATACGGTCCCAGAGGCGAGTCAGTTCTTGGCCCTGGTCTGTGTCTGCACTGTAGAATGTCAGCATCTGCTTGGTAATCAGGGATGGATTGGACACCATCTGTGGAGGGCCAGGAAGAGTAGGGTCCAGTGGGATTGAGTGGGAAGAAAAGTCTACCTCCACCCTTAGCCTGAGACCCTCAACACACTCCCCCTGGAAGTCATGCCCCTCCCCTGGCCTCTGCCCGGCTCACATAGTCTCGGTGGGTGTAGGATGTGATACAGGAGGCGCACTCGAAGATGTAGACGATGAGCATGAGCACCAGGTACTGGGGAGAGATAGAGACAGGAACAAACAAACAGCCCAGTCAGAGCAAAACCTGTGGAATGACACCTCAAGGAAAATGAAAAATTCTTAAAAATGTATAGAACAATGTGAATGGTAGCATCTATGTGATAGATATACAGGTGATCGCTGTACAAGTCTTTCTCCTTTTTTGTACGTTTGAAATTTTCCATAATAGAAATCCAACTTTGATGTCAAGTATGTTAACAAATATGCTTGGATACCATAAAATAAATGTCTACTCTAGAAAGGAAAGAGAGAGAGAGAGTAAGGAGTAGGAGGAGAGAGAGAGAGAGAGAGAGAGAGAGAGAGAGAGAGAGAGAGACTTTCTTGAGGTAACCAGGGACATTTGAACACAGACTGAGTATTGGAAGATAGATTTGAAGGAACTAGGGTGAATTTTGCAGGTGTGCCAGCAGAATGAAGGTTGCACACAAAAAAATTATTTACTGGTATATAATGTAAATGGTATTCCTTTCCTCACCTCTTCCCTTCACCCTTAAATCAACAGGGTGTGGGGCGTGGATTTGCTAACTCTACTGCTGAGAGATGAGATGCTGTGGCATTAACTTGCCTGACTGCTTTAAAACAATGTCCTTATCACTCAGAGAAATGTGCACTCAAGTATTTGTAATGACTTGGTGTCTGGAATGTGCTTCAAAATACCCCAGGAAATAAAAATGTGGGCAGGCAGAAAGTGGAGCAGAGGAGACAAACTTGGCCGTCTGTGACTGACTGTGTTGAAATCAGGTGACAGGTACACAGGGTTCATCAGGCCATTCTCTCTACTCTCCTCTATGTTTCAAATTTCCCATAATGTATGTGTTTTGTTTTTTAACTTCTATGTCTTATTTAATGACAAACTAATAGACAGACACAAACTTTTTTTCACTAGTTGGGTGAACTTTCAGGGCTTTGGTTAAATTGTATGCCAGAGAATTAAATGCAGGAAAGAGATTTTAAAAGAAGGGAAACAGGAAAGAAAAGAAAAAGAGCCTTTCAGTGGCCCCATTTCATGGTGAAGCCGAAGTCTTTACCAAGGCCCATAAGGCCCACCTTCCCTTTCTTCCCTCATCCTCCATGCCATCGCCCACTATTCTCTCCCCCACCTCATCTGCCCTCACCTCGGCTCCTCTCTCAACCCACCCCCACTTGGCTCCAGCCACGCTGGCCTCTGGCCTTCTCTGGCTTCAGAGCCTTTGCTTTTGATGTTCCTTCAACCTGGAATGTTCTTCCTGCAGATACACACACAGCTCATTCTTCCCTCCCCAGGCCTTTACTTCCTCAGGCTGCCTTCTGCAGTTTCAGCTCACCCTTCCCTAGTCACTGTCTTCTTCTCGGAGCGTTCTCTCTATGACACAGGCTTTAGGTTCTGCTCACTAGATAGCTCCAATGCCTAACATAGGGTTTGGCACATGGTTCTTGCTCAATTAGCATTTGTTGATAGAATAAGTAGGTGCTCCTAAGAATTTAAAGGGCCTTAACTGTAAAGGAAGCACGGTGTTGGAAACTGAGCCTCAGTTTCCTTATCTAGTAACTTCAAAGGGTGACTGGGAGTATTGAGAGAGTTCATTTTTTAAGTTGCTTAGCCTAGCATCAGGCACATGAGAGGCCCTTGGGGAGTGTGGAGACTGTTGATGTAATTATTATTATTATTTTTTTATGTAATTATTATTGGCAGAGACTGAGAGTACAGGCTCAAGTTTAAATCCTGGCTCTGTCACTCACTTGCTGTGTGACTTTGGATAAGTGACTTCACTTCTCTGAGCCTCAATTTCAACTGTCAAGTGGGCTTATGATGATGATGATGATGATGGTGATGGTGATGATGGTATCTCATATGGAGTTGTGAGGAATAAATGAATGAATCCATGTAAAGCATTTAGAAAGTAAAGAGCACTCATTAAATGCTGGTTGTGCTATTATTATTGTCATTATCAACAGCACCACTTATGAGCACAAACTATGGATATCAATTTACTGAGGTTCAAATCCCAGTCCTGCTACTCAAGAGTTGTCCTCCTGTGTAGAGAGCTTTATGCCCTTTCTCCCCTGTGTCCAAGTTTTCTTTTTGAAATCACGGTGACAGCCAAGCCTACGTTTTTGGGTTATGGGAAGGTGAAACAAAATGATTACCATGGCAAAGATGGACACACAATAGTGGCTGCAGTGGTGGTTGTTATTATGAATTTATGAGGATGATCTTTGTGCCTACATGTCCCCATTCCCTCCTCCTGGGGCCTCACCGTGAGGATCATGGACCGCCGGCGGCAGAGCGCTGCACCCACACCAAAGCTGGCCACAACGAAGAAGGAGAAGCCACAGAAGATGGCGATCCAGGCACCAGCGAAGACATCATCCTTGCCTGAGACACCCATTAGTGGGTACACACGGTACTGGTCAGCTGTCACCCATACTGTCTCAGCAAACAGGGCCAGGCCTGACAGCTAGAAAGAGGATAGAAAGACCAACTCAAGGACAACAGCCCCAGCTGTCTGAGTCTCCATGAGCAAGTCCTTTCCTCATTCTGAACCTCTACTGCCTGCTCAGTAAAGTGTGCATGTGATAAGAGAGGCAAAGACATAACCTTTCATGGATAGGGATGGGGCTAGGCTGAGGCCAGAAAGGAAGGAGGCCCAGTCAGAAGTGTCCCTCTCCCCTTACTGCCTGTTGCTTTAAGGGCAAAAAAAGATGCCACATGCAGGCCTAGAGGAGATGCTTGGCCAACCTGCACTTCCTTACTAGTATTATTCTCTGAATAGGGGAATCTGACCATTCCCAGAACAATTACAAATATACCAACTCTTAGGTTCAGCAATTCCACCTGCAGAAATCAACCCCCCACACATGTGCCCATGCAGGAAAATCACAAACCACCTGCAGGTAAAGGAACCAGGATGCCACACAATGGAGTATTATGCAGTTCTGGAAAAGGACAGAGGGGCTCTCTTGAGGACTCCTGTGGAGTGGCCTATAGGCTATGTGAGCAAGAGAAGATGGGAGGCATGAAAAAGGATATGGATTGAGTGACATTTGGGGCAAAAGGAGGAAATAGGTGCATACACTGAGTGGCCAGATTATTATGATCTCTGAACACATAATAATCTGGCCACTTACCCTAATCGGTTTGGCTCAGTGGATAGAGTGCTGGCCTGCAGACTGAACGGTCCCAGGTTCAATTCTGGTCAAGGACATGTACCTTGGTTGTGGGCACATCGCCAGTAGGGAGTGTGCAGAAGGCAGCTGATTGATGTTTCTAACTCTCTATCCCTCTCTCTTCTTCCCTGTAAAAAGTCAATAAAATATAGTTTTAAAAAATAATCTGGCTATTCAGTGTATATCCTATATAATAAAAGGCTAATATGCAAATTGTCCCCTCGACCAGGAGTTCGACCAACAGGTAGGGCAGCCAACCACCCATTACCCCTCCCCCTGGCCAGGCTGGCCGGGCCACACCTATGCATGAATTCATGCACCAGGCCTCTAATATATACATACTGAGTAACCAGATTATTATGCATTCAGAGGTCATAATAATCTGGCCACTCAGTGTATGCTCCTATGCTTGCATTTTTTACATGTTGGAAAAACTAAACATCTAGTTACCTGCAGAATAAGGAATGGGGAACAAAAGAGAGGAAATTTCTTGGTGGATTTGTTTGATGATAATCAAACTAACACTCCTAGAGCACTTCCTGTGTGCCAGGCATTGGACCTCGTAATTGGTTTCTGTGTGATGATTATTATTGTTACTAACTGTAATGTACATTGTTGTTATGACTAATACAAAGAGTAACGACATGGCCCAAACTGGTCTAAGTACATTAATCCATTTTATCCTCTCAGCATTACTATTTTATCTCCATCTTACAGCTAAGAAAATTGAGGCTCAGAGAGGTGACCCCTGGCCCCACAATAGAAAATGGCAGTGCTGGGATTTGAACCCAGGCTGCTTGGTCCAGAGCCATGTACAGGCATCACATATTTTTCAAAAAAACATTAAATGCTAAGGAAAAGACATTGTTATTATTTTATCATGGGCTTCCTGTGTGCCAATCAGGCACTTTATATCTGTAATCATATTAATGTTGATAGCGAGCATTTCTTTTTTAAATATATATTTTTATTGATTTCAGAGAGAAAGGGAGAGGGAGGAAGAGGGAGAAACATCAATGATGAGAGAATCATTTATCTGCTGCCTCCTACACGTCCCCCACTGGAGATCAAGCCTGCAACTCGGTGATGTGTCCTTGACTGGAATTGAACCTGGGACCCTTTAGTCCACAGGCCAATGCTCTATCCACTGAGCAAAACTGGCTAGGGCGATAGTTAGTACTTCTTAATCACTTTTTCTGAGCTGAAGGTCATACATGGATTATTCCACACAAATAACCCCATAATGAGGACATAATCTATAGTTGGGGAAACAGGCACAAAGAATTAAAGTCACTTGCTCAAGATCACACAGATGGAAGAGGCAGAGCTGATATTCGAATGCAGCCTGCTCTGACTTGAGAGCCTGCAGCACTGGCCTGCTGGGGAGTCTTGGGCCCTCAGCCTCCACCCTCAGGCTCAGGACTGCCCCTTTCTCCCCACCTCCCACTCAGCTCCCAGCTCTGGGGGATGTCTCACCAGAATAATGATGTTGCCCAGGACCAGCAGTCCCACCACAATCGGAGATCCCTTCTCCGCCTCTGCTCCTGCAGAAGCCATAGTTGTGCCTGGGACACATGAGCAGGGATGAGGCCAGGCAAAGGTCAAGAGAGGAGAGAAGGTCCAGCTGGAACTACTGCCCCCCAACTGCCATGGGCTGCTCCTTGATATCTGCTGGGCCTAGGCTGGTAATGAGTGTGCGCAGCTTCCCAGAACCCTGGTTGATGGGCCATTTTACAAAAGAGGATAGTGAGGACCAAGCAGGGCACTCCCTGTCCAGAGCTCTCAGCACTGGCCCTCCTTGCGCCTCAGACCACCCGTTTCCTCTACCCGTCCAGACCCCCAGAGTCTCCTCCTCACCTTCTCTGCCTGCAGTTCCTCTGGCCAGCCCCTCCCACAGTGGCTCCCTATATATGCCCAGGCCCCTCCTTAGGAAAGGAGGAGAGTGTCTGAAAAAAGGGACGAGAGGTCAAGCAGGCAGACCAGCATGAGAGAACAGCTTTATGGGCCCCACCCGAGTGATTTATAGACCTGATATTCCAGATTGTGCTAGTATCTGGCCACATGGGCAGGGTGATGTGGTCCTGATAAGGCTGCTGTAGAAGGGGAGGGGGGAGTGAGTGAAACACCTGATATCTCTCCTTAAAACATAGGCCTTCCTGGGGCAGAAGAGAGATCCAAGTTGGACCAGTGTGTGAATCCTGAATCCCAGAACTGTCTCTTTTGCTGATGGTTATACCTTTCCAAGTTTAGGAACCCAGGGGGTACACCCAGCAGAGACTTGGCAGGTGAGGACAGGGCTAGACCAAGACAGGGAGGTGGGGAGGAGAGTAGGGGGCAGGTGGCTCAGAGGCTGATTGCATGGGCTGTGGGCTGAGGGGAGAAGATGGCAGGAGATGGGTGTGTAAGAGGAGTTTGAGATGAGCGTACAACAAGGGCAGAATAGAGGTATGCTAAAAAGGGGAGGGGCACACTGAGTGGGCTTGGTGGGAGCAGAATTGCTGGATCATGAATATGTATATGCCAGGTTGCTTTTCACAATGGCTGTCCCTAGTGCCCTCCATCCAAAAATTCATGAGGGTTCCTGTATCCTTCAATCACCTCCTACATTTGGCTTTTTGACAGAGTAATTCAGTGTAAAGTGATACCTGCCATTATTTCAATTCTCACTTATTACTAATGATTTTAAGCACCTTTTCATGCTTGTTAGCATTTTGAGTTTTTACTCCCATACACATTTTCATTTTTAACATATATGTATATATCCATCAACGAAGTATAGAATGGTTTTAGATGTTTTAATAAACTTTATGCATATAATTTGTACATATCCTCATGAAATGGATTTTTTTCACTTCAACATTATGCTTTTGAGATTTATTCATCACATCTGTGGCTCTAGCTCAGCTGTTTTTCTTTGCAAGAATACTTCATAGGTTAAACTTTCCTTTCCAAATGAATTCATTTTAGCAAAGATGTCATCAATGGCAGCACAGAGGTATGCAAACATAGCAACACTCTGAAACCCCACGTTTGAGCCAGCAGGTAAAAGGCAAGAAAGAACATTTCTGACTGAGGGCATGAGGAATATGTAAAGGCTGGAATCTCAGATGCTCCTTTGGGTCAGCTGAGCAAAGGAGGGTCTGAAATTCATGGGTAGGCATGGGAAATTCATGGGTAGGCTGAGTATTGTGCCCAAGAAAGGGAAACTTTGGAGCTAAGTACCCGTGTGAAGTGTGAGATGAGTAGGGAAGAGGAAAAAGGGGAAGGGAAAGAATGATCTGGGGAGACAAGTATGTGGTGTGTGGTGGTGAAGCAAAGAGGAAAGCACTGCCTGACTGGCATGGCTCAGTGGTTAAGCATTGACCCAGGATTCCTCCTCCAGCCGACCACAGGCACCAGGGATACGGGCTTCCCTCCCTCTGGTCAGCCATAGGCGCCCAGGCTGGCTGCAGACTCAGAGGATGGTGGGCAGATGGCTTTGCCTATGCTGCAGCTGCAAGTGCTGGCACCTGAGACTGCAGGGTGGGCAGCTTCTCTGACTCCCAGGCCACGGCCAGCCGCAGGTGCTGGTGCCCAGGACTGCGGGGTGGGTGGCTTCTCTGTGTACCAGCTGTAGCCACCTGCAGGTGCTGGTGCCTGACTTCTCCGACTCCCACAGGTCCATAACGGCTGGGGTGTGTTGCTGCTGCCATGTTTTCAGTTTAATTTGCATACTCACTCTGATTAGCTGTTGGGCATAGTGGAGTGATGGTAATTTGCATGTTTCTCTTTTATTAGTGTAGACTAGAGGCCCGATGCATGAAATTAGTGCAAGAATAGGCCTAGCAGCTGTGGCTGCCTGGATTCCTCCCTCGTACCCTCTATACTGCAGCAGCTCTGGCTTCATCCTAAAAGGGCATTGGTCTAATTAGCATATTATGCTTTTATTATTGTATTATAGATAAAGACAAGGTTCAGAACACCAGGAACAGCAGGCTACTATGGGGGGCAGGTAGGTAGGAGGAAAGCTCTGCTTGCAAATGTAGAAACTATCTTTGAAAGGACACACAAGAAACCAGTAATGTAGTCATCTCCTTGTGGCTAGAGGAGAAGGTGAGGGAGGACTGGTTTTCCTGATTTTTTTTTTTTTTGTGTGTGTGTGTGTGTGTGTGTGTGTGTGTGTGCCTTTGAAAGGGTTGAGGTGCGCTCTCTCAGGAGTGCACCCTCACTTTTCTTTCCCCACAGGCACACATCTCCTAAACTCTTAGAGTCCCCACAAGATCTACAACCAGGGGAACAATGAACAGTGGTGTCTTGTACTGGACTAAACCCCTGGACCTGTCTCCAAGGCCCCTTTTTTAAAAATTTAAATTTAATTATGATTCTCTGACATATTACATGTGTCTCCTCTTTCCCCCATTGGCCTCTCCCCAGCTGCTATCCAAGGCCCCTTTTTTCAGGCTTCTCAGTGAGCCAAGCAGCCTCGCCCAGCCTCTCCTGGTGCTTCTCCCATCCTAAGCCTTCCTGGTTCCACTGACCCCAGCTTTAATAAATGTATTCTCAGTTTTAAAAAGGGGTTGAGAAATTGATGTTATCAAAATGGCTAAATGGGAACTTTTCTACCATATTCCCCTTAAAGAACATTGATTTTAAAAATCACCCATGGATGAGAAATCCAGGAGTCCAGCAGAGAAGTTCCAGCATACCACTGAAGGAAAAACATTGAGATTAAATGCATTGATGAGGAATACTGAGAGTTCTGTACACTTCGGGGAGCTGTGGGAATAGCAGCCAGGGATCTCAGAAACCATTAGAGAGACTCAGATCCTACTAACCATATCACACACATCAGGAAGATAGTGCATGCACCACTGGGAATGGAATGCCTTGCCTGTGGACTGGTCCATAGACACCCCCAGCACTGTGCATCTCACCGCACCTGCCCCCACCCCATGGCTGGCTCCCTGTGCACATTGCTGAGGGTGTGAGAGTGCGCCTTTGGAGATGGTTAATGAGCAGGTACAGAAAGTCAGCCAACTTTGCAGGATTGGGAGGAAGCATACAAACTTGAGCATTCAGCACAACACTAGGGAAAGCAAATGGGAGGCTGTCAGCATTTGCTCTGGCTTTGCAGAATTGAGAGAAGGCATTCAATCTTAAGAATTCCCCCTCCCTAAGAGGGAACTAGATATGTGGAGCAAGTATACATAGAAGGGTTCTGAGAAAGCCTTAGAATCCCTACTAGTGCTGATGAAAAGTATTTCTCACCCAAAGGCAGTCAGTAAGACTGGAGGAGACTGACTCTTCAAATGTGAAGGCAGCATTGCTAGAATCAAGTAATATGAAAAATAAGGAAACATACCACCACCAAAGGAACACAATACTTTTCTAATAACCAACCCCAAAGAAATGGAAATCTGTGATTTTTTTGAGGAAGAGATGTCATATGGGAAGTGACTTGGTTGTAAATGTTGGCTACTTTGTGCAGTTTGGCCATTTAGTTCCTGTTTCTTTGTACATTGTTTTTTGTTAAATAAAACAGGTGTGTTTTTCAAAAAAAAAAAAAAAAAAAAAAAGTTGCCGAAACCGGTTTGGCTCAGTGGATAGAGCATCCGCCTGTGGACTGAAAGGTCCCAGGTTGATTCTGGTCAAGGGCATGTACCTTGGTTGTGGGCACATCCCTACTAGGAGGTATGCAAGAGGCAGCTGATCGATGATTCTCTCATCGATGTTTCTAACTCTCTATCCCTTTCTCTTCCTCTCTATAAAAAAATCAATAATATATATATATATATTTAAAAAGAATACTACACTGCTATAAAAAAGAGAAAACTTAAAAAAAAAAAAAGTAAATTAAGCCTGTTTAAATAAATTATGACATCAAAAATATAAAATAGTCCTGGCTGGTTTGGCTCAGTGGATGATTCTCTCTCATCATTGATGTTTCTATCTCTCTCTCCCTCTCCCTTTCTCTCTGAAATCAATAAAAATATATTATATATAAATATAAATATAAATATAAATAAATATATATATATATATATATATATATATATATATATATATATATATATATAATAGGGAGAGTAAAATGGTAGAGTTTTTGTATGTAAAGTTAAGTTGTTAAGGCAACTTTACTGAATTTGTGAATTAGTTCTAACACTTTTTTAGCGGAGTCCTTAGGACTTCTTATACTCAAGATCATCATCTTCAAACAGAGACCATTTTACTTCTCCCAAAGACATAATCAGTCTTTGAATATAACTTCGCTGCTTCTGCAAAACAAAATAATTGACCAGGACAGGCATCAAACTATGAACCAGGAGGTTCACGATTCAATTCCCAGTCAGGATACATGCCTGGGTTGAGGGCTTGATATCCAGTAGGGGGCATGCAGGTGACAGCCGATAAATGATTCTCTGCCATCACTAATGTTTCTAAATCTCTCTCTCTCTCCCCCTTCCTCTCTCTGAAATCAATAAAAATAAGACATTCTTAAAAAAAAAAAAAGTATAAGCCACTGTGCAGAACAGTATAGAGTTTCCTCAAAAAACTAAAAATGGCCAGCACCGGTTTGGCTCAGTGGATAGAGCATTGGCCTGCAGACTGAAGGGTCCCAGGTTCGATTCCGGTCAAGGGCATGTATCTTGGTTGTGGGCACATCTCCAATAGGGGGTGTGCAAGAGGCAGCTGGTCGAAGATTCTCTCTCATCGACGTTTCTCACTCTCTATCCCTCTCTCTTCCTCTCTGTGAAAAATCAATAAAATATATTTTAAAAAAACAAAACAAAATAACACCTAAAAATGGAACTCGCATTTGACCCAGTGATTCCACTTCTAGAAATACTAGCGTATCCCAAGAAACTAGAAACACTAATCAGAAAGTATGTATGCACCCCTATGTTCATAACAGCTCAATTTACAAGGAGGACAAGGAGTGGATCCCTGTCACTAAGCTCAGCTGCCTGTGGTCAGTGTGCTCCCATAGGGGAGTGCCACTCAGCCAGAAGCCGGCTCACGACTGGCAAGCACGTGATTTGAAAACAGCCTAAGTGCCCATCAGCAGATGAGTGGATTAAAAAACTGTGGTACATCTACACAGGGAATACTGTGCTGAGGTAAAAAGGAAGGAACTCCTACCATTCACAATAGCATGGATGGGCCTAGAGAGCATTATGCTAAGTGAAATAAGCCAGTCAGAGAAAGAAAAGCACCACATGATCTCACTCATTTGTGTAATATAATGAACAACACAAACTGATGAACAAAAACAGATCCAGCCGGGACCGGTTTGGCTCAGCGGATAGAGCGTCGGCCTACAGACTGAGGGGTCCCAGGTTCGATTCCGGTCAGGGGCATGTACCTTGGTTGCGGGCACATCCCCAATGGGGGGCGTGCAGGAGGCAGCTGATCAATGTTTCTCTCTCATTGACGTTTCTGACTCTCTGTCCCTCTCAATTCCTTTGTGTAAAATCAATAAAATATATTAAATAAAAATAAAACAACAACAACAACAAAAAACAGATCCAGCGACAGAGAAGCATCAATCAGACCATCAAATCTCAGAGGAAAGGTAGGGAAGGTTGGGGGTAAGAGGGAGAGATCAAACAAAGGACTTGTATGCATGCATGTAAGCATAACCAATGGACACAGACACCAGGGGGGTGAGGGGATGGGTGTGGGGGAAGGGGTGTGGAGGGGAAGCAAAGGGAGGATAAGGACACACATGTAATCAATTAAGAAAAAAAAAATACAGGCAAGTGAGTCCTGGCCAGTCTGGAGCAGAAGCTGAACGAGTGTAGGGTGGAGGAGAGCAGGTATGTGGACCTCAAACTCACTGTGGAGATGAAGGATAACTTGAAAAGGCTAAGGTCACGCCATAGCACTGGGTGCCACTTGGAGAACATGGACACTGTTCCAAACTGTATCCCAGTCAACTCTGCAACACTCAAGAACAGCACTCAAGAACAGACCTCTTTGGCTCAGCTGCTTGGTTGGGCATTGTCCTGTGCACCATAAGGATGCTGGTTTAATTCCTAGTGAGGGCACATGCCTGGGGTAGGTTGTGTGCTCGATCCCTGATAGGGGGTATGCAGGAGGCAGGTGATTGATTTTTTTTTTTTAAGATAGACTCTATTTAATATATTTTATTGATTTTCTTTACAAAGAAGAAGGGAGAGGGACAGAGAGTTAGAAATATCGATCAGCTGCCTCTTGCACCACCCCACCCACTGGGGATGTGCCCGCAACCAAGGTACATGCCTTTTTTAAAATTTTTATTTATTTATTTATTTATTTATTTATTTTTTATAAGCCAGTTAAGTTTAGCAGTGGGGGGTTAGTGACACTAACTTTAGTTAAGTTCTGATAACCTACTACTGTCGGACCAGCCCAAGGTACATGCCTTTGACTAGAATCGAACCTGGGACCCTTCAGTCTGCAGGCTGACGTTCTATCCACTGAGTCAAACTGGTCAGGGCAGGTGATTGATGCTTTGCTTTCACACTGATGTTTCCCCCTTTCTCCCTCTCCTTCTCAATAAAAATAAATCTTCAAAAAAGAAAAATAACAAACCACTTTCTGTCACAGTCACAGGCAAAGGCACTGTCCTCCAGAAAGCCAAGGAATAGGAGAAGGAAGGAAAAGTTGGGAAACAAGTTTCATCTAAAGACTAAGAGTCTCCTGCCAACATGGGCCTGGAGACAGTCCTGTTTTGTTCAAGTCTTTGTTAAAGCAGCAACTCTGTGAGAGGGAAGGAAGGTCTCATCTCTGGTGAAAATAACACCTGGAGCTGAAGACATGCATTTCCTATGCAGCTTCCCACCTCCCACGTCTCCAGAGAAGAAATCAGGCAACTCAGTAAGGATGTTTCAGTTACATGTACCGGTAAGCTGGAGAGGGGGCTAAAGTGGGAGTGGGTGGAGACGGAACAATGTTCTCCAGCTCCCCACAGTGGTGTGTCACAAAATCAACTTCATGGGTGTGAAACAATGAAAAACACCAGGACATATTTCCTTAGAAAAGGCAACCATTGCTTCATGCAAGTTTGGTTCAGTTATGTGCTGTGCATGCGTGTAATGGAATGTGTGTTTCTGTGGGCTGCCATCAGAGAGTGGAAAGCTGCTCTTCTAGAGCATGCTTAGATTACAAGCTCCTTGTTAACAATAACAATAGATAATGATTAATAATAAATACCAACACTTACAAAATGTATTTATAAACACTTTTAGATGAGCCATCTCTAAAGCAGTGATCCTCAACCTTTCTAATGTGACCCACAGGTTGAGAACCGCTAGCAGGGTGGCCTAAGACCATTGGAAAACACAGATATTTACATTACGTTTCATAACAATAGCAAAATTAGTTATGAAGTAGCAACGAAAATAATTTTATGGTTGAGGGTCACCACAACATGAGGAACTGTATTAAAGGGTCAGGGCATTAGAGAGGTTGAGAACCACTGCTCTAGAGGAATGCATGGGAAACTGCTATTGGTGGCAGCATCTGGACAGAATTAGGCGATTGGGATCAGGGAAATCCTACATCTTGACTTTTCATTGGATGTCATATTTCATTTGAAATTTTCACCATGTTTCTATTATTTATTTTTTAATAATATGTTTTTTATTTCAGAGAGAGAGAGAAACATTGATGAGAATCATTTATCTGCTGCCTCCTGCACACCCCCTACTGGGGGTCAAGCCTGCAACCCAGACATATGCCCTGACTGGGAATTAAACCATGTCCTCCTGGTTCATAGATTGATACTCAACCACTGAGCCACACCAGCCAGGCTATCACCACCATGTTCCTTTTAAGTTCTTTGTTCTTTCCAAGGCATGTCAAAGCTCTACAGCAAGCATGTCCAACTCTTGGCCCACGGGCTGCATGCAGCCCACAATGAATATTTTTGTAGCCCAGCCAATATGTAAGAATCATTTTAATAAGAATTGCATAATTTTTACAAGATCCTGTTATACATAATGCATAATCTCTCTCTAGATATAAAGAGGTAATATGCAAATTAGCCAGGACACCATAACAGTCACAACCACTCAGAAGGAGGCTGTGTGCGCATTTGGACAGGAGGGGACTGCTGTGCAGTGAGCCAAGCCACAAATGGTGCAGACCTGCAGAGAGCAGAGTGGGGAGCAGGGCGGAGCAGGCACAGAGAAAGCGGGGAGCAGAGCCTGCCAGCTGGGGCATGCCAGCAGTCCCGCTTCTGTGCATGAGCTGCAGAGGAAACACCTTTTCTGACCGTTCATTGGTTAAGCTCCCCATACGCCACTCAGTGTTCTTGGTAACTTAAGTAATAAGAATCCAAGAAGGTTATCTGGGGTTTTTCCACCTCACTCCTGGAGGAAAAAACGAAGGTCCACTGCTGGAGGGCTAAGAAATGTCATATCCTACCCTAGCTGGTTTGGTTCAGTGGATAAAGCCGTGGCCTTCTGATAACAGGGGCCGGGTTTGATTCTAATCAAGTGTATGTACCTAGGTTGCAGGCTCCTCCCTGGCCGGGGCCCATTTCAGGGCTCATGCAGGAGGCAACCAATTGAAGTGTTCCTCTCACATTGATGTTTCTCTCTGTCTTTCCCTCTTCCACACTCTAAAAATCAATGGAAAAATATCCTCAGGTGAGGATGAAAAAAAGGAAAGAAAGGTCATATCCTATGAAAGAGACATCTTGGAGAAACCAAGATGGTGGCATAAGGTAAACACCTAAATGTAGCCTACCACAACAATTTTAAAATTACAACTGGGAAACAGAGTGGATATCATCCAGAACCACCAGAAAGCTGGCTGAGTGGAAGCTCTACCAACTAGAAAAAAAGAGAAAAGGACGCCAAGCCTCAGGAGCTGTGGAGGTGCGGAGATCTGTGAGAGCGGAAAGGAGAGACGGCTGAATACACTGCTGGCTTACTCGTGGCACGCAGAGAGGGTAGGCAGCTAACGTGCGGCTAGCTTTCTTGTTAAGGAGGAAAACAAAACCTCCTGATTGCACTGATATCCAGAAACTGGATTGTCAGGCAGCAGGCAAAACTCGAGAGCAACTTTCTCTCTGAGGTACACAAGGCCAGCAGTCATTGCCTCAGGACTCTGAGAACAAGGCCCTCTTAGGGCAAGGCTGATGGGAAACCAAAGCTTGTCTGCGCCATTCTGAGACTCTGCTCCATCCAAGCTGAGCACAGAAGCCCTCCTAGCGGAGACACTGCTGATCATCACAGCCATTTGGCTTGGCGATCAGCTCTCTCCAGTGATACCAACAACAAGCAAGGCTTAACTACAGCCCACAAAGGACTGCACCCAGAGGGTCCACCACAGGTAACTGGGGAGGCTGAGCTACTGAGCCCTGTTAGGACACCTAGCATACAAAGCCACTCCATCAACTCAGGGAAGCAGCTAAAATGCAGAGACAAAGAGGCAGGCCTCAATTGAGGACATGGGGGAAAGTAAAAGACTGGATATAGAGTTCAAAACCACAGTTATAAGGTTTTTCAATAATTTCCTATAAAAGGCCGATAAATTAAACGAGATCCTTGAGGATATGAAAAGGGATCAACTAGAAATTACGTACACACTGACTGAAATAAGAAATATTATACAGAGACCTAAAAGCAGACTAAAGGATCGCAAGAATCAAGTCAAAGATTTGGAATACCAAGAAGCAAAAAAACACTCCTCAGGAAAAGCAAAAAGCAAATAGAATACAAAAAGTTGAAGATAGTGTAAGAAGCCTTTGGAACAACTTCAAGCGAACCAACATCAGAATTATGGGGGTCCCAGAAGAAGAGAGTGTGCAAGATACTGAAAACCTATTTAAAGAAAGTGACAGAAAACTTCCCCCACCTGGTGAAAGAAATAGACTTACAAGTCCAGGAAGCGCACAGAACCCCAAACAAAAGGAATCCAAAGAGGACCACACCAAGACACACCATAATTAAAATGCCAAGAGCAAAAGACAAAGAGAGAATATTAAAAGCAGCAAGAGAAAAGCAGTTAGTTACCTATAAGGGAGCACCTGTATGATTGACAGCTGATTTCTCAACAAAAACTAGGGAGGCCAGATGGGAATAGCAAGAAATATTTAAAGTGATGAATAGCAAAAACCTACAACAAGATTACTCTACCCAGCAAAGCTATCATTCAGAATTGAAGGTCAGATAAAGAGCTTCACAAATAAAAAAAAGCTAAAGGAGTTCATCACCACCAAACCAGAATTATATGAAATGCTGAAAGGTATACTTTAAGAAGAGGAAGAAGAATATAAAGATAAAAATTATGAACAACAAATACTTAACTATCAACAAGTGAATCTAAAAACCAAGGGAATAAAAATCTGATGTACATTAATGGTGAATATAATAGAATCAGGGGTATAGAAAGGGAGTGGACTGACAATTCTCGGGGAAAAGGGGAGTGGGGGATATGGGAAGAGACTGAACAAAAATTGTACACATATGTGCCGAAACCAGTTTGGCTCAGTGGTAGAGCATTGGTCTGCGGACTGAAAGGTCCCAGGTTCGATTCCGGCCAAGGGCATGTACATTGGTTGCGGGCACATCCCTGGTGGGGGGTGTGCAGGAGGCAGTTGATCAATGTTTCTCATCAACGTTTCTAGCTCTCTATCTCTCTCCCTTCCTCTCTGTAATAAATAAATAAATAAATAAATAAATAAATAAATAAATAAATAAAATTGTACACATATGGATGAGGACAGTGGGGGAGGGGGGGTAAAGGCAGAGGGTGGGGTGGGAACCTGGTGGAGGGGAGCTATGGAGGGAAAAAAGAGGAACAATTGTAATAATCTGAACAATATTTATTAAATTTTTTTAAAAAAGGAAACATCTTGAAAATGCTTAAAAAAAAAAAAAGTAATTTTTAGCCCTATCTGGTTTGGCTCAGTGGATAGAGCATCGGCCTGCAAACTGAAAGGTCTCAGGTTTGATTCTGGTCAAGGGCACATGCCCAGTTTGTGGGCTGGATCCCCAGTGGGGGACTTGTAGGAGGTAGTCAATCGATGATTCATCATGGATTTTTTTTTTTTCTTCTTTTAAATATATTTCATTGATTTTTTACAGAGAGGGAGAGGGAGAGTTGAAAACATCGATGAGAGAGAAACATTAATTAGCTGCCTCTCCTGCACACTCCCTACTGGGGATGTGCCCGCAACCAAGGTCCCTTGGCCAGAATCGAACCTGGGACCCATGAGTCCACAGGCTGATGCTCTATCCACTGAGCCAATTTGGTTAGGGTTTATCATGGATATTTCTCTCTCTCTCTCCCCCTTCCTCTCTGAAATCAATAAAAACATATTTTTTTTAAAAAGTTGTCATTTTTTTGTGAAGAGACTAGAGTCCATGTTGATGAAAACACCTTGGTGGCTGTGATGGCCAGCAGTAGCAGAAGCTGTGCGATGATGGGGGTGACGCCTTCCCCTGATCAGCCTGGTCGCCTCCTGCCGAGGGAGGCCAGACTGTGGCTTAGGTCCGCTCTCTGAGGTCTTAAGCTATCAGTAGGACATCCCCCGAGGGCTCCCAGATTGGAGAGGGTGCAGGTGGGCCCCCCACCCCGTGCACAAATTTTATGCACCGGACCTCTACTTATTAATAAAGAACTACAACATTCGCTAATGACTGATTACTATAATTGTGTTGCATTCATTTCCCTTATGTGCCTTACGTGTAGGTTAGGGGTGTCAAACTCAATCAGAGAAGGGACCAAAATCTAAAATCCAGCCTAAATCGCAGGCCGAATGGTTTACTGAACAGTCATAAACTGTCATTGTGATGGTAACGCAGCGGAGTGCAGTGATGACAGCGCGGTGCGGGCCACATTGCAAGGCCTGGTGGGATGGATTTGGCCCGCGGGCCTTGTGTTTGACACATGTGGTGTAGGTGTACCATTTCTCTCCATTAATCCTAGCAGCGAAGATTTTAGCAGCCAAGATTGTCACATCATTAGTCGTGGACTGACTTATTTGGTGTGTGGAACAGAAAATATTTCACTTTCAGAGCACAAGGAAAACAGGTTTAGGGAGAGATCAACCAAAGGACTTGTATGCATGCATATAGGCCTAACCAATAGACAAAGACAACAGGGGGGTGAGGACATGAGTGGGGTAATAGTGGGATAAGGACACATATGTAACACCTTAATCAATAAATTTAAAAGAAGGTAACGTGAAATAAAAGAAAAAAGGTTTATTACACTTTTTAATTTGTGCAGTTATTCAGTGTCTGGGAAGTTAATTTTATTAAAATGTTCTATTATTTTATGTTGGTTACTCATTTATTTCAGCCCTTTGTATTCAACATACCTCTATTGAAATAAACCTACATTTCTATGAAAATTGGAGCTTGTTTTTTTGCAGCCCCCGTAAACTTAACCTTGTTTATTTGGCCCATGTTAGCCTTTGAGTTTGACATGCTTGCTCTACAGCCTCTAGAAGTCCCTATTCATGGGTAAGTGTCCTGTTTAAAGGAATCTCCTCCTCCTCATAGGAAGCCATTGCAGATCCCGCCCTAAGGCCATTTTTCTCAATACAAGAATCATCTGCCCTAACTGGTTTGGCTCAGTGAATAGAGTGTCAGCCTGCGGATTCAAGGGTCCCAGGTTCAATTCCAGTCAAGGGCACTGTATTTTCGTTTTGGGCACATATCCAGTAGGGAGAGTGCAAGAGGCAACTGATTGATGTTTCTCACTCTCTCTCCTTCTACTTTCCTCTCTCTCTAAAAAAAAAATCATCTTTCTGCATATCTGAATACCCTTCAGGTAAGTCTATTGCACAACCATTTGAGTGGCCTTAAAAAACACACACAACATAGTGTTTTTGTCCACAACATAGTGTGCTAGCTAATAATACTCTCTTAGGAGTTCCCTGTTGACAAGTTTAATGGATGGTATTTTGGGCTGTTTTTGTATGGCAATTCTTTTGAGGGCATTGAGAAATAACATTTCTTAATTCAGACCAATTAAATGACATTTAATCACCACAATCAACATGAAAGAGGAGGCCCAGAGCACAGAAATTTCACATTGTATAGAAGACTACTTATCAGATGACATTAAGTATTATGATTTTCTTAGCTGTAATAATAGTGTGATTATGTTAGATATATATACTTATTTCTAAATAAACTATGACCTCTAAGATTTACTTTAAAATTACCTAGTAGCTGAAACCGGTTTGGCTCAGTGGATAGAATGTCTGCCTGAGGACTGAAAGGTCCCAGGTTCGATTCCAGTCAAGGGCATGTACCTTGGTTGAGGGCACATCCCCAGCAGGGGGTGTGCAAGAGGCAGTTGATCAATGTTTCTCTCTAACTCTCTCTCTTCCTTTCTGTAAAAAAACCCCAATAAAATATATTAAAAATAACAATAATAAAATTATCTAGTAAAAAAAATAAAATTACCTATTAATTAAAGATGAAGCTGGTCATTTGTTTTTAACTGTTGAAGCTAGGTGAGGTACATATGTGTGTGTGTGTGTGTGTTTTAATACTTTTTATTTTTTTATTGATTTCAGAAAGAAAGAAACATCAATGCTTAAAGAGAATCATTGATCAGCTGTCTCCTGCAGGACCCACACTAGGGATCAAACCCACAAACTGGGCATATGCCCCGACTGGGAGTTGTCTGTGACCTACTGGTTCACTGGTCAACGCTCAACCACTGAGCCACACCAGCTGGGCACATAATAAAAACATACTATTTTCATTACCTAAGAAAAGTTTAAAAAATTATCTGACAATTAAGGGAACATACTAGTATACATAAACTTCAGCATATACATTGTGTAAGGCTATTTCATATAATCATTCATTCTATTGTCTGGCACAGAGAAGGTGGTCAAATTTTGATAAAACAAAAATTAAGCCGATAAAACAAAAATTAGCTCAGTGGATAGAGCGTTGTCCTGTAGACTGAAAGGTCCCAGGTTCGATTCCGGTCAAGGGCATGTACCTTGATTTCAGGCGCACCCCCAGTAGGGGGTGTGTAGGAGGCAGCCGATTGATGTTTCTTTCTCATCGATGTTTCTAACTCTCTATCCCTCTCCCTTCCTCTCTGTAAAAAATTAATTATATATATATATATATATATTTAAAATTAAAAACAAAACAAAATTAAAAAATACTCACTCTGAAGCCCCTCTTACTGGTCCAGGTACTATTTCCAACCAAGGGTCTTGCCCAGTAATCCAGCTCTTTACACATACACAGTCGAACATTTTTCCAACAAGTATTTATTATTAGTTTAGCCATGATTTAGGATTCTAGGGTGGGGTGTACCCAGGCCCCCCTTTCACCTCCCGGGGAGAAGGATAGAGAATGCCCAGTTCAGATCTTCCCAGGAAACGTGCCTTCTGCCCGGCGGTCATCCCAGGCCGAAACCTGTGGAAAGAAAGCCAGTGTTAGTTACTCCCTTCCTCTATGGGGAAACCACATGAGTGGATTTAATTTTTCTCACTTTGTCTACCTGTTCATTTCTTCAGTCAATCAACAATCCAATACCTACAGGAGCTGGAGAACCAGCAGTGACCAGAAAGATAAAAATTACTGGGCTGTTTGGCTGGCATGGCTCAGTGGTTGAGCACCAGGAGGTCACAGTTTGATTTCCGTTCAGAGCACATGCCCAGGCTGCACCACGAACCAGGAGGTCACAGTTTGATTTCCGTTCAGAGCACATGCCCAGGCTGCACCACGAACCAGGAGGTCACAGTTTGATTTCCGTTCAGAGCACATGCCCAGGCTGCAGCCTCCATCCCCAGAGTGAGGCATGCAGGAGGCAGCCAGGTAGTAATTCTATCTCATCACTGATGTTTCTCTCTCTCTCTTCGTTTCTGAAATCAATAAAAATATATTTAAAAAACAAAACAAAACAAAGAATCACAGTCTTGAACTGATAAAAGCTGAACCACTAAAGGAGTGGGGGGAGAAAAAATAACACAGGAAAATCCCCAACTTCCTGCAGGGCTGTTCATGAGGAGATATGTGAGGTTCGGAGCTTCAAGAGAGTGGCTATGCCCGCTTCAGGAAACCTAGTCAACACTCAGTGATGTGTGTCAGAATAGAGGAGAATACTAGGCAGCTGTGAAAACAGTAAGGCTGATCTATGCTCCAGCACAAATAGATCTCCAAGACATAGTCAAGTGCAAAAAGATGCCAAATGGAATAAAGAGTAAGAAATTACTGTTAATCACATATGTAGGCAAACAATTCAGTTCTCAACCAAGTTGTTCATAGATATAATTTTGAACAAAAACTTCAGTCCATGCTGATACGTCACCATGAAAAAGGCGTCTCTCAGGCCATAAACAAAGGAGAGAATGTGAATTAGTTTATCCCTAAAACTCACTGCTTGTTAACATCTCAGGAAATATACTGTGAATATATAATATTTTGCTTTTTAAATTTTTAAAATTTTTATTGATTTCAGAGAGGGAGAGGGAAAGATAGAAACATCAATGATGAGAATCATTGACTGGGGATGGAGCTCACAACCCAGGCATGTGCCCTAGACTGGAATCAAACCCGGGACCCTTCACTCAAAAGGCTGAAGCTCTATCCACTGAACCAAACTGGCTAGAGTGTGCTGTGAATATTTCTGTTTTTGCTTTTGTTGCTGCCAAAATGGACAATTAGCACCATTTAAAAACATAAAGATGCCATCAAGTGCTAATATTGTTCAATCTCCAGATAGGGCACATACAACAAGCAACCAATGAATGCATAAATAAGTGGAACAACAAATTGATCCCCCCCCCCCCATTCCCATATCTCTCTCCCACCCTCAAATCAATCAATAAAATTAGCTCTGGCCAGTGTGGCTCAGTTGGTTGAGTATAGACCCATGCATCAAAAGTTCACCAGTTCCATTCAATCAGGGCACATGACTGGGTTGCAGGCTCAATCTCTTGTAGGAGGCATGCAGGAGGCAGACAATCAATGTTTCTCTCTCTCTCTCTTACTCTAAAATCAATAAAAACATATGAAAACAAATTAATTAAAATAAAGAATTTTAGTTATCAGAGATAAAAGGACTGACTGCCTTAGTGTCCATATTTTTTAGATACACATTGAAGTAAGGAGGAGTGAAAGGACATGCTGGGATTCATTTCAAAATACTTCAGCAACAGGAAAAACGAAAAAGAAAAGGGATAGATGAAGAAAATGTGGGAAAATTGACATTATTCAATTTGGGTGATGGGTATATTTTGTGGTCACTGAATTATCCTACTTTTATGTATATTTGAAAATATTCACAATAAAAAAGGATAGGATGGCACAAATGGTGAGGCTCCACAGGGACAGGAAAACAGCACTGAGTATATATCTATAGAGTGAGTGAGCAAGATGGGTTTAGCAAGAAGACAGCTCTGGTCACCTTGGCTGAGAGCCCTGACTTATTGAATGTATCAGTGAAAGAAGAAAAAGAAGGCAATTATAGGAAGAAAAGGACAAATCCCATGACAGTGCGATGCCATGTCTTCCCTCCACCTCTTGCAGCTTACCTTCCACCAAGTCACCAAACTCCCCTCTCCTAAGACCCCTGTAACCCAAGGGCCCCAGCAGGAGTCACTTACCCAGGATACGGGGCACAGGGACTTGTACACACGCCGGTACCATTCACACACAGAGACATCACCCCCTTTCGCAGTCATTGCCTTCTCACAGCGGTGGAAGTCTGAAAAAAGGGGTTCGGGTTCAGCTCAGACAAAGGGCGAGGACACATTTTAAAAAAAATATATATTTTATTGATTTCTTACAGAGAGGAAGGGAGAGAGATAGAGAGCTAGAAACGATGGGAGAGAAACATTGACCAGCTGCCTCTTGCACACCCCCTACCGGGGATGTGCCCGCAACCAACGTACATGCCCTTGACCGGAATTGAACCTGGGACTTTTCAGTCCGCAGATCGATGCTCTACCGCTGAGCCAAACCGGTTTCGGCGAGGACACATTTTTAAAAAAATACTTTTATTGATTTCAGAGAGGGAGAGAGAAAGAGAGAGATAGAAACATCAATGATGAGAGAGAATCGTTGATCAGCTGCCTCCTGCACGTCCCCTACTAGGGATCAAGCCTCAATGTGGGCATATGCCTTTGTTGGAATTGAATCTGGGACCCTTCAGTCCGAAGGCCAATGTTCTATCCACTGAGCCAGACCAGCCAGAACTAGAACACATTTTTTAACAAAACTCTCAGAAATACCCTTTTACCAGTTACACACACACACACACACACACACACACAATTTTAGAAAGAATGTATAGCCTTACAAGTGGATTAAAAAGGGTTAGATATAACTCATTAAATTGACTCTGCAACCTTTAGAGAACTGCTATTTAACTGGAAATGTCTGAGGTCAGGCCCCATCAAGTTTCCCTCAGTAGGTAAGAGCATTGGCCCATGGACTGAAGGGTGCCAGGTTTGATTCCAGTCAAAGGCAGGCTCCCTAGCCTTGGTTGGGGCACATACAGGAGGCAACCAATCGACGTTTCTCCCTCTCTTGTCTTTCCCCCTCCCTTCCACTCTATAATTATCAATGGAAAAATATCCTTGGGTGAGGATCAACAATAAATGAATAAATGAATAAATAGGTTATTTGTTAAAAAAACAAAACCTAAAACTCTGAGGTCAGGCCTGATGGGCAATGAGGGGCATGTGTAGGGATAATGGAAACCCAGAACCAGGGCAAAGGAAGGGGAAGACAGTCTTGATACTAAAATGCTGGAGTCTGAGAACTGAGAGAGGAGGACAGGCATGGGATAATTTGGTTTTTAAAAGTAAGCAATTAGCCGAAACCGGTTTGGCTCAGTGGATAGAGCATCGGCCTGCGGACTGAAGGGTCCTGGGTTCGATTCTGGTCAGGGGCATGTACCTTGGTTATGGGCACATCCCCAGTAGGGGGTGTGCAAAAGGCAGTTGTTCGATGATTCTCATCGGTGTTTCTAGCTCTCTATCCCTCTCTTCCTCTCTGTAAAATATCAATAAAATATTTAAAAAATAAATAAAAATAAGCAATTAAGCCTGGCTGATATGGCTCAGTGGTTGAGCATCAACTCAATAACAAAGTGGTCACTGGTTTGATTCCCAATCAGAGCACATATCCAGGTTTTGGACTTGATCCCCAATGAGGGCATACAGGAGGCAGTCAATCAATGATTTTCTCTCATCAATGTTTCTATCTCTCTAAAAATCAATAAAAAGACTTTTTTTTTTTTTTAAGTAAGCAGTTAATTAGCCTAGGCCAGGTAACTGAGTTGGTTATTACAGTGTTCCGATATGCAAAGGTTGCAGGTTCGATCCCTGGTCAGAGCACATACAAGAATCAACCAATGAATGCTTAAATAAGTGGAACAATGAATTGATATATCTCTCTCTCTAATCAATGAAAAATAAATAAATAAATAAATAAATAAATAAATAAATAAATGTATGTAAGTAATTAATTAAAAAAAAAAACCCACAATCAATCCAGGTATTCCACTTCTGGGCACATTCCTTAAGAGAGAAAAGCATTTACATGGATATCAGATTACACCTCTAAGAATGTATATAGTAAAATTATTCCTAAGTGCTCCAACCTGGAAACCACACAAGTGACCATGAACAAAGTGTGGAAAACTTTATAGCAATGAAAATGAATAAACTACATGTCATAAGGCAGCCGAATCTTCAGAACTGTTGATTTAAAAAAATCCAACACATGCCCTAACCGGTTTGGCTCAGTAGATAGTGTTGACCTTTGAACTCAAGGGTCCCAGATTCGATTCAGGTCAAGGGCATGTACCTTGGTTGCGGGCACATACCCAGTGGGTAGTGTGCAGGAGGCAGCTGATCAATGTTACTCTCATCAATGTTTCTAACTCTATCCTTCTCCCTTCCTCTCTGTAAAAAGTCAATAAAATATATTTTAAAAAATCCAACACAAAAGAATGCAAACAGTATTTATAAAGTTCACAAAGAGGCAAACCTAAATGTGATGAGAAAACCAAAATATGATTGCCTTAAGTCAGTAGGGTTACATCTCTACTGGGGAGAACAGGGTGTTGTGCTCAATACAGGATGTGCAATAGGCAGGAGAGTTCAGAGTTCAGGCAACATCTACTTTTTTTTATCCAGGTTATAGTTATACAGGGGGTTCACTTTAGAATTATTCATTTAGCTGTCCATTATGTTTTCTGTACTTCCTGTATGTATGTTTGAAAATAGTGCATCCATTGGGTATTCCCCCAGGCCCACTCATTGTAGTAAAAATATTTTGTGCTATCTGCTACCATTTGATTGCTGACAAAGTCACTGATGCTAACATTCCTGAGGTTGTTGCCTCCATGCCTAACTGAAGCAAGTGCTACATAACACACACACACACACACACACACACACACACACACACACCTTATTTTTAAAATTGATTTGAAAGAGAGAGGGAGAGAGAGAAACATCAATTTGTTCCATTCGTTCATGCATTCATTTGTTGCTCCTTGTACGTGCCTGACCAAGGATCAAACCCACAACCTTGGCATATCAGGAAGATGCTCTAACCAATAGAGCAATCCAAGCCATGGACTTAAATAAATCTTTAAAAGAAGAAATCATAATAGGAACCATTGCACTGGCCCAGAACTTGAACACAGCTGATAAGGAGCCTCAGTCCTGTGAGGTAGGATGTCCATAAATAAAAAAAGGCCTGAGATTTGTGGGTCCCCAAGGAGTCAAGAGGTGAGCAACTTCAGGTGTGGGAACAGGGAACAGGGGAAGATCTGCATTCCCCAACCATCATGTCCTGCTTACCCAGGTAGTTCTGCCAACAGTTCCTGGTCTGGTTCTGGTTGGGAAAGCGGCTGTCAAAAGGAGCAGTCCGGTAGTTCTTGATTTTTGTCTTGATGTCTTCTGCCATGTTGCTGATTCTTAGAGGCAAAGAGAATGGATGATAGCAGGGGTTGTATGGGACCTGAACCTGACCATGTCAGCCCACCCAGGCCCAATGGGGCCCCAGATACAGAAGACGGGCTGGGTGTGAATAAGCCACTACCTCCTCCCTGTCAACATACACACACACAGATATAAGGGACAGAGCAAATCCATACTTTCTAAATGTATGAGACAGCAAGGTTTGGAGGGAGGGTCACTCCTTGGTAAAATTAGGCCTTATCTGTCACAAAATAACACTAGTGAACATGTTTTGAGCGCTTACTACAGGCCACGTGCTGTCCTACACGCCTACAGCTTTACTCCTGCAGCCAGCCTAATAAAAGGTAAGAACTATTACTTTCACTGTTTCTCAGATAAGTGTCTAAATGACTTCTCAAGGTCACACAGTATACAAATGGTGGAGCTGCACTCAATCATTAATATAATGTACAATGCAGAGATTTTTAATGTCTTTGGTGCCATGAATTCTTCAGAGGGGTCTAGTGATCCCTTTCTTAGCATGTGTTTAAGTGGATTAAAAAATTGCACACCCCTGACTGGTTTGGCTCAGTGGATAGAGCATCGATCTCCAGACTGAAGGGTCCCAGGTTCAATTCCAGTCAAGGGCACATGCCTGGGTTGTGGGCTTGATCCCCAGTAGGGGGCGTGCAGTTGACAGATGTTTCTCTCTCGTTGATGTTTCTAACTCTCTATCCCTCTCCCTTCCTCTCTGTAAAAAAAAAAAAAAAAAAAAAAAAAAATCAATAAAAAATATATATATATTTAAAAAGTACTACAGTTTTGAAGTAACCATGAGTAAAAGTATTTTATGCTATCTGCAACCATTTGATTGCTGACAAAATCACAGATGCTAATATTCCTGAGGTTGTTGCCTCCATGCCTAAGTGAAGAAAATGCTACATTTCAATTAAAGGTCAGTAAAAATGCAGATGTAACCCCCCCCATTGGAGTACTAGAATTCCTTGAATTCTATAGATTCTGTAGACACAGGGTTAAAAAAACCTCTGGTACAATGTCTCTTATGAGGTGACACAGTTTTCACCAGGGAACCTGAGTGAAACTGACTCTATTCAGAGATTTCGAGGAGTCCTGGGTTTACGCCGAGGTGAACAAGCCAGTATTAAATTGAAGCGATCCAAGATAGTGAGAGTGATCTGGGACAGTAAATTGGGAGGCCATCTTGACCCGCTATTTGGGTGAGGGTGGGTCCGGATGACACTGTGACCCCTCCAACACCCAAGGGGAGAGGAGGGGCCAGACACCAGGACTAGGCTGCGGCCCTGGCAAACTGCGGGGACCCACGCCTATGGCCCAAGGATTACGGGCACCGCAGTCCAAACCAAGATCCATATCATGGTCGCTGAGCCAAAAGAGACAATTACAGGCTTGGGGTGGGGGGTGGGGGTGAGAGAGACTAAATGAATTACTATGTCACTTGGAATGTCGCCCGGCATTAAGGGAGAACTAAATGTTAGCCATGACTACTAACACAGCAGAACCCCAGGCCCCGCAGGAGGCCGAACACCGCCGTCCGGAAACCTCACCTCGTTCTCGGGGAAGCTAGCGTCCGGTTCCTCAGTCCCCCAGGACGGGATGCCGGGCACCCGAACCCTCGGCACTCACCTAAAGACGCCCCTGAAGCTGCTCGCAGCTCAATGTGACCTCAGCAGAGACTCCTCCGCCTGACCGGAAGCGGAATTGAAACGGGCCGGAAGCCGGGCGGGATAAGTGATTCCCTCCCCCGGCTAGAGCGCCCTCGGAAAGACGGTCCCTGAGGCTAGTAAGACGACGCCCATTCATGAGAGCCCCAATCTTCTATTGGACTGATAGCTGTCCATCAACTCTGCAGGTCCAATCATGAACTTGCACCGACTGGTACAGGCTCTCCTCGCTTCCTTGGCTTTCCCCGGGGGAAGCAATTCTGTTTGGGTCCCGCTGCTGGCTGGAGAGTGGGCCTAGGGAAAAACCCAAGTGGAAGTACTCCTTTCGTGCAAGATTGTTTGTTGAGTGTCAGGTATTTTTGTAAGGGTTGGGGATGCATCCTTGAACAAAAGATGACCCATACCCTCTTTATGATTATTATAAGGTGACCAGATTTTAACAATGGTAAAGCGGGACACCATTGGCGGGGGGGAGGGGGGGGCGTTCTTGATTAAAAATTTGGTCTAGCGGAGATGGTTTGGCTCAATGGATAGAGCGTTGGCTTGGGGACTGAAGGGTCCCGGGTTCGATTCCGGTCAAGGGCATGTACCTTGGTTGCGGGCATATCCCCAGTAGGGAGTGTGCAAGAGGCAGCTGATCGATGACTTTCTCTCATGGATGTTTCTAACTCTAGCTCTCTCCCTTCTTCTGTACAAAATCAATAAAATATATATATTTTTTAATAAATAAAATTAAAAAAATAAAAATTTGGTCTATATGGAGCAACAAAAATTTTCATAGAATGCAAAAATAGTATTGTAATATAGTTTTAAAATTTCAACATAAGTACAATTTATAAATATAATAAATAAAAATTATGTATAGTATTTTATTCTTTGGCATATTTCTCATTTGAGTGAATTTTTTTCTGGAGATTGCTGTCGTTTAAAAGATGATATTTTTCACAAGAATTTGTTAAATTATATTTCACACATAAAATGGCTTTCAAAGTCTCAACACTTAATTGTGATTTTTCTGATGTTCACACTTTACTTACCGTAGAAAACGCATTCAGTCGCAGCATTAGTTCCTGGTAAGGACAGCGCGTATTCCACAATTCTAACAACTGATCAAAAATGCGAACTTTGATAAGCAGTTCTCGATAATCAGTTCTCAACAATTATTTGTTATTATTAAAGTTTAACATTATAAAATTAACAAAAATAATATAAAACTCATATCCTGGCTAAATAGCCACATGGCCGCTGAAAACCATATGTTCCCTTTCTGTTATCCCATAGTTTCCTAACTTATTGTGCATTCTTCCCAAAAATCGGGAGTTTTTAAAAATGTCTCGGGATGCAGGACAAATTGTTAAAAATTGGGGCTGTCCCACCAATAGCGGGACGATTGGCCACCTTATATTATTATTATAGGAGGTCAAATCGTTCGGGTATTGAAAAAGAACCAGCCTTTCTCGCAGGGTCATTTGTCATGTTAAGAGGAATGCTGGGACTCCACTTCCAAACACAGAAAGATTTGGGTGGCTGAGGATTCAGAAATCAGTCCTCATCACAGAGAGGAGGGGTTAAGAATTAAAACTTGGTTCTGTAAAGGACCTGGCAGAAACTGGTCCATCTTGGGAAATTGACAACTCTATTCTTCTGGACAGTTGTCCTTGACGCCTTTCTCTCACACCTTATAACTGATCTATTTAGAAATCTGGTTGGCTCTTCCTTTAAAAAATATACTCAGAGCTGAAACCGATTTGGCTCAGTGGATAGAGTGTCGGCCTGTGGACTGAAAGGTCCTGGGTTTGATTCCGGTCAAGGGCCTGTACCTTGGTTGCGGGCACATCCCCAGTGGGGGGTGTGCAAGAGGCAGCTGATCGATGATTCTCTCTCATCGATGTTTCTAACTCTCTATCCCTCTCTCTTCCTCTCTGTAAAAAAATCAATAAAATAAAATAAAATAAAATAAAATAAAAATATATTCAGAATCTTCTGCCATCTGGTTCAAGTCACCAGCACCTCCAGCCTGGACTATTACAGTAACCCACTCCCTGGCTTCTTGGTTTCCCTACTGCCCTCCACAATCAAGTCCACTCAGTCAGAGGGACCCTGCTAACACCTGCCAGATTATTCCCCTTCCTTAACTTAGAGCCCTACCCTGGTGTCTGGTCTGACTTTTAGTCTAACCTGAAAGTCCTTACAAATGACCTACACAATTGCCCTCCCCCTTTTTTTTACCCTCATCTCTGTAAAAACTGATAAAACCTTATTCAAAATGGAGTTGGAAAATCCTGAAGGGAGAGTTCTCATCACACATAATGAAAAAAACATAAGATATTTTTATTAATATCAGAGAGGAAGGGAGAAGGAAAGAAAGGAACATCAATGGTGAGAGAGAATCATAGAGAGAGGCTGCCTCCTGCATGCCCTCCACTGGGGATCAAGACCTAAACCTGGGCATGTGCCCTCACCTGGAATCAGAATGTGACCTGGTTCATAGGTCGACTCTCAACACAGCCCTGCACGCCACCCAGGCAAGAATTATTTTAACAAGGTCTGTTTCTCAACTTCTTGTCTGTGTTACTTTTCATCTAGTTCAAAAGAGATATTTTTCTTTTCGTTTTTATTTTTTTTTTATTTTTTTTATTTATTTTTTTTTAAATATATTTTATTGATTTTGTACAGAGAGGAAGGGAGAGAGATAGAAAGCTAGAAACATCGATGACAGAGAGTCATCGATCAGCTGCCTCTTGCACGTCCCCTACTGGGGATATGCCCGCAACCAAGGCACATGCCCTTGACCGGAATCGAACCTGGGTCCCTTCAGTCCCCAAGCCAACGCTCTATCCATTGAGCCAAACCGGTCTCGGCATTGAGCCAAACCGGTCTCGGCTTCTTTTCGTTTTTAAAATATATTTTTTTATTGATTTTTATTTTTTTTATTTTTATTTATTTATTTATTTATTTATTTTACAGGGAGGACGGGAGAGGGATAGAGAGTTAGAAACGTCAATGAGAGAGAAACATCTATCAGCTGCCTTCTGCACACCCCCTACTGGGGATGTGCCCGCAACCAAAGTGCATGCCCTTGACTGGAATTGAACCTGGGACCCTTGAATCCGCAGGCTGATGCTCTATCCACTGAGCCAAACTGGTTAGGACAAAGGAGACATTTTTCACATGGGAATTTTATGTCCTGCTAAAGAGAGAAGGGAAAAAAAGATTCCTTGCTGCCCAACAATAACACACTAGCCACCGTTTGCAGCCAGTGAAAAACCACTGCAACCTCAAACTCTTGTCCTCCTTTAGTGGACTTTTGCTCAAAACCACCCTCCCCAATTTCCTCCTAAAACCTAATAAAAGCTGACCTTCCCTTTGTCTCTTTGGACTTGCCTATAGTTTGCTACATTTGCCTGTCCTATTCCTGAATAAACTAATTTTTTGAGCTTGCTTCAGTTTACCTTTTAAAATCAACATCTCCTACCCTTCTTCTCACTGTCACTGCATCAGCCTGGGAGCTGGCCGCCTCAAAGGCCTTTACATATGTGGACTGGCTCCCTCCAAAGAGCCTTTGTGCTTGTTGCCCCTTAGCCTGGACTGCTCTTCCACAGCTGGCTCCCGCCTCACCTCCTTCAGTTTTTTGCTCAGATGCCACCTTCTTGGTGAGCCCTTCTCAGACTAAGTATTTGAAGTTGCCATCTTGTCAGCCTCCATCTCCCTTCTCTACTTTATTTCTCTATAACACGTATCCTCTCAGACATGACATCCTTTCTTTTATTGTGTTTACCTTCTTTTGTTTTCCTCAATATAATAAAAGATTGCAAGTATCTTTTTGTCTTACCATTGTATCTCCAGCATCTGAAATATCACCTGGCATATAGGAAGTACACTATAAATATTTGTTGAAGGAGTGAATTTCTTGTGTGAATGAAGCGCCTAATGTGGACTGGACAAAGGAATTGTGGGAAAGAACTGCTTTCATCCTCCTCTTGGTCTAGCCTCCAACCCTCCCATATACTGTGTTGGGTGCAGTGCCCAGACTTTATTAGGTCAGGGGCTTCTTATACATTCTGTGTCCATCAACATTGTAATTATTTGTGGAACTACCTGTTTATATGCCTTTATTCACTCCTTTCAACAAGATCTTCCTAAGCCCAAGTCCTTCCCATGCTTAACCCCACTATGGCTCCCCTGTGACCTCGGGACAAAACCCAGGCTCCTTAGCATGGCCCCACAGATTCTTTGTGAACTGACCCAGGGTCTCCTCTCCAACCACAGTGCTATTTCAGTTTATTGAACAGTGCTATGAGATCTCCTACCTTCAGGCTTCTGCCCATGCTGCTGCTTCTGCCTGGAACATTCTTTGCCTGATTTCTAAAATCAGGGGTGTGTGTGTGTGTGTGTGTGTGTTTCCTCCAGGAAGCCTTTCCTGACCTCCTCTTCCCCAGGCAAGATAAAGTTTCTCCTTTTGGTCCCTCCTTACCCTGAAGTTTTCCTATCCCAGCCCTGACCACTCTGGGCTGTCCCTGTCCGGTGATGAGTCTGTCTCCCATAAGGGCAGGGTCCAGAGTTGCCTTAGTCACTGCTGTATCACCAGCATTGTCCACAGGACCACTCAGCAAGCTCTCTTTAGGGGCTCTGTCGTTCCCAGAATGGGCAGGCTCTTCTTAGAGAGTCTAGGTCTGAGTTCTACGTTCCCCAGCTTGGGTGGGAAAAGAGTAGGTGGCTTTGGGGTGGGGGAGGGGAGTGGGAGGTAGTGGTAAGCAGTAGGTCTAATTCCTTGCCAGTCCCTAGCATTGTGAGAGCACACAGTAAGCCCATTTTGGAGCCCCAGTCCTTTTTTCAAGAAGGACAGAGTAGGTAAAGTCACAAGTTAGTGATTGGGTCTGATTGATTGATTGATTGATTTTTTTTTAACAAGTTCCAGCACAGGGCATGCACACACAGTAGAGCCTATGGGGGTACTGAGTTAGAATCCTTTGCATGTCTCATCACACAATGAGCACACAGTAAGTCCTTGGGTCTGGGTCTATTTTGGTCATGGTATGTCTTAGGATCACACAGGTGGGGAGGGGTTGGGTGGGTGAGGGTGCACACAGGCTCCCCAGCGGGTCTAGGTGTCTAGTCAGTATCATTGAGAAGGATGCAGACAGCACACGAAGGAAGTTTGACTGGATATTTTTATTCGGTTGCTGCTCCCTGTCGGCCCCTGACCCCAGCGTTATCTGGGTAAGCTAGGCCGGGCACGCGGCCCCCAAAGCGGTACGTGTACTTGCGCCCACCGCTCTTTCGCACGATATCGCGGCGGTAGTAGTAACGCAGGCCTCTGCTCAGCTTCTCGTAATTCATGCCAGGTTTTCTCTTGCGCTCGCCCCACAGTCGGGCCACCTAGGGCGAAGGCCAGGCTTAGTCAGAGAAGGTGGGAGCCAGAGGGTAGGGGGTGGGGGCTTAGCAATAGATGGGCCGGTTCCGGTGAGGTCCGGGCACAGGCGAGGTGGGGCAGAGTGCGGCTGAGCTGAGGGCATGCTGGGGCGGGACCAAGGGCTCGGCAAAATGAATGGTGGTGCCAAGTTGAACCAGAGGAGACCAGGGCGGACTGGGCGGGTCTGGGAGACTGCCCCACCTCTTTGGGGTCGCACAGTTGGAACTCGAGGCTGTTGCCTGTCCAGCGGATGCAGCTGCTACGCGCCTGGTCCTGGAGCAGCTCCAGGAGGAACTGCCACAGCTGAATGGGACCTGCGGGGGCGGCAGGTGGATACTCAGGTGTTCGGGCCCCGGTCCAGGTCATTTCGATGGCCCAGGAGCCTAGGGTCCCTCGCCTCGAAGGTCCAAGGGTCAGGTTTCCCAAATCGGGACCTAGGAGTCCGGATCCCCTCCTCCGCGGTCCTTCCATAGAAGGGACCCAAAAGTCAGCCTCAGGCCCCATCTCGGAAATTTAGGAGTTTGGGTGCCCACCTCAGAGACCTGTCATCTAACTCAGTGGCTTAGGTCTTCGTCCCTCGCTCCTTAGAAGACGGCCAGCGCCTGACTCCTCCCTTCCCTGCGGACTCCGGAGGGAGGTCTTAGCACTAAGTCCCGCCCCTCTCCGCCCATCTCTCGGGTGCCCCCCCCCCCCCCTTCGGCGTCCAGGCCCGTCTCCCACCCCTCCAGCCTCGCTCCCTCACCTCGGTGGTTCGTTTTGGGATAACAAGCCAGCGTTGCGCGGTCCACCTGCTGCTGCGTTTCTGGTTCGGAGGAGGTGGTGAGACCTGAACCCTGGCACTCCTCTGGAGAGGCGGTGCGGGCCGCGTGCGGCCCCCAGTCCCAGGAGGCGGGGCAGCCCGCGCCCCCAGGGCCCCTCCCGGAAAAGTGGTCGGCGCCGAGGCCCTGGCACCAGAACGTGGCGCCGTCCGAGCCGACCGGACCGTCCGGGCCGGGGGAGCGGGCGGGGGCGGGGGCCCGCGACCACGAGCGGGTCCCTCCGGCGCAGGCGGCGGAGGCGGCGGAGCGCGGGCCCGCGAGCCCGGGAGACCCGGCGCAGGGGGCGGGGCCCGGCGCCGGCGACACTCGGCTCCACGCGTCCCAACCGGTGCGCCCCCGCTGTGGCCCGTCTGACCACCACAGAGCCTGCGAGGCGTGCTCTGCGAGGAGGAACGGACCGAAATGAGGGGAGGCCAGGCGTGCGGCTCCCCGGCTCCCTCGGGAGTTCTGGAAGTCAGAGCTCCGGGCCCTCACGCCCGAGCCCCTGGCTCCCGGATCTGGGCCGGGCCACGAGAAGGAAGCGTCCCCAGTCCTATCTCCATTCTCCCTCAAAAAACCAGGGAAGCTAAACTTCAGCCATGGTGGAAGACCCCAATCCTTCCCTGTCCCTCCCGTACACTCACCCGCCCCCCATGGAGTTTCTGGGTGAGGCGACGCGGAGCTCCAGTCCTGCTGTGGGAGTCCTGCGAGGGGGAGAGATGTAGCTGAGTTTAGGGAAGAGTGTGAGGTGACTAGAGAGCCCCCTCAACCACTCACCCAGTAGTCCGTATTTGTCAGGGACTGAGCATCCTTATCACCCCTACTCATTCAGACCTAGGACTCAGGACCCAGCCCCCTCCTCTTTCGACCTCAGGAGCTCAAGCCTGCAGCCCTCTCCCCACTAAACCCCAGGAGTCCAGGAACGCCCCTTCCTCCTCAGACCTAACCTTCCCCAGCGCCCAGGGGACTCAGCTCACAAACACCTTTCCAGCATGTCTCTTCTGTCAGTGTGTCCTCTTGGAGTGCCACTTCAGGGAAGCAGAAGCCAAGCTCAGCTCCTTCTGCAGGCAATCAGATTAGAGCTGGTCAGGGTCAGTGGAGGCCCTCCATCTGCCCCCTCCCCTCTCTCCTCTCCTCCCCTCCACACACACAATTCAGCCCCACAAACCTACCCAGCCTTGATAGTCTGTTTCCCAGGGACACTCCCTGTGGCGATGCTTCATCCCACTTCCACAAGTCCATGGGTGCTTGTGAATGCTGGGCAGAGGGACGAAAGGCACAGGGTGAGCTGGTGACTCTGAGGGACCCTGCAGTCTGGGCCCCGGCCTGCTTCTCTCAGACACAGTAGTTCAGGCCTCTGCTCCCTTCTTCCCAGGTTCCTGGAATCTTGGCCTCTTGTCCTTTTTGCTCATACCAGTTATGAGGGACCTAAGCCCTCTTTTTCCTCAGACCCAGCAGTCCAGACCTCCAGTCCCCAGTTCACGATGGCTCACCTCTCTTGGGTTCCTCTGCCCCCACCTGGGGTCTCAGTCTTATTTCATACCATGCATCCCCTCCCCTGGGGGCCTGGGCAGGGGGGAATTTTCCGAGACGTCAGAGCTGGGGGTTGAAGCTAAGGTCGAGTTGCAGGGGGCTGGGGCGGGGCTGAGCCACACACCCCTCGCCTCCCCCTCACCCCCTCAGGGATGTCCGCCTGCCTTGTAGCTGGGGCTGTTTTGCTGCAGGGATGGCTAGGACTTGGACAGATGCTTGGGGAACAGCAGGCTGGGCAATGGGGGGTGCAGGGGGTGATGGGAGTGGGACAGGGGGCTTGGTGGACAGGTTATCCATCTTGGGGACTTGATCCTGTGAAATGAGTGGTGGCGATGGGGAGGAGGGTTTGGGTACAGCTGGGCTGTTCCAAGCTTATCTACAACCGGAAGGGGGATTTCCGGCCAGACCCTTGGTCTGCCTACGTCAGAATCCATAGGGGGATTGAGGGGGATGGGAATGGGGGGAGGCTGGACCAGGGTTTGAGTTCTCCCCTTCCAGGGCTTTGAGGACATTCTGGGCTGCTCTGGAGGAGCATTATCATAACAATAGCATTAGGAAAATAAACAATAACAACGGAAATAGCCGTCCCAGTCGGGCTGCCGGTTTAATTCCCGATTTAAGGGCACATACCTGGGTTGCAGGTTTCATCCCTGACCCTGGTTCGGGTGCTTGCAGGAGGCAACTAATCAACGTGTGTCTCTCCCTCCCTCCCTTCCACTCTAAAAAAATAAAATTCAATGGAAAAAATAACATTGGATGAGGATTAACAACAAAAATAAATAACAGTAATACTGATAGCTAACATTTTATTGAGGGCTCATTGCATGTCACCAATAGTGCCATGGGCCTTCATTAAACTTTCTTATGAGGCAGGTACAAGTCTGATCTCTATTTGATGGAAAGAGGAAATTGAAGACTTTCTTCATCTCCAGAGACCATGCCCTTCTATGCTATAATAGTTTGGGACAAATTTGAAATTTGAGTATAAACTGAATATGACATATAGAATTACTAATTTTCTTAGATGTGAGTGATATGATCTCTATAATGAAATGAACAGATATTTAGGGGTGATTATGATGTCTGTAAATTGCTTCAAATGATTCAGTAACCCTCCCCAAGTCTGTGAGCCTCTCTCTCTTCTGCCCATTTCCAGTCCCATTGTACTGCCTCACAGTACTCATACTTTTATTTTTCTGCTTCCCTCCCGATCCTTCCATTTTTGTCCATCTCTCAACTCACAATCTCTCTGTTCTCACTTCAAAACCCTATTTTCTGGCAATATTCTCCTTCCTTATCGCCTCCTTTGCCCCTGTGGTTAGTCAATAAAGGCAGGAGTAGGGAGGGCTAGTGATATGGGGGTGGGGTGGTGTTTCAGGGTGGTCAAGCCCAAATGACAGGGGACTGAAGGGCACTTCCTGCTGGGGAAGGAGGCCCTCACGCTCCTACCAGACTGGAAAATGTGACATCAGAGAGGGGGCAGTAAAGGAGGAAGAGGGAATTTGACACCTCTCCTGGGTGGCTAGCTTCCCCGAGATTGGCATTGTTTCCCACTTCCCTTCTTACCTCCTTGCAATCCAGGGTCCTGACTACTATGCTCCTGGGAGAACCTCATCCCTTCCTCATGCTGGAACCATGCAATCTCCCTCTGCCTCATCCCTGCCCCAGCCTCTTTCTAGACCTCAGGACTTTCTAGTCTCAGGACTTTCTAAAATGCAGATCTGTGAACTGTCTCAACTGCTGCCTTTGTGGTAAAGTTTAAGCTTTTAGTTTGGTGTTCAAGGTCCTGCATGGACACTTCTTCAAACAGCAGAGACAAGCTTGGAGCTGGGAAGAGATGGGAGGAGAGACTCACAGATGCAGAGCTAACTGATCTAGAGAGATCCAGATGCATAGCAAGGGATAAACAGGGCACTCACAGAGAAACCCTCAGAGGATTTACAGAATGAAGAAATTGGGATACAGACTCAGAGATCCAGAAGGTGAGAACTGAAGACTGGGAGAGAATGACGAAAGAGAATGAGACCATCTCAGAAGTGACCAGTTCCTTCAGGAAGCTCTCCTTGATTCCCAGGCTGCACCAAGCTCCCCCATTCCAACCCTGACCCATCTGAGCCATCACTGGTACTGGGCCTATCTTCTGACACTGGACCAGGAGCTTTGAGGGAATGACCTGGGACTGCTTGTCACCAGTGTGTCTCTTGCAGTGCGGAAGCTCTGGGTAAGTTTGCTGAAAGCCTAGAAGGTGATGAGCTCCAGAAGAGTGAGGCCCAGAACCCTTACCTTGGTGCTGAGAACACAGGCTGGTGTCAGAAGAGCATGGGTCTGAGCCTCAGCTTGGTGGGTCTGAGCCTCAGCTTGGCTTCAGCCCTGCCATAGCCCAGCTTCCTCTTCTGTGGAATGGGCTGCACTCAGCGTGTACTTAAGAGGTTTCCAGAAGATGTTATGGGAACTCAGGAGGGACTGAAAAATGCCCATCTGCATTTCTGTCTGTGTTAACTCTTAAAGTTCCCCACTATTCCCAAGTGGTGTTTGTGCTAAGCCTTGTACCCCAAAGAGTGCTTCCAAGCCCAGCCAGCAATGGAAATGAACAAAAATTTATTGACACTCGTTTGGGGGAGGATGGATGGGAGAATATTGGAGGTTTTCCAAAGGTAACTATGGGGAGGAGCCAGCGCCCGGCCAAGTGGGCGCGGGTGCCCGGCCACAGACCCTATCTCAGGCCCAACTTCTTCTTCTCTTTCTGCTTCTTGCGCACCACATCCAGGTTCCGGTCCTTCCACATGCTCTTGCGCAGCTTGATGGGGCGTGAGCCCACATACTTCCCTGTGGGAATGGAGGTTTCCAGGTCAGGTTTAGGCCAGATCTCCACCACACCCACTGTCCCTAGGGTAAGCCTCACTCACCATTCATCTCACGCATGGCTCGAACATAGTCGCTGGGGTCCTTAAAGCTAACGAAGCCATAGCCCTTGGTCTTGCCTGTGCGCTTGTCACGGATCACTTTAGCCTTAAGGAAGGATGGGAAGCGGCTGAAGGCGCGTGCCAAGATGTCATCATTCACTTCATTGCCCAGATCCCCACAGAAGATCCGGAAATCATCTGGAGTTGGGAGAAGAGAGGTCAGAGGATGCAGATGCCTAGTCCAGTGTCTGCCTTATTTAAAGAACCCCACCTTTTTTGGAGGCACCCCCCCTCCCCCGCCCCCAGCCAACACTTGTACAGTATTTACCTATACTAGGCTGCCCACTAAGCACTAATGAGGTTTGTAACCACCTGGAACTCCCAACAATCCTTTTACACTGAGGCACAGAGATGTCAAGTGGCTCAAACAGGAAATGGTAGAACTGGGAAAAGAACTCAGGCACCTGGCTCCATAGTTCTTTTAATTGTACTATCCTTCCCCACCCTAGGGACATCTTACTCATTCCCATGATGAAGCCCCTAACTTATCCCATCCCTGGCTTCTTCTCTGAGCCTTTGGCATCCCTTGGTCTCCTGGCTATCTCCCACGGACATTCCCTGGGTCCCTGACACTGCTGGCTCCCATAATGGTCCCCTCCTACCACAGACTTCATCTTTCCTCAGCTCTGAATTCTCTGCAAAGCCTACTTTTAATTCCCACTTGAGTCCCTGGAACCTGAACACACTGCCTGATCCTTCCCCAAGGCTGACCACAATTGCCTTTTCCAGACATATCCTCTGGGCTGAGCCTCAACTGAACATGCTCATGCTCACATATCCCCACAAAGCACATACTATTATTATCCCATTGTTAGAGAGGAGGAAAATGAGACTGGAAGGGCTAAATGACTTGCCCAATTGTCACAAATCTAAGATCTACAGCAGTGGTTCCCAAAGTGAGGCGTGTGCCTCATAGGGAGGCAATTAGAGAATGAATTATTATCTGAATTTTTTGCATTTCTTATGGTTCTAGAGACCTCATATACATATATAAACATATTGTGACATATTTTTGCATTTTCTCTATTATATGTTTTGAAACTGCTATTTTTTCATATCACCTCATATTATTATTATTTTTTAATAATTCTTAGTGATTTGTTCCTCAGTACTTCAATTGTCCTTTCTTTTATTTTTCTCTTCCATGAATGCCATGTTCTTTGGAAGCCTGTTTAGACCAAGTTAATGGCCTTTTAGGCTTCCTCCACATGAATAGGAGTTTACTTTTGAATAATCAGAACTATTATGTCACAGGGGGGCATGAGGATTTTAGAGATGCTTAGGTGGGGCATGGCAAAAAAAAAAAAAAAAAAAAAAAAGGTTGGGAACCATTGGTCTATATCCTGTACTGGCCACATCTGGGCCCATGCTGCCATGGCCATGGCCTGGAATGGTAAACTATCCAAGGAGAACAGTTAGAAGTCAAGGCCTGGGTGGGAGGTAGGTATCTTTCTTCACCTACAACTGGGGCTGCCCCATTGTTTCTGTGGTAATTAAGGACACTGGGAACAAGTTAGGCCAACCCACAAAAAAATAATCTAACAAACTCAAGAGGGTGAGATTTTCTATAAGACAACAGGTCTGACACTTCATATAACTATGTTTTGTATGTTTACACACAAAACAAGGCAGTGGGAGGGAAACCATTCTCATTAAAAGATAATATAGAGCCCTATATTATCAGTGGATAGAGAATTGGCTTGTGGACTGAATGTTGAAGTCTTTTTTTTTTTTTTTTTTTAATATTTTATTGATTTTTTTATAGAGTGGAAGAGAGAGGGATAGAGAAGAAGAGAGGATAGAGAGTATCGATCAGCTGCCCTTGACCGGAATTAAACCTGGGACCTTTCAGTCCGCAGGCCGATGCTTTATCCACTAAGCCAAACTGGTTTCGGCCAGGTTGCAGTCTTGATCCCCGTAGGAGGTATGAGACAACTGATCAGTGATTCTCATCACTGATGTGTTTCTCTCTCTCTCTCTCTCTCTCTCTCTCTCCCTCTCCCTTCCTCTCTGGAATCAATAAAAATATTTATATTAAAAGTATCTCAAGGCATAAACTGCATGTACCCTGATTTGGGGGGAAAATGGCTATAACATATAGTTTGAGAGAGAAATGAATTAATCTTATTGAATAAAAAATATGCAAATTGACCATACCTCTGCTACACCTACCAGCCACGCCCCACAGTCAATCAGAGCAAGTATGCAAATGAACCCCAACCAAGATGGCTACAGCCACAGAGAGCAGGAGGGAGGCTTGGGTTTCCCAGGCAATGGAAGAAGCCAAGTTTTCCACCTGCTCTTGCCGGCCTAGGCCTCCACTCAAGGCTACAAAGTTTCAATTATAGAAGATAAACAAATCCAAACAGAAATGGTGGTAGCCATGGAGCAAGCAGAGGCCTTGGCTCTGCTCTAGGCTACAAAGTTTCAATTGTAGAAGGTAAATAAATTTCAGAAACCAAGGCCTCCACTTATATTTATGTAAGCACACATACATACAGAGAGATAAAATAAATATGGGGGGGGGGGAAGGAGGGGCATGGTTGGCCTGCAAACCACATAGGCCCCTTGCTCAGGCTGTCTCACGCCCCAAGAGGACCCTCACCCTGATCTGGGACACCCTTCAGGGCAAACCAGCTTGCCCCCAGGCCTCTATCCTATCTAATAAAAGAGTAATATGCAGATTGACCTTCATTTCAACACACAAGCTGGCTGCTCCCATATGGTCAAAGATCCTGCCCCCAGGTGGACACAAGATGGCCACCACAAGATGGCAAACAGGGGAGGGCAGTTAGGAGGGACCAGGCCTGCAAAGGAGAGCAGTTGTGGGTGATCAGGCAAGCAAGGGAGGGCAGTTGGGAGGCACCAGGCCTGCATGGGAGGGCAGTTGGAGGCGATCAACCCTGCAGGGGAGGGCTAGGGGTGACCAGGCTGGCAGAGGAGAGAAGTTGGGAGCAAACAGGCTGGCAGGGGAGCAGTTAGACATCAGGCTGGCAAGGGAGTGGTTAGGGGGTGATCAGGCTGGCAGGCAGAAGCGGTTAGGGGCAATCAGGAAGGCAGGCAGGTGATCAGTTTGAGCCAGCAGTCCTGGATTGTGAGAGGGATGTCCAACTGCCCTTTTAGGCCTGATCCCACGGGGTCCCAGATTGGAGAGGGTGCAGGCTGGGCTGAAGGACACCCCCGCCCCCCCCCGCCCCCCCCGCCCGGCCTCGTGCACAAATATCGTGCACTGGGCCTCTAGTTTGAATATAAATGGAACATGAGATACCATAGAATTTTTGTGAATTTTTTTTAGATGTGTTAATGGTATTATGACATGAAAGAGAATGTCACTTTTCTTAGGTGAATACTGAGGTATTTAGGAGTGAAGTGATAACTTAAATTTATAATTTGCTTCAATAATTGAGCAATAACCCAAAAAGCACACATACATACAGAGAGATAAAATAAATATAATAAAATAGTTGCTTAATATATGTCGCTGTTCACTGTGCAACTCAGTATTTAATATTTTTCATAAGAAGTTGGGAGAAAAAAAATGTTTTCAAGCCAAGGTCCCTCATGAATAAAACAGGCCAGAAGGTCCTAAGAGCCAATCACCTCTATCAAGTTCTGCTCAGTGGCTGGATGAGGGCCTGCCTAGTCCTCCATGCCTGCCCTACAAAGAGGAGGCAGTTCTGAAGTTACCTGGTTCATCTTCCCTCTTTCTGTCTTAAGGAAGAGAGCTTGGTCTAACTTTGGCTCAGCAATGCCTGACCCTGAACTTTGGCCCACTTACCTGCATCCCACTCCAGCAAGCTGGGGTCTTCCCAGCTGCTTCCAGCTGCTGTGCGAATGCATCGTTTTAATTTCTCTGGCTTTCCTTTCTTCTTGTCCTCACCCAGTGGCTCTGGGACCTGCAGAAGAAAGGGGAGCAAAGGCTTGGTGTTGGGAGTCTTTTGGACCCATTTTCCCCCACTTCCCTCTTTCTTTGCTCTGCTCCGACTTTTCTTTGCCCTTCTGCCTCCACAGTTAAAGGATATGGACCTGGGTGTGGGGTATGTGTTTGTCACCCTCTCCCCATTTTTCCAGTCCCTTCAATGTCTAGACCAGTGGTCGGCAAACTCATTCATCAACAGAGCCAAATATCAACAGTACAACAATTGAAATTTCTTTTGAGAGCCAAATTTTTTAAATTTAAACTTCTTCTAATGCCACTTCTTCAAAACAGACTTGCCCAGGCGGTGTATTTTGTGGAAGAGCCACACTCGAGGGGCCAAAGAGCCACATGTGGCTCGCGAGCCGCAGTTTGCCGACTACAGTCATAGGCTCTTCCTACTTTCATCAATAGAAGACTACATGTGTTTCTGTGTATGGAAGCCCATGGGCTCATATCTGCCCCCCCAGTCCTTTCTATCCCCCCTCTGTGGTGCTCCTTACTTACCTCAAGAGCCATGAGGCCAGGGGGTGGCTCAGGCCTCGGGGGCCGGGGCCGTGGACGCAAGGACAGGAGCTCAGGAATGCGTAGTGGGGGCAGCAGGCCTCGCACAACTTCCAGAGGGAGGGGCAAGGGCTCAGGCTCAGGCAAAGGCATGGCCAGAGCCAGTGGTAGGGTGGGTCCAATGACGGCAGGGCCAGTTGGGGTGCCTCCTGCTCCCACAGCTACTGCTGCACCAGCATCCTCCAGCCCAGCTGCTGCTGCCACCACTGACTCCTCCTTCTCTTTAAGGCCCAACCCCAGGCCTAGGCCCAGCTCTCGGGGTGTTGCTGGCTCTTCCTGTGGGCAAGTGAAGTGAATGAGAGGGTCAGCTCAAGGCTCAGACTTTACTCCCATTCTAATCCTGTATAACAAAGCAAGAGCCTGGGGGTCAGGGAGCAGACAAGAAATATGGAGACAGAGAAAGGAGTCTAGTCAGAAACAGACACAGAGACAGAGAAACACAGAGATACACACATACAAACAGACCCAAGGACAAAGAAAGATACCAAGACAGAAAAACAGAGAGGGCCAATCAGAGGAAAAATTGAGATATAGAAATATACCACAGCAGATGTTTCTCTCTACAGTTTTCTCAAAGAAAAACAGAGGTTTGACCACAGAAATACAAGGAAAGGCAGAGAATGAGAAGGCAGAGATGAAAAGCCAGGGAAAATGCAGACTTAGACACAGTCCATCAAGCCAGGATCAAGGATCTCTCCATTCACCGCACTTCTGACCATCAGCAACCTGTCCACACTTACCAGGGGAGGCCTCAGAGCAGCCATGGAGCCCAGGGGAGGGCCCGGGGCCCGAGCCATTGGTGGTAGCATCATAGGTGGTCCTGGGGGCCCGGGCAGAGGGGGGCCCACGAGGGCCTGGTGAGGGGGCCGCAGTGCCATAGGGCGAGGGCCACCTGCTGCAGAAGAAAGAGCAGAATCTGTCAGGGTGTTAGTGGGAGAGTTAGAGGGTTTGGGGCGGGGGGGTTTATGTGGCATGGATGATGACCCTTGCCCCTCACCTGCTCTCTGAAGCACATGGGGGACGAAGGCCGGACGCAGGATAGGGGCCCTCTGGGGGGCCACAGCTGCGGGAAAGAGAGATGGGGGTGTGTGTCATGGGGGACCAGGGCACTTGGGGCAAGGTGTGTGTGTGGGTGGTGGTACTCTCACCATCCAAAAATTTCCTGAAGAAGAGTGTGGGGAGATGCAGGTCTTTTCATTTGTTCATTCAGCAGAAATTTACCATTGAGGATCTCCTCTGTGCCTCCTCCTTCTCTTTAAGGGCAATACCAGGGACACACCAAAAGACCAAGACTCTTAGGGAACTCCTGGTCTAGAGTAGGAGGGAATTAACCCATTACCAGAAGGTGACAGCCTAGAGTGATTAGGGATGGGGTTGGGGAAAGTCCAGGCACAATGATTGGGGCTAGGAGGGGGAGGCCAGGGAGTAGTGGGAGCTCTCTGACTTATGTAGGGGGGCTAGAGAAGGTTTCCTAAAGAATGGGTTCTGGGAGATGAAACCCAAAAGAGAATGAAGCATTAGGCAGAAGACAAATGGAAAAAGTACTGGCAAAGGAGAACATTTATAAACAAAATCCTTTCCCCCTTTCAGTTTAGTATAATTATAAAAGAGGAAGTCAGGGTTGGAGAACATCATAAGAAAATGGTCAGGAGGTCAGTAGGCATCCAAGCATAGCCATATTGGCTGAGCCATGAATATCCTCCTGAGAGTACCAAGGAGTCACAGCAGGGTTGGAAGCTGGGCAGAGTGACTAGATCTGATTTGCATTTTGATCAAAACCATACTAAGAGTAAGAGATGCTAAAACTTCTCAATACCAGAATCTTAAAAAGTACCATAGGATTTAACATGTTTGATCTAATAGAGATTGTACCATATCCTTTTCACAAGGAAGTAATATCACAAAAATTGCCTAAGTGTATAAAATTCACCTCTACAACAAAAAGTAAGATGGCCTGTGGAGAGGATAGATGTTAGTTGCCTTTGGTTAGTTTGATTTTGGTTTAGTTCATAGGTTTTAGAAGGTTACAGTTGGTGACAGTGGGTAGGGGAGAGAACTTCAACATGAGCATTGCTGGCACATACCAGCAAAGTTTAAGAACGTGGGGAATCTCTCTCTGCTAGGAGCCAGCTGATGTAGGGTCTTGACTGGCAGGTGAACAGCTTGGTGCTTGTTCATCTCATTAACAACTATTAGCATGTAATGCTTACTACTTGGCAAACACCAAGACTTCTGCCCCTCATGGAGCTTAAATTTAGAGAAAGCAAAAAGTAATAAATTGTATAGCTTGTTATAAGGTGTTAAATGCTATGAAGAAAGAGTAGAGGGCAGGGATTAGGAATGACAAAGGAGGTTGGTTTACAATGACCAAATTAAGCCTTATTAAGGCCAAAATAACCTGAAATACATAATCATAGAAAGATGACAACATCAGGGTGAGGATGAAATGAACAGGGTAAGTTAGGGCAATGAATCAAGCAGGAGGATGAAGTAGTTGAAATAAGACTGCTTAGTTAAATGTGGGTTTCCTGGTCCCAGATCTACCTGCTCGTCTCAAAAACATTGCTTCTCGAGCCTCTGGACTTTCCAGGTGACTCCGATCACCAGGGCCAAAGCCAACTGTGGAGAGAGAAGAGACAAGAATGGTGGGAAGAGAGTTCTGAGCATCCCTTCTTACCACTCTACTCAAACCCCTAGCTCCCTCACGCCACTACTCCTTACTTACCTGGACCCACAAAAGGAGAGCCACCCACCATGGGAGAAACCACGGTGGCTGCAGCAGCTGCCCGGGCCTCCAGAGTTTGTTGGACCTGTTGGGAAGGAGATTGAGGTAAGGGACCTGACTCAGTGCTTCCAAACTGCCCTGGCTGGTGCACCTTGGGAGGCCAAGAGTTCCCAATCTTTGCATTGTGTGTGGGCCTGGCTATTAGTCAACCATTAGGGCTTAAAATGGAATTTTTCGGAGAGGCTTTTGGGATCACACTAGCTAAAGTTGTCCTTAGCCCATCCTTAGCAGCAACTTCTCTCACTATCAGGCTACTTCATCTGCCCCATAGCACTCAGCACTATCTGAAATTATGTCCATCCTGTCCTCCCTATCTCTCTTGCCTTCGTCATTATAATAGAAAGAGTGTAGGGGGGCAAGGGCAGAATCAATCTCCTTGATTCTGCCCTTGCCCCCCTACACTCTTTCTTGATTCTGCCCTTGCCCCCCTACACTCTTTCTCTAAACATAGCCAGAACTACCCTATTAACCTTTAAGTTGGATCATATTACTCCTCTGCTCAAAATCCCTCAGTGCTTTCCCACAAAGCCCTGACAGACCTGGTGTCTCTGTCCTCATCTCTTCCCACTCTCCATTGCTCACTCCACTCCAGCCACACTCTTCTCCCGGCTGTTCCTTGAACATGTCAGGTACACACCTGCTTCATGGCTCAGATATCTGCATGGTTCCCTCCCTCATGCCTTTTATATATTTGCTTAAATGTCACATCCTCAAAAAGGCCTTCCCTGCCTGTGCTGATAAACCTGTCCGACTATACTTTGACCTGTCTCTCCCAAGTAAAATTTAAACTCCAAAAAGTAGTGATTATTGTTCTATGATTTTTTCTATACATGCCTAATTCATAGAATAGTGCCTGGTGCAAATAAGGCATCCAATAGTTATTTGTTGACAGAATGAACAAGTTTCATTTAATTATTTTCTGTTTAGTTTCTCTTTCCACTAGTCATACATAGCTAGCTATTGAGCACTGGAATATGACTAATCAGATTCAGACACTATTTGACTGAAATATATATTTTAAGTAGATACGAACATTTCCATCATTGCATAAAGTTCTACTAAACAACATGCTCTAGAATATAAACTCTCAAAGGGCAAAAATATTGTTTGCCATAGTCATTACTGTGTCCTCAGTGCCTGGCACATAAACTATTTGTCATGCAAATCAATCAACAAATCAACATGTCATTAGTGCTCTGTACACAAACACCGTGTTCCAGGCATTGTGCTCTCTAACTTAGATGCCTTAGTTCAGACGTACCTGCTGGTATGTGTTGGTCGCGATAATCGGGCGGATCACAGGAGCTGTTGGGACCTGCATTGCTTCTACTGTGGGGACCGTAGGCACTGCAGGCATGGCAGTTGGGATTCCGGTTATCGGAGCTCCCAGAACTTCCTGCTCAAACCTGGGGGAACAGGACATCAAAGCTCAGGGCCTTGCACCAATTCTGGAACTTTAGCTCTATCGAGTCAGCGCCTTCATCCCTACCAACATCTCCTTACTCCCGCCCCCACAATCTCAAGGTTCCATTTCTCCATGATAAAGCCATATGTCGGCCCTATCGCGGCCTGGAAGCTCCAGGGTTCGGCGGCCCTGGCTCTGGGACGTTTTTTTATCCCGTCCTGTCGCGGGCCTTACAGGGCCATCTCCGCCTCCATCTCCTTCAGACGTTCTTCGCCGCTCTTGCCCGGAATGCTGGCGCCAGGGCCCGGGACCACGGGTCCTCCTACACCCGGGAGTCCCGGGAGCGGCCCCGCTCCAGCCATCGCTCCTGACTTCGCTGTCGCCGCTCCCACCCGGGCCTCCTCCGGTTCCGCTGTCTACTCTCGGGGTTGGTTCGCGTAGGGCGGCCGCTGATGACCTATAAGTGAAAGCGACGGGCGATGGTGCGTGACATCATACGCCTGTCAGAGCGGAGGCCAATGAGAATCTGGCCACACCCGGAGGGCCCACCCAAGGAAGAATATAGGCCAATCGGAATGCTGGAAAATCGAACCAATGGAAGGGCCAGAGTTTGGGAGTGTGCAGTTTGGAGAAGCGGAGCGGCCTTCGCGGAGACCAAAGGAGAGCGCTCTGAAGTGGTTGGCCCGTCCCGAAAGTGGAAAGAGAACCTTTGAGAGCTTGGGCAAGTGCGGAGGCCCGTTCCGGAAGTTGTAAAATCCATCCAAGTGCGCGTCAGCCCAGGGCTGGGCGAGGCTGGAGACCGCTGGGACTGTGGGCTCCCCATCTGGGGCAGACGGACAAGGTACCAGACAGTACGCCCTGAAACACTAGGGACGTGCTGTGGGAAGCTCAGAGGAGGCGCTTGCCGGAGGACATGACAGCTGGAGGCTTTTACCTGCGGAAATGGGACGAAAGTACAGTCATCCAGAGCGTCCACTCAGAAGGTCACGTGTGTAGGTTAGGTCTGTGTCCTTTCTTGAGACAGCTGACCGCTCCGATTTTGGTAATCCTCAAAATGCTTTATTATGAATGTTTTAAACAATATGCAACAATAGAGGAATATTATACCTCTCCACAATTATTAACATTCTACCCTCTTATTTCATCTATACTTCTCTTATTTATTTTTTTGCTGGAATATATTAAATTCCAGCCATTTGTCGATTCCTGCTTCATGATGTTTCTCTAACAGGTAAGGGCTATTAAACATTTTCAAACCAAAGAAAACTAATTTCTAAGTATCATCTAACACCCGACTGTGTTCAAAGTTCTCTGCCTCAAAATGTCTTTATAAAATCGGGATCCAGATAAGACCCATATACCGCACTTGGTCTTTCTTTTTTTCTCTCTCTTTTTTTTTTTTTTTCAGAATAATTTTATTGGCTACATTGGATTCTTGAAGTTTCAGTCCGAGTCAGCACAAATGAATGTTTTGTTAAAATTCTGGCTCTTGTTTCTGTGTTAGAGATGTCATAAGAATAGGTAGCCTTTTAAAAACATTATTAACTAGAGTTCATATTTTATTCACGTTACCTTAGTGTTTACTTAATCTCTTTTCTTTTTGAGCATTCTAACCAGGATACCAGCTTACATTTAGTAATGTTTCCTTCAGCTTCTCTGTTTGAGAATTTCTCACATTTTCTTTGTTTTTCATGACTTCAGTAGTTTTGATGGGCAGGTATTTTTGTAGAATCTTCCTCATTTGAGATTTATCTGATTTTTTTTCTTATCATTAGATTGGGTTTATGTTTTTTGTTTATTTGTTAGAAAAGACCACAGAAGTAAAGTGCAATTCTCATTATATGATAAACACTATCAACATGACTGTGACCACTGTACATGTTAGCTTTGATCTCCTGGCTAATGTAGTGTTTGTCCACTATAAAGTTACTTCAAACAAAAACCCATCTCTTTCCATGCTCTTTGAAAGGAAGTCATTATTCATTCTCAGTTCACACTTCAAGGTGGGAGTTAAGCTCCATCTCAAGAGTGGAATATCTGCATAAGTTGTTTGGAATTCTTACGCATATGGGATCTGCCTACTATCTGCCCTTTCATTTTTAAATAATATCATTATGGACTCATGAACCTGTTATACTTTGGATTGGAGTACAATAATACTTTATTTTGTTGCTATAATTATTCCAGCTTTAAAACCCTCTTTTTAAAGCTATATATTTACTTCTCCCTGCTTCTTTCTTCCTCCTTCCCCTTTTTCTCTTCCCTGCTCACTTTTGGCCTTCTATTTGTTGAAGAAACTGGATCAGTTGTCCTACAGAATGTGCCACCTTTTGGATTTAACTAATCACAGTACATTTTTGCACTTGTTCCTCACACCCCTCTTCTCCTTTTCTTACATACTAGAGGCCCAGTGCACAAAATTTGTTCCTGTGTGTGTGTGTGTGTGTGTGTGTGTATATGCATGTGCGCGCCCCTCAGCCTGCACCCTCTCCAATCTGGTACATCACAATCTGGGTCTGCTGGCTCCCAACTGCTCACCTGCCTGCCTTCCTGATTGCCCTTAACTGCTTCTGCCTGCCAGCCTGATCACCCCCTAACCACTTCTCTGCCAGCCTGATTGATGCCTAACTGCTCCCCTGCCAGCCTTTTTGTCCCTAAGTGCCTTCCACTGTAGGCCTGGTCACCCCTAATTGCCCCCCCCTGCAGGCCAGGTCCCCCCTCAACTGCTCTCCCTTCCAGGACTGGTTGCCCCCAATTTTCCTTCTCTGCTGGCTTGGTCACCCCTAACTGCCCTCCCCTGCAGGCTTGATTGCCCTCAACTGCCCTCCCTTGCAGGCCTGGTCCCTCCTAACTGCCCTCCCCTGCTGGCCATCTTGTGTCCACTTGGGGGCAACCATCTTTTACCACATGGGAGCAGTCATTTTTGTGTGTTGAAGTGATGGTAAATCTGCATATTACTCTTTTATTAGATAGGATAGAGGCCTGGTACATGGGTGGGGCCAGCCGGTTTGCCCTGAAGGGTGTCCCAGATTAGAGTGGGGGTTTCCTTGGTGCGTGGGGCAACCTGGGGTTTGCAGGTCAGCCACGCCCCTTGGCGACCCAAGCAGAGGCCCTGGTATCTTCTACAATTGAAACTTTGTAGCCTGGAGCAGAGCCAAGCCTTCTGCTTGCTCTGTGGTGGCAGCCATTTCTGTTGGGATTTGTTTACCTTTTATAATTGAAATTTTATAGCCTTAAGCAGAGGCCTGGGCTGGCCAAGGTATGTGGAAATCTTGGCTTCCTCCATTGCTGGGGGCAACCCTAGCCTCCTGCTCTTTCCAGTTCCATGGCTGTCGCCGTTTCTGTTTAGATTTATGTCTTCTATAATTGAAACTTTGTAGCCTTGAGCAGAGGCCTAGACTGGTAAGGGCAGGTAGAAAGCTTGGCTTCCTCCATTGCCTGGGAAACCCAAGCCTCCCTCCTGCTCTCTGTGACTGTAGCCATCTTGGTTGGGTTTATTTGTATATTTGCTCTTGATTGGCTAGTGGGTGTTGCTCATGGTGTAGCAGAGTGATGGTTAATTTGCATATTACTCTTTTATTAGATAGGATTGTAGTAACAGCTCGAAGCTTGACTTGATTTAGGTTTAATTGGGTGAAAGAATACTTTATAGGTAATGCTGTTGCAATGTATCTCATCAGCATATCTGGTTGTCCTCTTTGTGATGCCAAGGTGTCATTCTGTCACATCTGTTTTATGAAGTCCAATCAACCTTACTCTATCTGGACGATGCTCTAACCAACTGAGCTACCCAGCCAGGGTTATTTATTTCACACTAAGATAATGTAGGGTCTCAAAACTTTAAATCATGTATTTTTTCAAAGTAAAAATGCCAATATAATGAACAATAAAAGCTATTGAATTGTTTAAAATTTCATTGCTGCTCTTTTTCTGTTAGAATCTATGTATCACTGGAGGCATCATCTAAAACTGTTTTAATATCACCTGAAATATTTATTGGAAACAATTGTGCCACCAACTTGATACATAATTAGTTTGTTTTGAAATTTTAGGGATTTTTTTTTCCCCCCATTAAAAAAATTATCAGATATTTCCACAGTGAAAAGTATGAAACAGGAGCATTTGAGATCTTGTTTCCTGGGAATTATGTTTTGGCTCAAATAAACTCATAAAAATTCAAAAGAAAAAAGTATGCAACCAGGTACGGTACATTTAGAAATGTCTAGCTTCCATCCCTCTCCTTTTTACCTTATTGTCTCCTGGTGATTTAAAAGCAAGTGGCAGCCATGACTGGTTTGGCTCAGTGGAGAGAGTGGCTGCCTCCTACATCCCCTCTCCATCCTGGGGACGGAGCCTACAACCCAGGCATGTGCCCTTGATGGGAATTGAATCTGGGACCCTTCAGTCCACAGGCAGACACTATCCACTGAGCCAAACCAGCTAGGGCTACTTTGGTCATTTTTTATTTTGCTATGCAAAAATTTGTTTTCCTTTACTGCATCTGAATTTTAAGTCATTTCAGAAAGTTTGTCCAATGAAAGATAAAGTAAAACAGTTTGTTAGATGTGGAGAAAAATTAAGCAGAGTGGGGAAGGACCCCACGATCAGTAGGGAGGTGTGGGTTTGGGAACTGCGATGAAGAAAGGGAGGAGGGGACACATAGGAAAGCAAATGTTTGGGGAAGAGTAGCCAGAGATAGAATTGAGAGTGAGGACATTCTGGAGGCCAAGAGAGGAATTGTGAGAAGGGAGATGAAAAGCCACGTTCAAGTTCACAAAGATGTCAAATCTGCCTAATTTGTAAACTTACTGCAACCCCAATAAACCTCCCATTTGTGTTTGTATTTCTTCTGGAGCCAAACAAGTTGGGTCTAAAGTTCATTTCATTGGGAGAAAAAATTGGCAAGAGACAAGAAAACCTTGAAAAATAAGATGGCAACTAGCCATTCCAGATACTAAAAGGTATATACAAGGCTTGTATAAACAAAACATGGAATGGCACACACAAACCAGACAATGGGCTTGGAGAGAACCCAGATACAGCCCAATTACTCATGGACATTTAGTATATGAAAAGGTGGCATATCAAGTCACCTAAAGTTTTACTTTATCAAGTTTAGGTGGGTAATTTTACTTTATAAATTCAATTCACAGTGAAATGCAGAGACCTAAAAATGTATAGCTCAATGAGTTCTGACAAATTTATACATCTATGTAACGCTACCTCTCTCATCATATACAATTGACCCTAATACAATACAGGTTTGAACAGCGTGGATTTGTTTCAATTAATACATACAGTACTATAAATGTATTTTCCTTACAATTTTCTTAACATTTTTTTTCTGGCATATTTTGTTAAAATATAGTATATAACATATAAAACATACAAAATCTTAATTGCCTTTAAGGCTTTAGTCACGAGCAGGCTATTTTTGGGGAATCCAAGTGGAAGTTATATGTGGGGTTGGCACCACTAATCCCAGCATTGTTCAAGGGTTAACTGTAATACATTTCTAACTCTAGAAAGCTTTCTTCGTTGAATTTTTTGTTGTTGTTAATCTTCACCAGAGGATATTTTCCCCCTTGGTTTTTTTTATAATGAAAAATTTTAAAAATATATATTTTATTGATTTTTTACAAGAGAGGTAGAGGGATAGAGTCAGAAACATCGATCAGCTGCCTCCTGCACACCCCTCACTGGGGATATGCCCGCAACCAAGGTACATGCCCTTGACTGGAATCGAACCCGGGACCCTTCAGTCTGGCAGATGGTCTACCACTGAGCCAAAACAATTTTGGCCCCCATTGAATTTTAGAGTGGAAAACCTGTTGGAGGGGAAAAGATGAGAAACATGTTGATTGGTTGTCTCTAGCAAGTGCCCCCACTGGAATCCCCACTCTGCGCCCCCCACCCCCACCCCCGTCCCCCCAGGGTTACCAAACTGCGGGTACTGAGACCAGTGCTCCTACAGGTGGTTTGGGGACTTCTTTCCCTGCCCTCCTAGAGCGGTGGCGGGAGGACCATATCCTGTTAGGCTGCGGGAACAGCGCCTGACTTACAAGCAGTATCCTGGGACTCCTGTGACCAGTGTGGACTGCTCATTAGTGGTGGCTGCCATGCTGGCTCGTTATACCCACATGCCCAAGCTGCACTGGGAGACCATGGATGTGTGGGCAGTGGGTTTAGATTTATGTATCTTCTAATATAATGATCAAGGGAGAAGGAAATGTAATTCTGGATGCCCTGTTGGTTGGAGAATGGAACCCTGGACTGAGTCCTCTGGGGGACTCCATACTGTGGGCCAGATGCTGAGTAAGGTGAGCTGAGTGCTGGTTTTGGGGGGCCAGTTCATTTCACTGACTTTTGCTTTCCACTTTCAGACTAGACACTGCCCAAGTCTGTTATAGCTGGTTCCTGAGGCATGCAACCCATGGCAGCGTTTTCCACTTCCATCTCTACCTCATGCACAAGGGCAAAGAGCCGAGTGTGGCCCTTGGGACCCAGATCCTCTCACCCCCCCAGACCTTCCACCTCACTCTGCTTTCTCCAGGATTCAGATCATTAGGACTTATTTAGTGCCATTCAGCTGTGAGGCCAGAAGCATGAACTCAAGCCCCCCTTTCTACCCTGGATTCTTCAAGTTGTCATTCCTGACTCAGGGCTTAATGCTGGGTCCAAGGTGCTCACATCCCAGGGGCCTGATGTTTAAGACAGAACTGATGAGAGCAACTCTACATGAAAAAATATAGCCCAGAATAAATTATACCCCCCCACCCCGAAAACACACACACACACACACACACACACACACACACACACACACACACCTGCAACCCAGGGATGTGCCCTTGTCTGGAGAATCAAACCCACAACCCTTCAGTGCTCAGACCAACACTCTAAACACTGAGCACACGGGTTAGGGCCTATTTTAATAAGTGCTATTGGGATATATGTAAAGTAAGATGAAAATGGATCCATTTGCATAAGTTTCAAATGGCTCAGATATTTAAATGTACAAAAAGAAACTATACAAACTAGAAGGCAATCTCATCTTAAACCCCTCTATCCCACCCTAAACTGCACGCCTCTGGCTGTCACACAGGCCAGAGATGCACTCAGGGCCTTTGCATGCCTCTCACCTTTACTGAGTATGACATTTGCTGTGTAGTCCTCTTTAAAATTTCATCTTCGCCGAAACCAGTTTGGCTCAGTGGATAGAGCTTTGGTCTGAGGTCCCAGGTTCTATTCCGGTCAAGGGCATGTACCTTGGTTGCGGGCACATCCCCAGTGGGGTGTGTGCAAGAGGCAGCTGATCGATGATTCTCTCATCGATGTTTCTAACTCTCTATCCCTCTCTCTTCCTCTCTGCAAAAAAATCAATAAAATATATATTTTTTAAAATTTCATCTTCAACAGCCTGTTTTATTTTCTCCATGGCAGTTATATTACAACATACTAGATATTTGGTTTACTTATCTTGTCAGTGGTCAGCTTCCTTATCCTAGAATGTCAATTTCCTGAAAGCAGGGCCTTTTAGTGTTTGGAGCAGGTGCTAAATTATGCTTTGCTGAAGGTAAAAGTGATGAGAAGAGTTTCAGTGGAACCTGGGGTGGGATCTAGAGCACCCCATTCTCTTGGCTTTGGTGGGATAAAAGAAGTTGAAAGGAACAGCAGAACAGCCTATGAGGAAAAGGGCAGGTGTGAGTAGAGACAATGAGCGATACATCCAGGTGATGGTTTCTTTAATATTGAGGAAGGCGAGGTGTTGGGGTGAACAAACGTGAGGTTCTTGACTCCTGTTTGTGTCCCCTTTTCATCTGCACAGCTGCTGCAAGATGCCTTGGGCCTGGGCCCAGCGTAACCGCCACTGGGGCAGGGTCAGGCCTTGGCAGAGCTCTCCCGAGAGGGTGACTTGGCCTGGCTGATCCCACCTGGGGAAGGGGATGGTGTCAGAGGGAGGCCTGAGCCTCCAGACCCTCACTGGCTTCCCCACATCATGGCCTGCTTGTCACCAGTCTCCCTTCCATCCCCTCAAGTCTTTTCCCCAGCCATGAGTTTGGCCTATTCCACCCAGCTCAGCCCTACCCCCCATCACCAGTCCCTCACAATCCCCTCACCAGTCCTCCACAATCCCCTGTAGCTTGGGGATTCGTTCCAGGGTTTGTTCCAGCAGGTTCTCCAGCTGCTTTAGAGCCTGCCCGAGATTCTCTTTCTGTTCCTTTTCCTGGGATGCATGGATTTGCAGCAACTCTGCAGGTTAGAAGCCCAGAAAGTAGCACTGAGTCCTCTAGTTCCCTGGTACCTTGCAGCCAATGAGTCACCAAGTAAATCTCAGAGGCAAGCCCACTCCCCTCCCCCACTTCATCCTGGATACCTCCTGTTCTTCAGCTACCTCCTCCCCTACTCATGCCCCATCCCCAGCCTCCCTTAGGCTCCAGGCCTCAGTTTCCTACTCTGCTCCATCCTTTACATGGCAGCCAAAGTGATCTTCCTGCAGCCTAACCTGATCCTTTCTAGCTTAGAACCCTCTAAGGCACATGTGTCAAACACAAGGCCCGTGGGCCAAATCCGTCCCGCCAGGCCTTGCAATGTGGCCCGCACCGCGCTGTCATCACTGCACTCCGCTGCGTTTCCATCACAATGACAGTTTATGACTGTTCAGTAAACCATTCGGCCCGCAATTTAGGCTGGATTTTAGATTTTGGCCCCTTCTCTGATTGAGTTCGACACCCCTACTCTAAGGCTTCTCAGTGCCCCCAAGACATAGTACTTGGGGGCTTGCATTATATGGCTGCTGCTGCTCACTATTCCTGAGCAAAACCTTACCTACCCCCCAGGGACCACTTGAGACACCATTTTTCTTCCTGGTAGTCCTTTTCAGCATTCCTCATCCTAAAGTTTCCCCCTCAGACTGCTGCAGCCCTTCACTCTACCAGGTCTACTCCCCCTCCACAGGTCCAAAAGAGGCTCACATCAGACTTGCAGTGTGATCAGACTCCTTGGGTCTAAATCCTGACTCCAATCTTGCCTTGTGACACTGGGCATGTCCCTTACCCTTTATTTAGCTATTCTATGATCAATTGTCATTATCTGAGCCACAGGCTAGTGGGGTTGGGGCAGATTGAAGCATTCTGGAGATGGGACTCAGGGCTTGCTGACAGGTTGAAGGTGGATGTGTGGGTGGGGTTAGGGACCTGGGGAGAAATTAAGGATGATTCCTGGGTTTCTTGCTCAGGCACCTGGATGAGGAGGGTAGGATCATTTATCGAGGGAAGGAAATCAGGCTGAAGAAAAACAAAACTGCTTTTGGAGCAGGGGGAACTAAGTCCCATTTACTCGTGTTAAAGTTCATAGCGCCCATGAGATGAGATGCAGCTGTGCTGGCTCTTGGGCTGCTCCTGCACACTGCTCCGTGTCCCTTGGAGAGGGGGAAGGCATAGAGCCTGAAACTCAAAAACAGTTTCTTCCTATTTTGTTGACAGTACCCTGATTCATGTCTCATCAATTCACCTCTTCTATCTATTTACCCTTTGATTCTACAACGGGGACATCACCCGAGGCTGGACTGCTCTTGCCTCTCTCCCCATTGAGCTCTTGGGTCCAGCACTTGGCAGGTACCCACTGAGTGCTTGCTGAGTGAATCCAGGAATGAACAACTCTTCTTAGAAATTTCTATTAAACTCTTTCTGTCCCTCATGGTAAGCACTGGAAGAGACTGCTCATGAGCAGACAAAAAAAAATGTAATCTCATACCTGACTATGTCTTCCCTGCAACTCTGTAAGGTATGCTTACTCCACTGAGGAGGAAACTGAGGCATAGGAAGATTATACAAGAGGCAGTCCTGAGAAGAGATTCCAGGTAGTTTAACTCTACATTCCAGCTTTTAACTATTGGAGCATAATACTGCATGGTGACAAATGAGTATTTAGCAATTAGATAGGCAGTGTCACCTAGTGGTTAGGAGCACAGACCCATTGGAAGCCAGAGTTAAATCTCAGCTCTGTCATCTTGGCATCTAAGCAGGCCTCTATCCGACCCTGTAAAAAAGAGAATGGCAGCACTAACCCCTGGGGCTGCGACGCAGATGAAAGTAGTGAACGTGCTTAAAGCACTCGGAGCTCGGAAGGCTCTGTGTCAGCCACTGGTGGTTTGTGATTGGTTCTAGAGGTTGATGGTCCTGGGAATGGGCAAGGATGCTAGATATAGAAGCGGGGCAGGCCTACCCTGGGTGGATGGTCCTGGCAGTAGGCTGTTCTTCATATGAAGCAGATCCCAGCACTGGAGTCTATACTGGTCCTGGGAGAACAGAAGGTCCTGGCGAAGAGAGGCAGCCTTTGGGAGGAGCAGCTCTGGAGCCTAGAGGAAGGGGAAAAGGACAATCAACTTGGGGTGGGGTAGGGATGGAAAGATAGGTCCTAGGGGTAGAGCACTCACCTTTCCCGTGGGTAGCCCCAGAATGTGGCTAAGCGCTATCAGGCTGGAGCCCCTTGAGGATGCAGGATGTAGCTGGTGGATGGATGGCAAGACTGTAGGCAGGGGCTGCAATCTGAGGGGAAAGTCCAGGTTAGGTGGGACATTAAGAGCAGAGGCTCTGGGGCTGAGGGATAATTTTGGGAGGTATAGGAACTTGGATGTGAGTCTTGGGGCTAGAATTCCAGAGTGGGACTGAGGACCTGAGTGAGGTCTGGCAGCCTGGGAACACTGAGGTCTGGAATTATCATTTTGGAGTAGGTGGATTATTTTTGGAGTGGGACAGTCAACCAAGGGAAGGGACACAGGGGATGCCCTCGTCTCACCCTCCAGGACTGTGCCGCAGCAGGGTGCCCAGCAGAAGGTGGGGCAGATGCTGGGCCTCCTCCTCTAGACAGCGAAGCAGCTCTTGGCTCTGTGGTGCCACTGCCTCAGACGTGGGGACCACCTTTCGCTGAACCAGAGCAAGCACCTGTGGGGAAGGAAAGGGAAGAAAAGGGGAAGAAAAGGAAGGGAGGGGAAACCTGAGATCACCCATCCCCATCCCTTAGACCTGGCCCTAACCAGACCTCATTCCAAATCCCAACTCACCTCCCCAGGGCTCCGACACAGGTGTGTCTTGCTGGCTGAGTTGCTCTTGATGAGTAATCGGACCTGTTCCTGTTTCTCTCCCTGGATAACCAGGAGGCCACCAAATCAGGCTGCTTTTCCTTCCCAGCTCCCAGCTTCCAGCCCTGCCCTCCCCTTTCCATAGGCCCTACTTCCTCTTGGAAGACTCATCCTAGACTCTTCCCCCACCAGGAGGCCCAGTTCTGTATCATAAAGCTCCCAGCCTCGCTCTGACCCTCTTCTCACCACCAGCTGGCGCCAGTGCAGGATCCGTTGCTGTTTGGCTTGTAGCTCCTGCAGCAGAAGCTGCTGCTGTCCAACTGCCTCCTCCAGCTCCTGGCTATGGGCACACAGGGCCTTGAGCTCTGCCCACAGGCCATGACTCTGGAGTCCCAGCACCAATGCCAGCCTGGAGAACAAGCAGAAGAGAACAATGGAGAGGAAGGTGACTAAGACTCACAGTGGAGGAGGGGATGCCTGAGCAGGGAGGCAGGGACAAGAGCCACAGAGGCAGAAAAAGCCCAATATTCTGAGACCCCAGGGAGAGAAACGGCCTAGAGGCCTCTGCCCTGGGAGCCCCCTCACCTCTCACTGGATCCCAGGGCACACCTCTCCACCTCCTCCAACAGGCTCTGGAGGCGTTGGGTCAGGATATGATGCTCCTTCAGGAGAGGGCCCCGCCGGGTGACCAGCACACTCACAGTTTGCCAGCCCTCCTGGGACAGGGGGACAAAGTCAAGGTGGGCATCATCCCTGGTGGTGAGGGGATCGAGTGGGCCTTGGGATAGGAAAGAGGTAAGAGTCTGGAAGGGTGCCTGGGGTCACCTGGATGAGATGCATCACGGACGGCAGGGCCTGGCTGGAGGCTGAATGATCTGGTACCTGGGACCTGGGGATGGAGTGAAACTGGTGAGGGAGGAGCCCCATCCCTTGCTTGGACTCTTGAGGGTAGCCAATGTCAACTCCTCCTGGGTTTGGCCCCTGGGTTTCAGTTCTCCTATCAGTAATCACTGTGCCTGATCTTGGCCCTGTCCCAGCTCCCACAGCCACCTGCCCTGCCCGACCATGGAAGTACTCGACTACACACCTGGCTATCCTTGTATCTTGGAGTCTGTCTTGACTGCATTGGGACCGAATCTCTGCTTCCCGTTCTGTAGCCAGGTGTTCCAAGGCAGCCAAGACGTGGCTGGGAGGGTAGTTTGTCAGCAGTGTCTGGTGTGGGGAGGGGTGAAGTAATGGCAGGATGGGGGTTGGGCTGAGAGCTGGGACCAAAAGGGGACTGGGCAAGGATGAATATTTAGGTCCTGGCACCCTGAGACTTGATAATGGGCAATGGGTATAGTCTCTCCTGAAAGCCCCCTCACCTCCACTGAGCTAAGCCATTGCTGGTAGGAAGTTCCAAAGTGGTCATCTTGAGGGGTTCTGTTGGGTTGGGGGAGAGGACAGAAAATGTTACAAGACATACCAATTCTCCCTCTAATGATCACCACCACCCTATAAAGTAGGATCTGTCCCTGTGCCCAGTTTATAGATGAGGAAACCTAATTCATCTATGTTTATTAGACTTGATTCCCCCTCTTATACCAACTTGCTACCATGGGCCCTTTCAGATGTGCTGCTTACTTGGAACACCTTTCCTAAGCCTCCTCACCAGAGACCCATCCTCCCTGCTTCCTTAGCTGGGTAGGGTGTCTCCTCTCAGTACCCAGAGCTTCCTAGACTTCCCCATCCCCCCAACAGTCCTAACTGCCTGGGTTTTTACTGTCTGTGATGGGTCTGTCTTCACCTCCTCCCAGCCTGGGAGCCCTGTCAGGGCAGGCCTGGATCTGACACAGCTCACTCAGTGTCTGATGAATTAACAGACAAGTAACTCCTTCCAAAGCCCAGGTTCTTTGTAGGGTTTCTGGGGGCTCAGTGACACTCACGGGATGTTGCCTCCTTTGGCCTGAGGAATCAAAAGATTCTGCAGGAACTGGGTTCGGAGGGTGCAGGCCCTTCGGACATCACCCTGGGAACAAGAGGATGGGACATAAAGGAGACCCAGGGGCCCACCTGATCCCAGACTCCCTCCATGGCCCAGGACTCTTACCAGGACTAAAGGCTCCAGGCCCAGGGCTGCCGATGTCAAGGGGCCAAAGGTTATATCCATTTTAGTCTTCCTGAAAAGAGGAGTGCAATTGGGGCTGGGTCCCTGGTAGGAGGGAGCTGGGAGAACAGATGTTTGTGTCCCCTCCTGCTGCCAGCAAAGCTAGTCACAGGAATCCTTGAGTCTGAATCTTAGGACCTACTCCAACATTAGGCCACTGTCATCTCCTGGCGGGGTGACTCCATTAGCCTCCTCATTGGTCTTTTACTTTTGTTCTCTGCAGTCTGTTCTCCACCCAGCAGTTAAATGATCCTGTTAAAACCTCAGAAAGAGCATGCCACTGTTCTGCTCAAAACCCTTGTATATAATATATGGCCTCATCATTAGAATAACAATGGTTAATAGAAACTCTTCTAAGCACTTTGCATGATTTAACTCAATTATCATACCTGCCAGTAAAGTAGGTAATATTATTCCCATTCTATAGATCGTCAAAACTGAGGCACAAACTTTGCCTAAGGTCACACTGTAAGTGGCCAAGTCAGGACATGAACTCAGCATGAGAATTCCAGTGACTCCATGGTGCTATGTCTACCTCTCTAACCTCACCTTCTCAGGTTCCCCCTGCCTGTGACACTTCGGCTGAACTGCACTCCTGGCTGTTCTTCCCATATGCCAAGTTCAGGGCTTCTGCTCTTGCTGTCCCTCTTTGTGGAAGTTCCCTCCCCAACTCAAATGTTACCTCATCAGAGAGGCTTCTCTGACCATCCTACCTAGAGTAGCATCTTCGTCTCCCTTTATATAACTTTTCTTCACAGCACTCATCTCTTACTGTAGGGTTTCTGGGGGCTCAGTGACACTGGGTTTGTTTCCTTTCTAGTTGTCTCCTCTGCATCACAATGTAAGGTCCACGAAGGCAGGGTTGTCCCTTGTTTACTGCGCTTTCCCAGCAGTGTTCTAGATATACACTGGGTGGCCAGATTATTATGGTCTCTGAACAAATAATCTGGCCACTCAGTGTATATCTGATATAATAAAAGGCTAATTTGCAAATTGTCCCCTTGACCAGGAGTTTGACGAGCAGGCAGGCTGGCCAACCGCCCATGTCCCCTCCCCCTGGCCAAGCTAGCCAGATCCCATCCATGCACGAGTTCATGCACCGGGCCTCTAAAACACACACACACACACACACTGAATGGCCAGATTATTATGCGTTTAGACATCATCATAATCTGGCCATTCAGTGTATAGGTGGCATCATTCTAGGCACAAATTCTGGTGGGTGAGATGACAAAACTTCTTGGCTTCATCAACTTTAAGTCCTAAAGAGCAGAGCTTCAAATTCTAGAACTCATGAAGGGGTCAGGGCAGAATACTGGGGTCTCTAAGGAAAATGTCTCTCCACCCAGCCTGGTGGGCATCTGAAGCCCACCTTTCTATGTCCTGCAGACGCCTGAGCTGATTCTGTAACCACTGTATGGGATGTTGGAGTCCATGTTGCTGTCTTTTCATGGCCCCAGCTTGGGCACGAAGGAGGAGAGCATGCCGCTGGGTGTCTTGCATGCTCTGCAATACCTGCTCCATGGCCATGTCTGTGGGAGGAGCAGAGTGGTCATCAGTACCTTCCCAATACCCTTTCTGCTGCCCATCTGTCCAGCCACATGAGTTACCCTGAGCCTCGGTCTCTTGATCCATCAGCTCCAAGCTCTGGTCTAACTCCTGGATCTCTGCCCGTAGGTGGGCAATAGCAGCTTCCAGCTCCAACTTCCGACAGGCCTGGTGAGATCAGGTACAAGGTCAGACACATGGCCTAGCCTTGGCTCAACCTGGCCTGACAATCCTTTGTGGAACACGAGCCTCTTCATCTGCCCGGGGGTGTAGCAGATTTTTTTCCTAGGTAGTTACTGTGTCTGAACCTCTAGGCACAGAGGAACATTAGGTACTATCCTGAGTCCCTTCCTCTGGAATTATATCAACCTCCCAACCTGATTCCTGACTCTGCATTGATGACACATCTCTGCCCCAGTCCTCATCTCTTCATGAGACCCTCATCTAAGAGTCTCAAGGTCTCTTGGAAGTGTCCCCCCAGATGTCACCTGGCCCGCTTGCACATACTGAGTCCTACCCTGGCCTCAGTATCTCTCCCAAACTAATGCATTCTCCTATCTTCCCTCACTAGCTCTGATGCCTCATATCTATGTTCTTCCCTTTCCCCTAGCTCATGCCTGTCTCCCCTTGCCTGTAAACCCTATGAAAGCATGGAGCAAGGCTGTTTTGTGACCCAGAATCCCCATTATCACTCAATGCAAGGCTGGGCCCAGGGCAAATGATCCTCTCTTTTGATGAAAGAGAATCTTTTTTAAAAAAATATATTTTTATTGATTTTTTACAGAGAGGAAGGGAGATAAAGAGCTAGAAACGTCGATGAGAGAGAAACATCGACCAGCTGCCTCTTGCACACCCCCTACTGGGGATGTGCCCGCAACCAATGTACATGCCCTTGACTGGAATCGAACCTGGGACCTTTCAGTCCGCAGACTGACGCTCTACCACTGAGCCAAACCAACTTCGGCTGAAAGAGAATCTTGTAGCACATGCTTCTTACCTCTGAACTGTATTCGTGGCCATACCTGAGGAAATGAGGACAGAGTTAGGGAATACAAGGATTTCCAGGAGGTGTGAGGCTGTGGGTGAGAACAGGGTTGGATGGGACTGTGGGAAATACGGATAGCTTTGAGGACAAGTTACCAGAGCAGGTTTCCCCGGATCTTCTTGACATTCCTACAGTGAGAAGTAGGAAAAGTTACTGTGGGACTTGCCTGTGTTCCTCCCCCTGCCAAAGCCACCCCTATGTAGCCAGGCTCACCTCTGGCTGTGCACATGCTGTAAGACATAGGCCCAGATGTCAGCCCCCTGGCCCAGACACAGCCTGTGGGGACAGTATGCAAAGGTATGCCTGGGATATCACCCAGTATGGAAGATCCTAATCCCAGGATGGAGTTGGGGGTGGAGGTGTTTACCAGGGAATTCTCACTTCTCCCAGGGAGGGAGGATTCATATTTTGGGGGTTAAGATATTCCTTCTTGGATGGGTCACTGAGAGGGTGTGCTTCTCATTAGGTGTGGGGCAGTCTTATTCCCGCCCTGGTAGGGTGCTTCCTCTGGGTGGTGGGTGGTGCAGACAGCCTTCCTTACCCAGGAGTTCCTATTTACACACGGGAAGAAGGGCTTCATTAACTCATGGAGGATCCTCACTGGTGCCCAGACCGCCGGGCGGCCTCGCGGGGTGGGGGAGGAGTGTGAGGGTTCCCGCCAGGACGTCCTCACTGAGATCCAGGATCCGCTTCCTCAATGTACGGTACCACTGGGGCCGGGGGCAGGGAGCGCCCTTAGGGGTTACTCTCACCGGCGCGGAGGAAGGCGCGTCCTCGGTAGAGACGCGGCTCTCACTCCCGGACACTCCCCATGGGGGTGGTCCTCACTCCCGAGCCGCCCTCACCTGCGCAGCGTCGGCTCTGGGGCCCGGGCTGCCCCGAGCGCCTCCATCTCTTCCGCCGCCCAGCAAACCAGCTCCCGCGCTCCCCGCACAGACTCCATGGCCCGCCGCCGCCGCCGCCACCGCCACCGCCCGCGCGCCCTCCGGTGGCGCCGCGCTGACGTCACGCGCGCGCGGGCGGTGGGCGGCCCGGCCGGAGCCTCCGGGCGTCGCGGACCTTCAGGGGGAGGATCCCGGTGAATGAAGAGGGGAGGAGCGTGGGAAAACGCTGGAGCCCGCTTGCTCTCTGCGTCCTCCCTCTCACTTCCAGCTGTTCCCTAAAAGTCAAAAAGTCCCCAATGGCTCACTTGATTTTCTTGACAAATGGGACTTCCCTCCTAGGCAAGGAGATGCCAAACTACTGCTCGTTGAGTTCAGAAACAGGGTATCTCGGGTCTGAGTGAGGAACAGAGGGCAGTTGGCTAGCATGACCCTAATATGGTCCCCGCATGCTTTCTTCCAGATTCGTCGGTCCCTACCACTCCACAACATCCCCGAGCCTACCCTGTGCTGGGGTCACCGTGGTGGCCCACAGCCTCAGACTCCATGCGACGGAGCTCACAGTTCAGTGCAGAAATAGTTGCTTCACCAGGTAGGGATCGTAGAAAATAAGCAGCAGGGTGGGTCAGCTTGGGATACTGGGAGTGTGAGAGGTCTTTGGGGTGCCCCAGACTGGACACCAGGGCTGGAGTTCTGGAGAGCCCACGCAGCCTCAAGAGGGCCCTGAAAAAATGGCAACATTTAGGGACCTTTCATTCAACATGATTGCCTAGGTCACCACGCTGTCCTCTGTCCAGTACAGAGCCTGACTGGTAGATATTTGTTGGGCGGGGTGTGGGGTGTGGGGTGTGTGTGAAGTGACACTAAAGTTGGGAACTCGGAGGAGAGTGGAGCAGAATGAGGAGCAAGGAAAGTGCTGGTCTACAGTAGGGCTTTGGAGCAGAAAGGAGACAGTGTGGATGGGGTTGATTGGCTGTTGGTGTGTGTGTGTGTGTGTGTGTGTGTGTGTGTGTGTGTATGACCATCTGTCCAAGCATGAGATCCAGGACTCTGGGCTCGGGATTAGGTGGAGCATACCTAGAAATTCGGAAGTGAAAGAAGGGGAAGTGCTGACAACAGTGTGGGACATTATCCCTATGAGGAACTAAGGAGAGACATCCAAGGGCTGTTGAGTCTCTGGCCCAGGGAGAAGGGGACCATGGGATCTCCACTGAGAAGGCAGATTTGGGAAAGAAGTTGAGTTAAGCTTCAAATGTTTCGTTAGGGCTGAGAAGCAGAAGAGGGTGCCAGGGGCTGATGTAATCCAGGTGGGCTTCCTGGAAGAAAGATTATCAGTTGCTGCGCCATGATGCTTGATTTCTCAACAGCTGTCATTTCTCTAAAATATCTCCACTCTTCCACTTTGTGGGCTGTTTTTCTATTTTAAAAAATATCAATAGCTAGCATATTTGCCAAAAATTACTGGCGGTAAAAGAATTAAAAATAAGTCACAGATTGGGATAAAATATTTGCAAAACACATCTGATCTTGAACTTGGATCTAAAACATAAAAAAACTCTCCAAACTCAACCATAAAATAACAAATAATCCAATTAAAAATGGACAAAAGTTATGAACAGATGTCTCACCAAAAAAGATATACAGAAGCATATGAAAAGTTGCTCAACATCAGATGTTATCAAGATTTGCAGATTAAGACAATGGGATTCATCTATTAAGATGTCTAAAATCCAGCCACAGCTGGTTTGACTCAGTGGATAGAGCGTCAGCTTGTGGACTAAAGGGTCCCAAGTTCCATTCCTTTCCAGGGCACATGCCCTGGTTGTGGGCTCAGTTCCCAGTAGGGGGTGTGCAGTAGGCAGCCAGTCAATGATTCTCTTTCATCATTGATATTTCTACATCTCCCTCTCCTTTCCTTTCTGAAATCAATAAAGAATTATTTTTTAAAAGTCTAAAATCCAAAACAACAACACTAACGTTGTTGAGGATGTGGAATAACAGAACTCTCAATTGCCAATGGAAATGCCAAATGATACAGCCAACCTGAACAGGTAATGTACTGTGTGATTACAATTATGTGACATTCTGGAAAAAGGCAGAACTATAGAGATCAGTGAAAAGATCAGTGGTTGCAAGGGGAATCATGGGATGGGGTAGAGATGAAGAGGTGAAGCACAGCCGTTTTGGATGGGTGAAAGTAATTTGTTTGATATTGTAATGGTGGAGGCATCACGTTACACATTTGTAAAAAGCCATAGTACAACACAGAGTGAGTCCTAATGTAAGGTATGGATTTAATTAGTAGTAATGTTTCACTGTTGGTCATCAATTGTAACCAAGGTATATTCCTGTAAGATAGGGGAAACTGTCTGTAGAGGGAAAGGAGGTATATGGGAACTTCCTTTTTGTGGAATTTTCTGTACACATAAAACTCACACACACAAAAATGTCTATTAAAAAAATATTGGCTGAGCCGAAACCGGTTTGGCTCAGTGGATAGTAGGGGTGTCAAACTCAATCAGAGAAGGGGCCAAAATCTAAAATCCAGCCTAAATCGCGGGCCGAATGGTTTACTGAACAGTCATAAACTGTCATTGTGATGGAAACGCAGCGGAGTGCGGTGATGACAGCACGGTGCGGGTCACATTGCAAGGCCTGGTGGGACGGATTTGGCCCGCGGGCCTTGTGTTTGACACATGTGGGATAGAGTGTCAGCCTGTGGACTGAAGGGTCCCAAGTTCGATTTTGGTCAAGGGCATGTACATTAGTTGTGGGCACGTCCCCAGTGGCGGGTGTGCAGGAGGCAGCTGGTTGATGTTTCTCTCTCATCGATATTTCTAACTATTTATCTCTCTCACTTCCTCTCTGTGAAAAATCAATAAAAACATATTTAAAAAATATTGGCTAAAAGATGGAATATTGTTTAATGAAATACCTATAACCATAACTTAATGACAACTAATCTGATGAACCTTGATTCAAGTTACATAATTATATTTAAACTAGAGGCTTGGTGCATGAAATTGGTGCATGGGTATGTGTGGGGGTGTGCCTCAGCCTGGCCTGCACCCTCCGGGGATGTCTGACTGCCTCTTACAATCCAGGACCGCTGGCTCCTAACTGCTCACCTGCCTGCCTGTCTGATTGCCCCTAACCACCTCTGCCTTGCCCCACACCTGGGACCTAGGATTCCCTCCTCTGGCTGGTTGCAGGCACATGGGACCTGGGCCAACTTCACCCAGGCTGGCTGCAGCCAGAGGGAACCATGGATGGGCAGCTTTGCTCAGGCCACAGCCACAGGCATCCGGGGCTGGTGGTTTGTCTTTTTCCTGGGCTGCAGGCACAGGCGCAGCCACTAGTGTCCAGGACTGTAAGGTGTGTGGCTTGTCCCTCTTCTGGGTGGCCACCTAGCTGATCCCCATTCCTCTCTCGTGAGCTCATTTGTGCCTGACTGGTACCCATTCCTCTCTTCCCAGAGTTGAGTGTCTGAGCAGTTCCAGGGCAAGGGCAGACGGCGTGACAACCATTTGCATATTAGCTCTTTATAATCTACACTAATAAAAGAGAAACATGCAAATTGACCATCCCTCTGCTATGTCAACCACCCAATCAGGAGTGAGTATGCAGATTAACCCAACAAAGATGGTGGCAGCCACAGAGCTGGAGGGAGCAGGAGGCTTGGGTTTCCCTTGGTGACGGAGGAAGCCAAGCTTCCTGCCCGCCCTGGCCTCTGCTCAACGAGGCACTGGGGGGGAAAAAAAGAGGGGCTGGGAGTCTGGGTCACCAGGGGGCTTGGCCAGCCTGCAAACAGCCATCAGCCCCTCACCCAGGCTGGCCAGGCATCCCAGCAGTGACCCCCCCCCCACCCTGCCTAAAGGGGCTGTGGCCAGCCTGAAAATGGCCTTCATCCCCTCACCCATGCTGGCCACACCCCCTCAGCAGGAACCCTCACTGCATGGGGGCATGGCTGGTCTGAAAATCACCACAGGCCCCTTGCCAGGCTGCCCCACACTCTAAGGGAACCCCCACTCTAATCCGGGACACACTTCAGGGCAAACCAACCAGCCCCACCCATCCACCAGACCTCTATCTATACTAATAAAAGGGTAATATGCTAATTAGACTGAGAGACTTTCCAGGAGACCTTCCAGACATTTTCTAGACAAAGCCATGGTGGCGGGCTGAGGTAAAGGTGGTTAGAGGCCAAGCGGGGCGGGCAGTTGTGGGTGATCAGGCCAGGATGGGATGGCAGTTGTGGGTAATCAGGCCAATGGGGGTGAGCAGACCAGCAGGGGGGCCAGTTGGGGATGAGCAAGCTGTCAGTGGGAATCCGTTGGAGGTGATCAAGACAGTGGGGGGGAGGCAGTTTGGAGTGAGCAGACCAGCAGAGGGGCAGTTGGGAGTAAGCAGGCCAGTGGAGGGGAGGCAGTTGGGGGTGAGCACACTGGCATGGTGGGGGAGGGGGAGCAGGCAGTTGGGCATGATCAGGCTGGTGGGCAGGCATTTGGGGGCGAGCAGACTGGCCATGGGGGTCAGTTGAGGACGAGCAGGCTGGCAGGCAGAGTGGTTAGGGGCAATCAGGCAGGCAGGCAGGTGAGCAGTTAGGAGCCAGCAGTCCCAGATTGCAAGACGGATGTCCGATTGCCGGTTTAGACCCGATCCCTGTAAACTGGCAGTAGGACAATCCTTCGAGGGCTCTCAGATTGGAGAGGGTACAGACTGGGCTGAGGGACACCAGGCCACTAATATAATACATAAAATGTTTCCGTATGTTTTAGAGGAAAAGTTACAGCCAAATAAGAGGTAAGTACCCCATCCCCCAACTCTAAAAAAAATAAAAGCCACCCAGGGGTTTTTAGACACATCATGTAACATACCTAAGAGAGAGAGAGAGAGAGAGAGAGAGAGAGAGAGAGAGAGAGAGAGAGAGAGAGAGAGAGAGAGCAGAGCTGGTCATGTGACCATCTCCCCAGCAACCACTTACCATTTCACCACTCTCCTGCAGTCTCTGTGTTGGCTTGGTCAGCTTGACTAGGCTGAATGAACTATATCATGGAATTACCTTCTCTGTATGTAATTCCATTAGGATGGGCCAAAAGATTCTTGGACCAGATTTGTAGGTCAGAATAAAGCAGCTTCTATTTTGTAGATTGCACAGGTTGTGATCTACGAATTGTGTGATCTGTATTTTTGCATAGAGCAGCAGCCAGGCCAGCAATTATTCCACCTTCTCCTGGATCTTCCTTCAACTTCAGCTCCTTGGCTATGTGTGTGTTTAGCTCCATGATGAAGGATGCCAGCTTCTCCTGTAAATGCTCATACCACCAAGGGTAGAGGCAAGTTTGTTCCAGCGTGTTCTTGCTTTTTAAAAAATTATTATTAATATATTTTATTGATTTTTCACAGAGAGGAAGAGAGAGGGATAGAGAGTTAGAAACATCTATGAGAGAGAAACATTGATCAGCTGCCTCCTGCACACCCCCACTGGGGATGTGCCTGCAACCAAGGTACATGCTCTTGACTGGAATTGAACCTGGGACCTTTCAGTCTGCGGGCTGACACTCTATCCACTGAGCCAAACTGGTTTTGGCAGCGTGTCCTAGCTTTACCCCACTTTACATCTGTCCTCTCTTCCTAACTGCCTGCCCTGTGCACTTTGAGTGTGAGTATTAGACACTGAGATAATCTTAGGGACTGCTTAACAACCACTAATTGCACAAAGTTAAATCCCTGATCGATCTATCTATCATCTATTTACCTATCTATCACCTATCTTTCATCTATTTGTCATCCTATATAATAAAGAGGTAATATGCAAATTGATTGTAAGGCCCTTGCACAAGATGGCTGCCCCCATGTGGTCACAAGATGGCCAGCAGGGGAGGGCAATTGTGGGAATCAGGCCAGCAGGGGAGAGCAGTTAGGTATCAATCAGGCTGGCAGGGAGTGTTTAGGGGGTGATTAGGCTGGCAGGCAGAAGTGGTTAGGGGCAATTGGGCAGGCAGGCAGGCGAGCAGTTGGGAGCCAGCAGTCCCGGATTGTGAGACGGATATCTGATTGCCTATGGGGGATAGGGCCTAAACCGGCAGTCAGACATCCCCTGAGGGGTTCCAGATTGGAAAGGGTGCAGGCTGGGTCGAGGGATGCCCCCCTCCCCTGTGCATGAATTTTGTGCACTGGGCCTCTAGTCTAATATATCTCTTCTAGTGGTTCAGCCTCTCTGATTGAAACCTAATACATTCTGTAAGCAGAGACTCCTTTTTTTTTAGAGACTCTTTATGTCTGAGAAATCACTGTTATATCAAGCTGTTGTTGTTGGACAAGTTGCAGTGGCTTATCTCCTCTCCTCTGAGAGGAGGGGTCTTCTCTATCCCCAAAAAGTCTGATGCAAAAAGTGAGATTGACATTTTACTCACAGGACAAAAAACGTAAGTCATGTTTGTACCCCATTGTATTCAGTTTGTACAATATATTTTGAAAATTTATTTTTGTCTCTAAACTGAGCAGATGTTCAAGGTCAACATTCCCAGCTAGAAATTTAGAATCCCTTGTCCCTTAACCCCAGGATTTACTGAATCAAAACCTGAATTTTGACAAAATCTGTCAGTGATTTGTTACATATTGAAGTTTAAGAAGTGCAGTCTATAGAACACTACTTTTGGGGGATGAAACCTTTTTTTAAAAATTACCATAAATTGTTTAAATGAATTCTTATTGGATCCACTTGCCTCTTGGATATACAGTTTTAAATTATGTGATCAGTATCTGGCAAACCTAGATCATCCTGTCTTAAGTTCCTTATAACAATTGCCATTTTTATAACCATGTCTACTGACATTTTTATAACTGAGCCACACCCATAAGGTGTGGCCTGGAAGGTAAAGAGCTGGAAAGATTTGATAGAAGTCACTGAGGACTATTACACACCTAAACCAAAAATTCTGCCCAGCTGGTGTGGCTCAGTGATTGAGAGCTGACCTAAGAACCTGGAGGTCAGGTTTCGATTCCTGGTCAGGGCATATGCCTGGATTCAGGCTCGATCTCCAGTGTGGAGTGTGGAGTGTGCAAGATCAATGATTCTCTCTCATCATTGATATTTCTATCGCTCTCTCCCTCTCCCTTCCTCTCTGAGATCAATAAAAATATTTTTAAAAATATATTTTATTGATTTTTTACAGAGACGAAGGGAGAGGGATAGAGAGTTAGGAACATCGATGAGAGAGAATCATCGATCAGCTGCCTCCTGCACACTCCCTACCGGGGATGTGCCCGCATCCAAGGTACATGCCCTTGACCGGAATCGAACCCGGGACCTTTCAGTCCGCAGGCTGACGCTCTATCCACTGAGCCAAACTGGGTTTGACAATAAAAATATTTTTTAAAATTATGTGGTGGCCAAGAAGGTGTGGGTCTTTACAAGAGGGTTGGTGAATTCCTGATACACAGTTTCTTTTCAGGAGTCTGGGTGAGATAGCTGTAGGTCTTAGAGATGGCAGCAAAGGTGGCTTTGGCAAAGTAGTCCGGGATAGCAGTGTAGCCCCTGGCCGAGGTATAGCAGTTGTCAATACTGGCCATCAGTTGCAGCTTCTTGGGCACAGGGGCTGAGATGATGCCAATACAGGTAGTTCTGGGGCAGAGATGAGGCACACTAGCATAGACCTATAGCAGCTGGTCATCTTGTAAGCGGGATGGTGTGGGGCTTGCCGATCTTGTTCCTCCAGTAGCCTCACTGCACAGGGACAATGGAGAGCTTGATCAGGATGATGACTCCACAGATACAGTGGCTACTTCCTTGGACCACTGGAACCAGGTCCTCTGGCTAGTGTGTTTGCTTTTGCAGGGGCATATATTTCAAAACCTCATCCTTGAGTGATGCCCCCAGGAGAAAAGTCAATAATCTCAGATTCTTGGGCGCACAGGGAGAAGATACAGATATTCTCCAGGGATTTGATCATGTTCTTAACCAGGTGACCCAGCTTGGTGACAGGGATCCACTCCTAGTTCTTGTTCATGCCTCTGCTAGCTGCATGGCCTCAGCCCAGTCCTGACCCCCACCATGACCTTGGCCTTGGATGCTGCTGCCAAATCCTCCATGGAAGTTACTGCAGTCTCCCATTCCAAGGCCCCTGGAATTCCAGGCCTTCTTGTAGCACTGGTGTCATCTGCATTTGGTGTTTTCTTGGAGAAGAAGCTCTATCCACTAAGCCAAACCAATTAGGGCGAAAGCAAAGTTATTATTATTAGAATAAGAGGCCATCTAAAAAATAGCAGAAAATTCCAAACAGTAGTTTTACATAGGGGTAAGCCTTCTCAACTTAGATTACATATATGAGTGAGATCATGTGATACTTGTCTTTCTCTAACTGGCTTATTGCACTTAGCATGATACTCCCCACATCCTTCCATGCTGTCTCAAGGGGTAAGAGATTTTTCTTTTTTACTGCTGCATATCATTCCATGGCATAAATGTACCACAACTTTTTTTATCCACTCATCTACTGATGGGCACTTGGGCTCTTTCCAGATCTTAGCTATTGCACATTGAATTGCTATGATCATAGTGGTGCATACATTCTTTCTGATTGGTGTTTTGGGATTCTTGGGATATATTCCTAGAAGTGGGATCATTGGGTCAAATGTCAGTTTCATATTTAAATTAAAAAATATATTTTTATTGATTTTAGAGAGGAAAGGAGAGGGAGGGAGAGATAAAAACATCAATGATGAGAGAGAATCATTGATCAGCTGCCTCCTGCATGCCCCACAACATGGGCATGTGCCCTGACCAGGAATCGAACCATGACCTCTTGGTTCATAGGTCGACATTCAACCACTGAGCCATATTTATGGTGAGCCTTGAGGCTTGGGGTTTGGGTCCTGGTGGCGCCACTACAGGTATAGATCTTGGTGAAGAATTCGCAGATATTGCAGGCAGGCCTGACGGCAGCTGGATGGCTTGGCTTTTCTGCCCTGAGGGGCACAATGAGACTCAATCATGAAATTCCAGCAAAGGTGGTCAATTGCTAATCTTCTTGTGTTTTGCAGATAAGGCCAAATTGAAACTAGACTTAATACAATAGATAAATTAATCTTAATTTGATTCTTTAATAAAAATAAGGGTGATTTTAGGGAGAAAAATTATATTTTAATAGGGAATTATTAAAATTGAAATGCTTGTTTTTTTTTTTAAAGAGAGATTTACAGTATCTATTAATGTAATGCATTGGGGACGTTTTTTTTTCTTTCTTTTTCTAATCTTTATTCCTTTTTTATTTAAAAAATTTTTATTTTAAAAAATATATATTTTATTGATTTCTATTTTTATTTATTTATTTATTTATTTTTTAAATAAATTTTTATTGTTCATATTATTACAAATGTTCCTTTCCCCCCCTTCTCACCCCACCCTCTGCCCTTTCCCCACCCCCCATTGTCCTCATCCATAGGTGCGCAGTTTATGTTCAGTCTCTTCCCACATCCCCCTCTCCCCTTTTCCCCAAGAATAAACAGTTCACTCCCCTTCCATACCTCTGATTCTATTATATTCAACAGTTAATATTGTTCCTCAGATTTTTTTTTTTTTTAGTTTCCTTGGTTTTTAGATTCACTTGTTGATAGTTCGTATTCGTGGTTCATAATTTTTATCTTTATTTACTTTCTCTTCTGAAAGAACCCCCTTCAGCAATTCATATAATTCTGGTTTGGTGGTGATGAACTCCTTTAGCTTTTTTTTATTAGTGAAGCTCTTTATCTGACCTTCGAATCTGAGTGATAGCTTTGCTGGATAGATTATCTTTGGCTGTAGGTTCTTGCTATTCATCACCTTGAATATTTCTTGCCATTCCCGTCTGGCCTGCATGGTTTCTGTTGAAAAATCAGCTGACAATAGTATAGGTGCTCCTTTATAGGTAACTACCTTCTTTGATCTTGCTTCTTTTAATATTCTCTCTTTGTTTTTTGCTCTTGGAATCTTAATTATGATTTGTCTTGGTGTGGTCCTCTTTGGATTCCTTTTGTTTGGAGTTCTGTGCGCTTCCTGGACTTGTAAGTCTAATTCTTTCACCAGGTGGGGAAAGTTTTCTGTCACTATTTCTTTCAGTATGTTTTCGATATCTTGCTCTCTCTCATCTTCTGGGACCCCCATAATTCTGATGTTGGTTCGCTTGAAGTTGTCCCAGAGTTTTCTTACACTATCTTCAACTTTCTGGATTCTCTGGCCTTCTTGTGTCTGCGGAGGAGTGTCTTCTGGCTCTTTATGTTCCAAATCTTTGACTTGATTCTTGCGATCTTCCATTCTGTTTTTAGGACTCCATAAAATATTTTTTATTTCAGACAATGTATTCTTTATTTCTTGTTGATCCCTTATTATTTCTAGTTGATCCCTTTTCATATCCTCATAGATCTTGTTTATTTTATTGGCCTTTTCTAAGAGATTCTTGAACAACCTTATAAGTGTGGTTTTGAACTCTATATCCAGTCGCTTTTTGTCCTTCATTTCTTTCGTTTGTGATCTATTTGGTTTAGGCATTTTCGCAGGCAGCTTTCCTGATGGGGCGGGGTTTCAGGGTGGAGCCTACAGCCTTGGCTTCCGTCAGCCCCGCCCTATGCGACTCCTGAGACTCAGGGTCCTTCAGTACTTGTTGTGAGCGCCTCTGAGAGAAAGGTGCCCTCGATTTTCGCCTGCTGCCAAACTGTCTATGCTCTCCCCTAATGAGTCCGGTATTGGGTTTCAGTTAAGTTGGTAGTGGGATTGGAGGTGGCGTTCAGAGCAATCTGGAGCCCCTGTCTTCTTCCTGTCAGGGCAATCCCGTGGCACAGCCGGCTGGCCCTTCTCTGCGCGCAGTGTGTGCGCCTCCGTGACCTCCTTTCGCCGCTTCCCCGGAGTCTCGCCTTACAGCCCAGCTCCCTATGGATGAGCCTGGGTCCCCGGGGTCTGGCCTAGAATTGGGGTTCAGAGCAGTTGGTGCTGGGTCCAGCACAGTTGGACCTTTTCTCTCCTTCCCGCTTGGGACCGCCAGCCAGGCACTCGGCCTCCCTCCTCTCCGGCTTTGTCCTCTCTGCGCGCCCCGCGTGTCTCTGTACCTTGGGCTTTTACAGCTCCTCCGCGCTTCCTTCTGGTTTTCTCCTTGCTTCTTGTTGTAGAATTTCCAGTCAGTCGACTTTCCTGTAGTTCTGAGTAATGTCCATTTTATATTTTAGTTGTATTTTGTTGAAATTGTTGTGTGCGGCTGCAGCTAGTTGCCTACCCGAGCAGCCATCTTGGGATTCTCTCGAAATGCTTGTTGTTTTGTTTTTTGTATGTTTTGTTCCTTCCACCGGACTATTTGTTGTAATTCTTGCTGTTCTAACTGTTGAAATTTTATGTTTATCTTCATCAGGTTATAAACCCTACTCACACTCAGGGAAGACCACCTCCTTCCATGTCCAGGCATTGTCCCTCTGACAGAGAGCAAGATCTCTTGGCTCTGAAAGAGAACATCCGCCTCCTCCTCAGCATGGAAGTAGCCTCAGAAGTGATGTGACGACCCTTTCCCCTAAAAGAATTTAGAGCCAAGCTCCTTGAGGGGATGTGGTGATGTGGTAGGCAGTTAGACAGACATGATCAGAGCAAGGATGATGGACCAACTGGAGGAGAAATGGATGGGATTCTGTGATGTGCTTCTCACCACTCCAATTGCTCTGAAGCTGGTAATGGAGGAACCTGTCTAGATTCGCCCTCTTCCTTCCTCTTAAGAAAGCCAACAGGTTTTAACACAGCTAATGGAGATAGGATCAATTAGTGTAAGAAAAAGTGGGAATTTGTAAAAAATGGATCTTTGTGACTATCTCCAGCATGGCTGGCTTTTGATGGAATTTACTGAATTTCCCCAGGGCAAACAGAATGTAGGGAGGAGGGAAGAGAAACAAAGAACGGTGCACAGGGGCCAACCTCATGGTGGAAATCCTGGAGGTGCCTGCCTCAGCTAGACCGGGGAGTGGAGGCAGCTAGAAAGGCCTCAGCCCACTATTTTAAATGGTCCAATGGGAGACAGCAAGGCCGGACAAATGAGGAAACAGGTGACCCCATAGTACTCAGCCAATGAGGAACCAGAGGAGGGACTAAATAAGTAGGCTGTGATCACTACTCCATGTGTGCCTGTACAATGGGATGGACCCTGGCTCTCAGGAGTTCCAGTTTTGGAAGCTGAAAAGCTCAAGATCAAGGTTCTACAGGTTTTGATTTTTGGTGATGGTTCTCTTCCTGGCTTGCATTTGACCACTTTATTTCTGTGCCTTCTAGTGGCCTTTCCTCTATGTGCCTTTGCGGTCAATGGCCCCTTTTCTTGAAGAATATTGTTTGTTTGTGCATTGGTAACTCTATTGTCTCATCCCGTAGAATCCCAGAAGTCTTAACAGCCTTCTTGTATTCTGTCTCATTTTTTTTTAATTTAAAGTTTTTAAAAAGTAGGAAAGAACAATCTGGTTGTTCTGTGGAGGATGGATAAGAGAAGGAGACTGAGGCTGGGGCAGGAAGCCAGAGAAGGTGATGACAATGTTGAAGCATAGCAGGGGCAGGTGGGGAAGATACTGAGGAAGAGTGGAGGAAACTTATCCACAGGTTAAAATCTTTCCAGAGAGGAAAGCAGTGTTCTCATTGGGGCAGTACTGATAGGGGCAGAAATGTAATATTGGGGACCAGCTATAATTGTAAGAATCCTTAATCATGCTGTACCATAATTGTTTGATTCTGATTAAAGAAGACACATCTAACCTGGCTGTCATTGTAGGCGGCACCTGGGAGCTCACCTGGAAATGCGGCCCATCCTCCATATCCAGGAGCTGCCTAGTATGGAAAGATGAACAACCTTGTTGCTGAAAGCAGAGCCTCCAGCCCTTTGCATATTGCCAGTCTGCATTATCTGTAAACTGTCCACTTGGCATACCCTTTTGGCTACTTCCCCATGCAGTCTTTGTCCTTCTACCCCATATGAGTGTTATGGGGCAACCTGCAAGAGACAACCACCAGAGACATAGATCAACATTTATGAGCCTTTATTAAACTGGCCAGTGACTACAGTTGATGCATTCTACTGTGGTAAAGGCCGCACTGCAGTGCAGACCTTAGGTGTTACAGCAAATTTATACTCAGAATCCACAAGAGGGAGTTAGGACATTTACAATGACAACCCAAAGGTTACAAAGGTTATTTCAGCAACTCAGGGCACAGGTGCAACGCATGGGCATGCTTGGCCAGAGCTTGAACCCCCACCTCCCTCTAAACTCCAACCCACTGTTCAGTGACCTACTCTACCTCCCTCTGTCCCAAGGCATCCTGCCTGCAGGCAGCAGAGCTGTGCAATGTTTACAGCCCAGAACATAAGCAGCAGGTGTATGGTGGGGGGCAAAGCAGATTTCCGTGGCTGACCTGCTGCTCCCCCAGGCAGGATAGGAATAAACGCTCATACATGATCCAACCCTGTCTCTGCTAAGTGGCTCAAGTAGTGACGGCAGACCCCTTGATTCTCAGGTTACAGTACTTCCCTTCTACTTCTGGATTTTATTCCTGCTGTGCCCATCCCTCAGTAACACTTATTCCTTATCTTCAATACTACCTCCTCCTCAGATTTCCCCTCCCAGGAAAGCCTGCTCTGCCCTTCCCAGGTTTGCTGGGTTACCTCCTCTGGACTCAGAGCTAAATCTCTTTGGATTATGAATGTCTGAAAACCCAATTCCAAGTAGTTTCCTCCCTCCCAAATAAGAAACATCTTGGCGTTCACATTGTTTAAAAAACAAACAAACTGGTGCAGGTGAGGTATGATTCAGCAGCTCAAACATGGGAAGGCATTCAGAATGAGCAAAACCCTCTGTAGTTTGATTGACTAGGTTTGAATCCTGATTCTACCATTCACGGGCAGATGAGTTTGGGCAAGTCTCTCAATCACTCTGGCTTCAGTTTCTCATTTATGAGTTGGGGACAATAAACAATACCTACTTTTCAGTATTGTGGCATTTAAACAAGATAATATGCTTAAGCTCTATGAACAGTGCTTGAACACAAGTGACTGTTCAGTGACTCTCATGGTGATGGTAATAGCGACGTTGAGGAACCAACCTCCTGTTCATCCACATCCTATTGTTTTCTTGGCTCTTCCTAAAAGAATAGGACATGGATGAACCCCAGGCTCTTCCACTTGGCTGAGAACTGGCTTACCCTGCAGCCTTCAAGGTGATGGAGAAAGATGTGGTTTTAGAGGCTAACATGGAAGAGTAGTGTGCTTCTCTTTAGTATAAATATCTGGAGACCATTTATTTAAGTTTCATTGGCTCAGGAAGGTTCACATGCCTACTGTTGAACCAATCTCTGGACCAGAATATGGTTCCCAAACCATATAATGACTGCTATGCTGCACCTCCCCAGACTTCTTTCTTACCTCCTTCCCCAGATCACATACAAAGGGAGCTCTGCCCTTCCAGCTCCTAATGCCATGAGACAATTGTAACAATCCCTACATGCTTTACCATGGTGTAACTGTCAAATGAAATTGTAATATATTTAAAATGTATAACAGGGTGATTTGATATATGTATATGTTGTGAAATTATTAGCATAATCAAGTTAATTAACACATCTGTCTTCTCACATAGTTACTTCTTTTTATTTTGTTACTTTTTATTTTGGTGAGAATGCTTAAGGTCTACTCTCAGCATATTTTAGTATACAGTACAGTATTGTTAATCATATTCACCATGTTATACATTAGAATCTCAAACCTTATTCATTTTATAACTATAAGGTTATACCTTTTTACCAGCTTGTCCCCATTAATCCCACCCTTTAGCCCTTGGCAACCATCATTCTACATTCTGTTTCTATGATTCCACAATTAAGTGATAACACACAGTATTTGTCCTTCTCTGACTTATTTCATTTAGTATAACACCCTTAAGATCCATCTATGTTGCCAAAATGGCAGGATTTCATATTTCTCATGGCTGAATCATATTCCTTTGTGTATATATTCCATATTTTTTACCCATTTATTTTTAAAATATATTTTTATTGATTTCAGAGTAGAAGAAAGAGGGAGAGGGAAATAGAAATATCAATGATGAGACAGAGTCATTGATCGGCTGCCTCCTGCACGACCCACACTGGGGATTGTGCCCACAACCCAGGCATATGCTCTGGCCAAGAATTGAACCCTGACCTCCTGGGTTCATAGGTTAATGCTGAACCACTGACCTACACTGGCTGGGCTATCCATATAGTAATTGTGAGGCACTTAGGTTTTAATTTCCCATATCTTGGCTATTGTGAATAATGCTGTAATGATAACAGGAGTATAGGTACCTCTTTGAGACAGTGATTTTTGTTTTTGTTTTTTGTTTTTTTAATCAATCTTTATTGTTCATATTATTACTAAGGTTCCTCATTTCTTCCCCCCTCCACCAGGTTCCCACCCCAACCTCCGCCCCCTCCCCATCCCCCATTGTCCTCATCCATAGGTGCACAGTTTATGTTCAGTCTCATCCTCCCTCCCTTTCCCCGATAGTAAATCCCTTTTGAGATAGTAAATCAGTTACTTAGCATTTTCTCATATCAATAATACCTCCACATGCCCAATGATACACTTCACACAAAAGACATTTCCAAATAGGTCAACCAGCCTCATCCAGGCCCCACCCAAGGCACTCACAGATCAACACCCCAGCGCTATACTAACTCAGCACATCCAGATCTAAGCCTTCATCACTTGATTCAGCAGACCCTCAAGTTCCCACAAAAGTTTCCAGCCATGTCTGAGAGGCAGCTGTGGAGCAGGGGCAGGCGAGGAGCGAGCTGTTTCGGGTCTGGCTGCTTCGGGCCTGGCCTCTGTTGCTCTGGTTCGTTCCACAGCCAGCTGCTCCGGGTCTGGTCACTGCCGCTCCCGACCTAGTTGCTCTGGACTTGGCTGCTGGTGCTCCTGGCCTGGCCACACCTGACCCGGCTGATCTGGGCCCGGCTGCTCCGGGCCCAGCCACTCCAGGCCTGCCCACTCCTAGCCTGGCAGCTGCTGCTCCGGGCCTGGCCGTACCTGACCCGGCTGCTCCGTGCCTGGCTGCTCCCATCCTGGCAGCCGCTGCTCCGGGCCTGGCTGCTCCCAGCCTGGCAGCTGCTGCTCTGGGCCTGGCCGCACCGGACCCGGCTGCTCCGGGCCTGGTCGCTCCCAGCCTGGCAGCCGCTGCTCCAGGCCTGGCCACTCCCAGCCTGGCAGCTGCTGTTCTGGGCCTGGCCGCACCCGACCCGGCTGCTCTGGGCCCGGCTTCTCCGGGCCCAGCCACTCCGGGTCTGGGTGTTCCTGGACTGGTCACTCTGGGCTTGGCCGCCTCCGCCTCAGGCCTGGCTGCCACTGCCCCAGGTCTGGCTGCTCCAGTGCTGGCTGTTGATGCTCTGGTTCTGGCTGCTGCTTCTCTGGGGCCTGGCTGTTGCTGCTCCGGTCCCAGCTGCCACTGCCTTGTGCCTGGCCACTCTAGGCCTGGCCGCCGCTGTTCCAACATTCTGTTCTTTTTTTTTTTTTTAAAAACGCATTTATGTTGCAATGTTGGCTGGTGAGTTGAGTTCTGACTTAGTCTTTGATTTTTCAAGATCTTCTTTGTATTCTTTCTTAAGTAATTTTACTATCTTTTGCTCTCACTTGATTTCTTCACATTGAGAACTTCTTTGGTTTCTTCCTCCTTATCCTGGGAGCTCAGCAGGTTGGCCTGTGGCACCCCTTTGTTCTCCGCGGGCTCCTGCGCTGCTTCAGCCTGTTGCCTGGGTCGGCGCCGCCCAGGAAGCAGCCCCCGGCCTTGGCTCCATTGCCCGCGCTCAGCGGTCGAAGGCTCAGGGGCACCCCCTCCCCGGGGACCCCGTCGCCCGGCTCCTTGCTGGTGCCCTGCTGGCCGGTGTCCGGCAGGGGCTCCTGCTCCTTGTCGCGTTCCTCCAGTCTGGAGCTTTTTTTTCTCCTTCCCGCTAGGGGAGTCTAGGATCAGAGTCAACAGACTGTCCTCTGCGCGCAGTGTGCGGGACTCGGGGGGCTCCGCTTTTCGCCACTCCCCTGGGATTCCGCCTCACAGCCCCGTCTCCCCCTGCCTGAGCCTGGGTCCCCAGGGTCTGGCCTCGAACTGGGGTTTAGAGCAGTCCAGACTGAGGCTCAGCACCGCCAGAGGCTTTGTTTCTTCCCGCTAGGGTAATCCAGCATCAGAGTCAACATTCAGTCCTCTGCACACAATGTGCGTGACTCCGGGGTCCCTGCTTTTCGCTGCTCCCCTGGGATTCCGCCTCACAGCCCCGTCTCCCCCTGCCGGAGCCTGGGTCCTCAGGGTCTGGCCCATAACTGGGGCTCAGCACTGCCCGTTCGGGGGTTCAGCCCAGGCTGGGGGTTTTATTTCTTTCCTGCTAGGGAACACCAGGCAGCACCCAGCCCTCTCCTCCTCTCCGGCTGCGACCTCTCCTCGCGCGCTTGCTTGCGGGCATGCAGCATGTCTCCGTACCTTAGGCTTTTTTCAGCTCCTCTGATTTTCCTTCTGGTTTTCTCTTTCCTTCTTGTTGTAGAATTTTCAGTCAGTCGACTACCTGTAGCTCTGGGCGATGTCCACTCTACATTTTAGTTGTATTCCATTGAAATTGTTGTGTGCTGCTGCGGTTAGATGTCTACCCGAGCAGCCATCTTGGATCCTCCCCTGAGACAGTGATTTTATTTTCCATGGATATATGCCCAGAAGTGGGGTTGCTGGATCATATGATACTACTACTTTTCATTTTTTGAGGAACCTCCATACTGTTTTTGATAGTAGGAACCTCCATACTGTTTTTGACATCCCACCACAGTGCATAAGGGTTCACTTTTGGGACAGTCATTTTAAGAAGCAAGTGTGCTTTCTTCACTCTCTGCTTGGGCTCTGAGCCCTTAGGAGATGGTGTAATTATTAACTAAGTGGAAGGAGTCTGGATCCCTGCTTTTATATGTGGATTGCCAGAAATGTCCACAGTGGTAGGTTCTGTGAGTGAGAAATAAACTATTTTGAGAGTTACTGATTTGAAATTTTTAAAAATATATTTTTATTTTTATTGATTTCAGAGAGGAAGAGAGAGATGGAAACATCAATGATGATGGCCACCTCCTGCATGCCCCCTACTAGGTATCAAGCCTGAAATCCAGGCATGAGCCTATATTTTGACTAGAATTGAACCTGCGACCCTTCAGTCCGCAGGCTGTTGCTCTATCCATTGAACCAAACTGGCTAGGGCTGATTTCAAGTTTGTGATAGCTGCTAGTGAGACCCCAGACAATAAACCCGGTAGGTTTCATTGCTCCCTCCCAATCATCTCAAACTGTTTGTGGTTATGGTGTAGGACTCATTTTATTTTATTTTTTATATCTCCAACATTTCAGGAACTGATCCTTTGGTCTATACCCTATTTGACAAGATAAGTCTCTTGATCATATACTTGGATGTAATGACAATGTCAAGTTGTTTGTAAGTTTTAAAGCACTTATTGGCAATTTCTGCACTTACTTGTTGCAGACCATAAGAGTGGTGGGCAGTACTGGCACTGCTTTAATTTATGACCTTATTTTTTCTCTATAGCATTTTTCATGCTCTGTAATCCTCTCACTTATTTAGAGTATAGTTATTTATGATTTTTCTCCCCACTAAAATGTAGGCTCCTTCAGAAATGTGTCTTATTTTTTTTCTTCTCTGTTGTGGTTCTAGTCCCTAGTGCAGTGCCTGGTACATTGTAGGTGCACAGAAAGTATTTGTTGGATGATAACTAAATTACGAATTTCATGGTTTCGGAGAGGCATGGGGAGAAGGCAGTCCCTCCATGTTATAGAAGCTGTCTACAATCAGAGTGGGAATCACTTTTTAATCAGTTCACTGGCAGCTGCTTGACTTCCTGGTTTGCTGCTTTGCAGACCAGATTAGTTTACCCACCTCCCTTAGTTTCCCCCATTAGCGATTAGACTGCTGGAACTGTCACTATCTGGTGATAAGTCTCTCTTCCACCCTCACTTATAAGTTTTGTGGGGGTGATAATGGAACATAGTAGTAACTGCTATGTCTCCAGAGTCAGGCAGCACAGTCAAGGCCCTTGGTCAACATGAATAAATTTTGGCATGAACGCATGAATGTTGGCAGGAGGGGATGCTGCCCTGGGGAAACAATTCCCTACCCTGTCTCCCAGGGCCCCCTTCCCTTGGTAGGGTCACAGGGTTGGTTTTGAGCTCTGGTCCACTGGGCTTCTTGAACTACTGAGAGGGTTAACTTGAAACCCCTGCAGGCAGATAGGGCAGGGGTCCAGTGGGAAACAAAGGCAGGTGGAACACAGGCAGGGGCAGACATGGCAGTTTGAGTAGCCTAACCACGAACCAACCAAGGAGAAATAACAAAATGTTTCTGGACTCAAAGCGGGAGGCATGGGAAACCAATGGAGGGCCTGCATAAACAAGGTGTACTAGCACAGAGAAACAGAGAAAGTTCAGCATAGGGACAGAGAAAGTACACAGAGAAACAGGGAAAGTGTGGGTCTATTGCTGGGCAAGAACAACTGAGAGAGTCAATCAGGTGACATAGAGAGGCTGTGGCAAAAAGCCTGGACTACAAGGCTTTAACAGGCAGCCCGTTACTCGGTCCCCCTCCTCTTGTGGGGAGTCTGAATCTGCTTGTAATAAATTTTCCACACTTTTGCTTAAATCTTCTGGTCCATGGAGCTCATTCTTCGGTGTGATGAGACATGACCCCGGATAAACACCTGGGCTCACCATTCGGGTCATCACTACCACTTCCTTCCCTAACAAGCACCTCACATTGCAGGCTCAGATTGACAGCATTTGGCTCTTCAGATATGGAAGAGTAAGAATCTCATTTGGCACAATTGGATACTTAATAGTCAAGGTCAGTAACAGAGTAGTATATATTTGTTGATTTGTTCATGAATTGAAGAGGAAGTTACCGAGAAAATAAGTCCGTCATGTACAAAATCAAGATGATGAGCATGACGAGGCATCCCTTAACGATCCCCAAGACTGCAATGTAGAAGACTTGGTGGGACGTCTCAGCTGCCAAGGCTCGTTCATTCCATTTGTTGCTGTGCCTTGTCTGATTTGAAGGGAGAAATAGAATAGGAATAGATGGGCTTATGAGGATTATTGTATAAAGGTAAACCGTAGAACTATATGGACATAGGGTGAGGACCTGAACCCACAGAGAGAAACAAGGAAGAATTTGAGTCAGGATTCTGGCCAGGAGGAAGAGGGAGGGGAGGATTCAGGGAGGGAGGGCATGACTCAGATTCTCACCTGGATAGAGAAGATCAAGGCTATCACGCCTATGGGAAAACACAATAAGCAGGCCAAAATTGACAGGCACATGTAATCTTTGGGGGGCTTGCCAGGCAAAATTTCAAATGCCTGGGTGAAGAGAGTGGGTTATGGCTTAATATGGTTTCTGGACTCTACCATCCCCTATGATCTCATCCCTTTTCACACTAATATCTCTCCTTTGCTCCAGTAAATTCTTCATTTAAAACTCTTACCGACTCTATCTAACTCCCATCACATCTCTCTAACCTCTTCCTATCCCCTTTAATATCTCCATTCTCCTAGAATTCCCAGGCCCAACATTCCCCATGCCCTAATTCCTCTCGGTTCCTTGAAACCCTTTTCACATCTCCCATAACCTCCTCCCTGTTTTCTATACCTGTAACTGCCTTGCAGATCCCTATAGCATGTCTTTCTTGGCCCTATCCTGTCCACCCAAATCTCTCTGACTCTGATGACTCTCACTTGTCCTCCCTGAAACCTCTTGGCCTGCTTATAAAGCCCTCCTTGGCCCCTTATTCCTCCTCTAACTCCTTCCCACCTGTCCCCCCATAAATTCCCTCCCAAACCCCTCAAACACCCCCATATGGGCATCTGGATCTGGCATACAGCCTCTCCCTCACTCCAATCTTCTGGGATTGCCATGGAGACCACTCAAGCCCCTCCTCCTATCCTGGCTTTCTATTTCTATTGGCTGATTGGAAGTTGTCTATAATTGGGGAAGATGGTAGTACTGGCCTGACTGTTGATTGGTCTGATGGAGTATTGGTCCTTCCTACTTTCTTGTGTAATTGATCAATCCAGGAAGTTGTTTTTATGACAACTTAGTTTTTGAAAGTCATATATTTTGGATAATCCTTTTGTCAGATTTTTTTTTTAAATTTGTACCTTTTTATTTTCTAACAGTGTTATTTGCAGAGCAAAAGTTTTAATATTTATGGAATCTAAATTAAATTTATTTTCCTTAGGGATGTGCTTTAGGTGTCATGTCTAATAACTCTTTGCTTAACCCAGGGTCAGGAAGACTTTTTTCTATATTTCCCCCCCCGCCCTAATTTTTCATAGTTTATATATTTAGATCTACGATTCACATTGAGTTAATATTTGTATAAGTTGTAAGATTTTAGTGGAGATAAATTTTTTTCATATGGCTTTTCACTGAATTTAAACCATAACTGAAAGTATTTTTTCTCTCTCCAATAAATTGCCTTTGAACTTCTTTTTAAAATAAATTGGCCATATATTTGTGTGCGTTTCTTTATGCAGTCCTTATTATTCTGTTCTACTGATATAGGTGCATATCAGTTTGACAATAAACACTCTCTTATTAATATAGCTTTATAGCGATTCTTAAAATTAGGTAGTGTGAGTACTCTAATTTCATTTAAAAAAATATATATATATTTTTATTGATTTTTTTACAAAGAGGAAGGAAGAGAGATAGAGAGCTAGAAAAGTCGATGAGAGAGAAACATCGACCAGCTGCCTCTTGCACACCCCCTACCAGGAATGTTCCCACAACCTATGTACATGCCCTTGACCGGAATCAAACCTGGGACCTTTCAGTCCACAGACCGATGCTCTACCACTAAGCCAAACCGGTTTCGGCTCTAATTTCATTTTTAAACAGTGTTTTGATTATGCTTATCTAAATCAACAAATCTTGTTCCTCTTTTTTATTGTTGTTGTTGTTAATCCTCACCCAAGGATATTTTTCCATTGTTTTTTTTTTTTTAGAGAGAATGGAAGGGAGAGGATGAGACATAGAGACAGAAACATCAGTATGAGAGAGACACCTCAATTGATTGCTCTCCTCACTCCCTGGCTGGCAAGCAAGGTATATGCCCTTGACCGGAATCCAGGACCCTTCAGTTCATGGGCCATTACTATTCACAACCAAACAAGCTAGGGCCTTGTTGGTCTTTTAATAGGAGTTGTGTTAGAATTACATATCAGTTTAGGAGAGATGTTACAATTCATGACGGTTGGAAGGTTCTTCATTTTTTTTTTATTTGTCCATTCCTATTTATTTATTTTTAAATTTCTTTATTGATTAAGGTATCACATATTTGTTCTCATCCCCCCAATCCCATCCCTCACCCCTCCCCACTCCTGCCCCCACCCCTCTATTGTTCTTGACTACTGGTTAGGCTCATATGTATGCACACAAGTCCTTTGGTTGATCTCTCCCTTTTATCCCCACCCTCCCTCTGAGGTCCAACAGTCTGATCCATGCCTCCTTGTCTCGGTCTGTTCTTGTTCATCACTCTATGTTGTTCATTATTTCCCCTAGATGAGTGAGATTATGTCCTACTGGAAATAAACTTATAAGTTCCAAAAATGAGACAAGCGATAATGGTTATGCTGAAAGGCAAATGAATCAGTCTGTAGTGAGTTTCTTTCTGGGCTAACAGTTCTTTTGAGACCCAATTTCAATGTCAAACAGTTCCTTATGTGTACATGTCAGCAATGATATTTCAGTTCTGGATGGTGGACAAATGGTGATAATGCAGGTCTGACCCTCTCTGGTTTGGTCCTGGGCAACCTGAAGTGATGCACAGCTACTAACTGCTATTATGGCAAGGTGACATCAGTGTCTTCCATCTCTGGACTGCTTCTCTTCTGTCTTTGTGGCTGTAGTAGTCCTATCAATTCCTCTCTGTTGCTGGAATCCACATGGTCTCGGAGTTGTTTTCTGAAAATATACAAACATATTCTTGATCAAAAGTTAGTAGAGGAATATTTTCTATAAATTTGACTTGGGATCCTTTTTCATTTTTTGCCCAAATGGTTTTCCTGGCTTGTTTTGACATCATGTGTGTTTTTCATGGGTGTCTTGCTGTTAACATTACAATTCATTTTCTAAAGTACAAATTTTCTAGATGTAATTTACTTACAGGATATTTTTCCTTACATGATAGTCTTCTACTTTCTCCCCTTTTTTGATTTAAATATTAGGAAGTTTTTGAAAAAACTTTAATGTAGTATTGATAGCTCTTACATTTTAATTTTTTGCACTATAATATGAATGCTTTAGGTTCATTACATGTTATGCAATTTTATCATGGGATGAACTACCAATAAAAATTTTAGTTAACACTTTAGGAACAGCTTTTTGTCCAGTACAATTAATTTTTCTAGGGGATTTGCTTATTTTAATTAGCCAATTTAAATTAGCCTGAAAACTTGTCTATTTTACTGTCAAGTTTATTACTCTAACAACAATTTTATTTTACCCTGTAAATATTAGTGGAAAAGATTATTTGCCTTCTTTGTAGGCCCTGAGCATTCCTGGTGGTAGGCTGGATTTAGATATCAAAAACCCACTTCCCCACACCATGGGTACTAGACAACTCAGACAAGTCTTGTTGTAGTGAGAGGGCAGCTGCTGTTGGCCAAATCTCTGTCTGTTACCCAGGTCCTGATTTGAAGTTGGCATGGGAAGTTAAGCAGCCATGAGGGCAGGTGACTTCCCTCAGCAGAGTTGAGGGTTCAGACCCCTGCATAGTTGGGGGGGGGGAGGTGAGGGTCTGTGCCCCACCTCAATTGACCCCCAAGTTCTTTCCTGATGGCCCCTCTGCGACTGTGCCTGTCTTATGTTGTTTCTTCCCTGAGGAATCTTACCCATCTCTGGCTAACCAGCCATCCTCCGGGGCCAAGCAGGGTGATATGAGGTTGAGTTCTGTCTCTTTGGTAGCTTATTCCACCGTGGCCTCCACACCCAGCTACTGCCTTGGGATCCCCTTGCCTGCTGGTGTGGCCCCAGCACTGATCACGTATCTTGAGGAACCCGGGTTTCTTCTCCAGGGAAAGCCCAGCTTGCCCACTGGGCGAGAGACAGATCCATGGTACCAGTCATCACGAGGCTTCAACCTCAACATGAGCAGAAAGCTCAGGCAACAGCTGTGGGCAATTGGATTGTGAGAAGAGGGTTCCTCTTCCAGGGGTCTTCAAACTACGGCCCATGGGCCACATGCGGCCTGCAGAGGAGTCTGATCTGGCCCGCCAGGTTTTTGGGGCAGTGAGCGCAGCCGAGGTGTTACAGTAGGAATTAGTAGTTCATATAGTCCGGCCCTCCAGCTCTCTGAGGGACCGTGATCTGGCCCCCACTTTAAAAAGTTTGAGGACCCCTGCGTCTTGGCCAAAAGAGCAAGAGGGGCCAATATAGAATGCTCGGGTGCCTTCCCCAGGAGGCCCTCTACACAATGGAAAGGATTAGGTCCTTTCATGTCCTTTTTAAATTGGGGTTCCCCATTTTTTAGGGCTTCTTTTATTTCTATAACCAGCAGCTGTAGTTTAAATATAATGGTTTATACACAAGATATTTTAAATTTATACCCACCTACCTGATTTTTTGGGAGCTATTCAAATGGTATTACAAAAAATTTTTGGTTCTTGATTGTTCATTGCTTGTATATAAAAATGTAATATTTGTGTGTGTGTGTGTGTGTGTGTGTGTGTGTTGATATTCAACCTGAGATTTTGCTAAAGTCATTTTATTAATTCTAGGAGTTTTTTTGAGGGGGTAGATTTCTTGTGATTTTCTACATAGACAATCATGTCATATGCAATTAAGGCTAATTTTATTTCTTTCTTTATAATTTGTACGTTCTTTCTTTTTCTGACTTCTTTTGCTGATTAGGACTTCCAGTATGATATGGAATTGGAGTGATGAGAATGGACATCCTTATCTTGTTACAAATTTTAGGGAGAACCCTTCCCCTTTTTCTTGGTAGAAAACCCAGTTGATTATAGTGAATTCTATTTATATACTTCTGTTTTTTTTATTTTCTGATATTTCATTAAGAAATTTTCTGTCTATTTTTATGAGAGATGTTGGTCTGTAGTGTTCTGTACAGAATCTCTATCTAGTTTTAGTATTAAGGTAATGATGGCCTGCAACAAGTTGGGAAATATTCCCTCCTCATTTATTTTCTGGAAAAGATTTTGTAGAGATGATGGTATTTGTTTGGTATAATTTACCAATAAAATCATCTAGTTCTGGAAAGTTTTTAGTTACAGAATCAATTTCTTTAATATAATAGATATAAAATTGTTATTCAGATAATCTCTTCATTGTTCATCAGTTTTTGGACTTAAAAAAAGGTTCAATTCTTATCTAAGTTGTAAAATTTATGTGTGAAGAGTTGTTTGTCATGGTCCTTTGTTTTTCCATTAATGTCTCAGGGTTCTGAAGTGATAGTCTCTTCATTTTAAATATTGGTCATATGTGTCTTTCCTCTTGTTTTGTCAGTCTTATGAGATGTTTATTAATTTAATTGGTCTTTTCAAAAACACAAGTTTTGGCTTCATTAATTTTCTTTATTGTTTTTCCCCTTTCAATTTTATCTCTTATTTATTCTCTTTGCTTTGGGTTTGTTTTGCTCTTATGTTGCTAGTTTCATAAGTTATAAGCTTAGATTGCTAATTGGAGACATTTCTTTTTCTAAATAAAATTTATTGAGGTGACATTTGTTAATAACTATGTGAGTTTCACGTATACAATTATATAATACATTATTTGTATATTGCATTTTGTGCTCACCAGCCAAAAGTCTACTCTCCTTCCATCACAATATATTTGACCCTCTTTGCTCCCTTCATTCTCCACCACCTGTCTTTCATTCTGATAACCACCATACTGCTATCTATATCTTTGAGGTTGTTTTGCTTATTTGTAGTTTCTTTCTGTTTTATTTCATACCTATGAGTGAAATGATATGATTCTTACCCTTTTCTATCTGACTTATTTTACTTAGCATGATACTCTCAAGATCCACACTTGTTGCTGCAAATGGCAGTATTTCCCCCTTTCTTATGGCTGAGTAGTAGTCCATGGTCATTGAAGGACAGACACAGACCTTCAGCTGTTTCCTTGTCTTGGCTACCATGAGCAATGCTGCAACGAACATAGGGGTACATATATCTTTATAAATGCACATTTTTTAATTTTTTTAGATAGATACAAAGAAGAGGGATGGCTGGATCATATGGTGACTTTATTCTTGATTTTTTTGAGGAGATTCCATACTGTTTTCCGTAGTGGCTGTACCAGTTTACATTCCCATCAACAGTGTGTGAGAGTTCCTTTTTTTTTTTCTTTCATTTTTAAATTAAGGTATTATCTGTGTCTTACCATCGCCCCCAAGGGTTCCTTTTTCTCCACATCCTCTCCAACACTTGTTACTTCTCATCTTGTTGATAATAGCCATTCTAACATGTGTAAGTTGGTATCTCATTGTGGTTTTGATTTGCATTTTTCTAATAGCTAGGGCCATAGTCCAACTGCGGCTCACGAGCCACACTCTTTGGCCCCTTGAGTGTGGCTCTTCCACAAAATACCATGGCCTGGGCTAGTCTATTTTGAAAAGTGGGTTAGAAAAAGTTGAAGTTTAAAAATTGGGCTCTCAAAAGAAATTTCAATCATTGTACTGTTGATATTTGGCTCTGTTGACTAATGAGTTTGGCGACCACTGAACTAGGGAAGTTGAACTTCTTTTCATATATCTGTTGGCTATTTTTATGTCTTTTTGGGAGACATGTCTGTTCAGATCCATTTCTTTTTTTTCTTTTTTTTAATATATATTTTATTGATTTTCCACAGAGAGGAAGGGAGAGGAATAGAGAGCTAGAAATGTTGATGAGAGAGAAATATCGACCGGGGATGTGCCCGCAACCAATGTACATGCCCTTGACCGGAATTGAACCTGGGACCTTTCAGTCTGCAGACCGACGCTCTATCCATTAAACCAAACCGGTTTCGGCTCTATCCATTTCTTAATTGGAGTGTTTGTTTTGTTGTTGAGTTGTATGAGTTCTTTACATGTTTAGAATAATAGCCATTTATTGAATGTACTTACAAATATTTTCTCCCATTTAGTTAGCTGCCTTTTTGTTTTGTTGATGGTTTCTTTTGTGAAGAATCTTTTTATTTATTTATTTATTTTTAAAATATTTTATTGATTACAGAGAGAAAGGGAGAAGGAGAAAGAGATAGAACATCAATGATGAGAGAGAATCATTGAATGGCTGCCTCCTGCATACCCCCACTGGGGATTGAACCTGCTACCTGGGCATGTGCTCTGATCAGGAATTGAACCATGACCTCCTGGTTCATAGGTCTGACACTCAAACCTTGAGCCATGCTATCCAGACTTGCTGTGCAGAAGCTTTTCAGTTTGATATTAGAGGTCCAGTGCATGAAGTTTCTGCACTGCGGGGGAGAGTCCCTCAGCTCAGCCTGCCCCCTCTCACAGTCTGGGAGCCCTCAAAGGATGTCCTACTGACAACTTAGGCCTGCTCCCCCTGTGAGGGAGGTGACAGGGCTAATAAGGGGAAAACACCACTGGATCACTCCACTGCTGCTGCCACTGCCGGCTGCCACAGCTGTCAAAGTGTTTTTATGAACACAGACTCCAGTCCCTTCACCACAAAAAAATGTCTGTGTCTGCTCCAGGCATGTTCCAGCCGTGCTGCGGCAGCTTGGGCATGCCTCCCACACACCAGCTCCTGCCTGCATGCGCCTCCTTCAGGAGTGGCTTCTGCCTCCAAGGCAGCATGACATTAGCACTGGGCAGGCCTGTATGCACCTCTGCTGGGGGTGGAAGTCCCTGCCCACCAGCTCCTGTGCACACGCAGCCTGTTGACCAGTCGTGACTGTGATATCATTAGGAACATATTACCTCTCTCTCTCTCTCTATCTATCTATCTATCTATCTATATATATAGATATAGATATAGATATAGATATAGATATAGATAGATATAGATAGATATAGATAGATATATAGATATATAGATATAGATATATAGATATATATATAGATATATATAGATATAGATATATGTCAGTGGTGGTTGAGAACCACTACTGTAGAGCCTAAAACCATTGGAAAACACAGATATTTACATTACGATTCATAGCAGTAGCAAATTAAAGTTATGAAGTAGCAATGAAAATAATTTTATGGTTGGGGGTCACCACAACATGAGGAACTGTATTAAAGATTTGCGGCATTAGAAAGTTTGAGAACTACTGATATAGATAGTCCTATTTATTTATTTTTATTTATTTATTTATTTATGTATTTAATATGTTTTTATTGATTTCAGAGAGGAAGGGAGAGGGAGAGAAATATGGAAACATCAAGGATGAGAGAGAACCATTAATTGGCTGCTTCTTGCATGCCTCTTACAGGGGATCAAGCTCGAAACCCAGGCATGTGCCCCTGATTGGAATTGAACCCAGGACCCTTTAGTCTGCAGGCTGACACTCTATCTACTGACCCAAACAAGCTAGGGCTAGTTCCATTTATTTATTTTTACTTTTACTTCCCTTGACTTTGGGGTCAAATTTGTAAAATTTTCTCTAAGACCAAGGTCCACAAGTTTAGTGCCTATGTTTTTTTCTATGTATTTTGTTTCAGATCTCATATTTAAGTTTTTAATCCATTTTAAATTAATTTTTGAGTATTTTGTTTCATTCTTTTCCATGTGACTATCCAAGTTTCCTAACACCATTATTGAAGAGGCTTTCATTTCTCCGTTGTATGTTCTTAGCTTCATTGTTGGAAATTAGTTGCTCATACATGTGGGTTTATTTCTGGGTACTTGATTAAAAATTTTTTTAAATTGCTTTTAGAGAGAAAGGGGGAGAGAGGGAGAGAGATAGAAATGTCAATGATCAGAGAGAATAACTGATCTGCTGCCTCCTGCGTACCCCACATTGGGGATCCACCCCATAACTTGGGCATATACCTTGACCGGGAATCGAACTATGAACTCCTGGTTCATAGATTGATGCTCAACCACTGAGCCATGCCTGCTGGACTGGGGACTTGGTTTTGCCCCTTTGTTCTGTGTAGCTTGTTATCTGTCAATATTATACTGCTTTGATTATTGTACTTTTGTTTTTGTTTAATTTTTTTTAAAATTGATTTTAGAGAGTAAGGGAGAGGGAGAGAGAGAAAAACATCAATAATGGGAGAGAATCAGTGTTCAGCTGCCTCCTGCACACCCACACTGGGGATTGAGCCCACAAACTGGGCCTGTGCCAGTCTTCAGCCCCGTAGCCTACCTGTCCAGACAGCTTGATCCCACAGTTTGGGGATGGCAGCCCTGCCTCTGGGCTCTGGCTGCAGCTTCTGTTCTCATCAAGGAGGGCCAGAATATCTCCCTCCAGCAACCCTTGCAGGTCTTCTCAACCCATAGGCTACGTATCTTCTGTCACACCGATCTTCATCTCTCCTTGCCCCCATCGCACAGGAACTCCATCTCCTGTTCCTCAAAAGTCTTGACATCTCCTTAACCCAGTCCCCAGCCCTGAACCCAGCCACTCCTTCCTGCTGCCTTCACCCAAACTGCAGCAAAGCACTCCTACCCTGAGGTCATCAGAGGCCCTCACTCAACCTTGGGTGGGACTCCCAGATATTTCTCTCTCTAATCCTGACTTAACTCTGTTAGGAAGTGTGCAGGAGGCAGTGTCTAGGCCCCCAGGGACATCGGAAAGCCTCCTATGAGATAGTAATACTCTAGCGGACCCTGGGGATGGCCTTCATCCATCTTCACCTCACCCACACCGTGAGAGGCAGTCACGAGTGCCTGCTCTTCCTACTCCACGTGTGCAGCTGCCCCAACCCAGGGAGGAATACACCCCAACTTTTCTACCCATCAAATGAGGGGACACCTCCCAGGGCAGGACTGGCAGGTAGCCCCCCCACAAGAAAACCAAATATCTGCTTACCATGGTAGACACTCTGACAGGGTGGGCAGAGACCTTCCTTACCTGCAAGGAAACTGCTGAGGTTGTGGCTGAGACCTTGATAACACACATAATCTTCGGCATCTCCTGGAAACTGCACACACCCTACCATCCACATTCGTCGGGTAAGATCCAGAAGAGCAACGGCTTCCTTAAAAACCATCTAACTAAACTCTCTTTAGAAATTTGCAGCTCCTGGCCGGACCTTCTGCCCATGGTCCTGATTGGAATCCGGGTTACACCAAGGAACCCCACCTTTTTACTTCCCAAGAATCTTACCCCACAGGTTGTATTTCAGCTCCAGGCCCAGAAAAACAGCAAAACCAGACAAGTGATGCTGTGATAGTCTCAGGACCAGCCTTTACCTCCCAAGTGACTCAACAGGATTGCTCTTGAGACCTTCACCAACCAGTCCCTTTGGGAAATTAGGCTGCTGCACTCCTCGTCCAGCCTCCCATCATTAGGACAACTGGTTCTATTTCTTTAAGTTTTCTCTTTACCTACTCCTTTTCTCATGTGTTGTGTCACTAGTATTTTGCAGAACAGATTGCAGGCATTCACCAACCAGAAAGCGGGAGAGAACCTAGCATCAGAATCCTTGAGACTCTGGGTAGACGCCCCTAACTAGGCCCCCTCAGCTGGAAGCAGCTACGGAAAATGGACCTCCAGCCCTTGCCCCTGCCCGGTCTCTCAGTTTTTAAAATATAATATATCAAAGAGTCTGGAATGTGAGATCCTCTCTCTCCCCAACTGGTGGGCGGAGTTATGATATTACTGGCATCTGCCACAGAGACATCCCCAAGACATTGAACCACCAATCAGTGCATGCCGAAGTGTCCTGGAGCCTACCTCTTCCTGATCCTCCCTAGGTCCAACCCTTTCCTGTTCCTCTCCTCAAAAGGCTCCCCCACCCCTCCATGTGCTGCTGTTCTCCCTTTTTTTTTTTTTTTTTTTTTTTTTTTTTTTTTTTTTTTTTTTTTTTTTAATAACTCTTTATTGTTCATATTATTACAAATGTTCCTCTCCCCCCACCCCCTTATTGCTTCCCTCCACCAGGTTCCCACCCTCTGCCCTTTCCCCATCCCCCATTGTCCTCATCCATAGGTGCAGTTTTTGATCAGTCTCTTCCCGCACCCCCCAATTCCCTTCTCCCTGAGAATCGTCAGTCCACTCCTCTTCCATACCTCTGATTCTATTATATTCACCAGTTAATTTTGTTCATTAGATTTTTTAATTCCCTTGGTTTGTAGATTTGCTTGTTGATAGTTACATATTTGTAGTTCATAATTTTTATCTTTATCTTCCTCTTCCTAAAGAACCCCCTTCAGCAATTCATATAATTCTGGTTTGGTGGTGATGAACTCTTTTAGCTTTTTTTTATTTGTGAAGCTATCACTGGCCTTTGATTCTGAATGATAGCTTTTCTGGGTAGAGTATTTTTGTCTGTAGGTTCATCACCTTGAATATTTCTTGCCATTCCTGTCTGGCTTGCATGGTTTCTGTTGAGAAATCAGCTGACAATCGTATGAGTGCTCCTTTATAGGTAACTACCCTGTTTCCCCGAAAATAAGACAGTGTCTTATATTAATTTTTTCTCCCAAAGTTGCGCTAGGTCTTATTTTCAGGGGATATCTTATTTTCGGGGAAACACGGTACTTGCTTTTCTCTTGCTGCTTTTAATATTCTCTCTCTGTCTTTTGCTCTTGGAATTTTAATTATGATGTGTCTTGGTGTGGTCCTCTTTGGATTCCTTTTGTTTGGGGTTCTGTGCACTTCCTGGACTTGTAAGTCTATTTTTTTCACCAGGTGGGAGAAGTTTTCTATTTCTATTTCTTCCAATAGGCTTTCAGTATCTTGCTCTCTCTCTTCTTCTGGGACCCCCATAATTCTGATGTTGGTTCGCTTGAAGTTGTCCAGAGGTTTCTTACATTATTTTCAATTTTCTGGATTCTCTTGTCTTCTTGCTTCTGTGGAGGAGTGTCTTCTGGCTCTTTATGTCCCAAATCTTTGACTTGATTCTTGGGACCTTCCATTCTGTTTTTAGGACTCAGTATAATATTTTTTAATTTCAGATAATGTATTCTTTATTTCTAGTTGATCCCTTTTCATATCCTCATAGGTCTCATTTATTTTATCGGCCTTTTATAGGAAATTCTTGAAAAACCTCATAACTGTAGTTTTGAACTCAATGTCCATTCTTTTACTTTCCTCCATTTTCTTCCTTTGTGTCCTGCCTCTTCTCTGCATTTTAGCTGCTTCCCTGATTTAATGGATTAGTTTTGTGTGCTAGGTGTCCTGGTAGAGGCCAGTAGCACAGCCTTCCCAGTTATCTAGGTGGGCAGTATTGGTGCATCCCTTTGTGGATTGTGTGTGCAGTCTTGTTGTTAAGCCTTGCTTGTTGTGGGTATCACTGGGAAGCATTGATCTCCAAGCCAATTGGCTGTGAGGATCAGCAGTGTCTCAGCTAGGAGGGCTTCTGTGCTTAGCTTGGATGGAGCGGAGTCTCGGGTGGTACAGACAAGCTTTGGTTCCCTGTCAGTCCCACAAGATTGGTTGTAGGTGTGTGGACCTCTGGGGTAAAGGCTGTTCTTGAGTTTTGTCTGCTCCCTGACAGCCAGTTTTTTCCCAGCTCAGAGTTGTCTCTCAGTGCAGTTGGGAGTTTTTTTTTTCTCCCGAGTGAGAAAGCTAGCCACTGGAAGGGCTTCTGTGTTCCGCTTGGATGGGACGGAGTCTCGGGGTGGTGCAGACAAGCTTTGGTTTCCCATCAGTCCCTCCCTAAGAGGGTCGGGTTCCTGAGTCCCTCAGTAATGGCTGCTGGCTTCACGCACCTCCGAGAGAGCTTTGCCCACTGCCTGACAGTCCGGCCTCTCCTTGACTGGGGCTGTCTATCAGAGCAATAGGGTAGTTCTGTTTTCTTCCCGAAACAAGAAAGCAAGCCTGTGCTGCTTTTCTCTTTCCATCTGTGAAGTCAGCCAGGTTGGGCTCCTCCTTTCTCCTCTCCTCTCCTTTAATTCTGATTTCTCTGCCTCTGTAATGAGTCCTGCTCGTTACTGGGGAATAAACTTCCCTTTAATGTCTTGGTGGTCTTTGACTCATTTCTTGTGCCTCAAACCTTACAGAAACACTTAGAAAATAGTGATTCAAATTTCTAAATATCACCCCACATTGACAATTATTATGTCTATTTTACAAATGAATCAGGCTCAAGAAAATTATCTTGTTCAAGGATGTACAGTTTTTAAATGTTAAAAATGAGATGTAAACCTACAATCTGTCTGACTTCTGTTAACATAAAGAAAACATTGAAATCTGTAAAGAATTTTTGTGAGTTTATTTGAGCCAAACATATGCCAGGAAGCAGAACCTCCACGAGTTGAGATAATGCTCTAGAGCACATGTGTCAAACACAAGGCCCGTGGGCCAAATCCGTCCCGCCAGGCCTTGCAATGTGGCCTGCACCGCGCTGTCATCACTGCACTCCGCTGCGTTTCCATCACAATGACAGTTTATGACTGTTCAGTAAACCATTCGGCCCGTGATTTAGGCTGGATTTTAGATTTTGGCCCCTTCTCTGATTGAGTTCGACACCCCTACTCTAGAGAATGTCAGGTTACATCTATATTTATACATTGCCATCAAAGGAGCGACATAGATGGGTTACATGAAATTCACTGGTGATAGATTAAGGAGGTGGGATAAAGCAAATCTGGGAATACCCCTGGGGTTGGATAAAAAAGGTGAAATGATGGACACATACTTAGGGGGGTGCAGAAACAATTAACATGATAATAAAGGAATTTGTGGTATCTGTCCTAGTGCCCACCACATCAGGTTGTGCCCCAGGGGGTCCAGAAAAAGTGAAGTTACCAGTTACCCAGGCATTTCAAGGATATGTTATCATAGATGCAAAAAGACAGTTAAGGTAAAGGTTGACCTTGTCAGTGAAGATACTGGCCCTGATGTAACTGCCCATCATAACTGCGTTTAAAGTTTAATTTCAGGCCCCATCCTTTGTGGTGACTTTAGGTCTCTGAGTTTGCAAGACCACCAGGCAGGCCTCCCCTGAGCCTGTCAGGTCAACATGTGGCCCCTTTTGTCCACACTTCTCTATTCCCAAGCTTCACCATTAGGGCATTCTGATTATCACATGGTCTGGTAAACAGGTAGCCCTAGCAAAACACAGACACTGACTCAGAAACATAGACACATGAAAAGCTGGGACATTCCCTTCAATTTTATTGGTTTAAAAAAATTTTTTTTTTCTGAAAGAGCAGCCCAGTATCAAGGAGCTAAGAGCATAAAGGGCATGAAATTGAGGACCCCCAAGATGAAAGAAGTCAGCTCTGGAGGCCACGCGGATGTAGTAGTATGGTTTTCCTGAGCTAGCGCATTGCTTGGAGGTTGAGTTCCTTGGCTGGTGGCTTTCCAGGTTAGGGATGTCTCAGTTGTTGGTTTCTTGCATGGTGGCTGATTTGGCTTGTTAGTGCCTTGGGGGCAGGTCCTGTTGGGGGTGGACCCGAAGGACACTAGGCCTGGTCTTCATACATACAGAACAAGGAAATAAAGGAGGCCTAAACCGATGAGTATGGCAAATACATCCAGCCAACCAGTTCGTCCTGAGTTGATGTAAGCTTCTTCCCACTTGCTTTTCTTGTTAGCCTTCGTGGTCTGTAGGGATGGGAGCTTTAGATGTGGGTTTCTGGATTCAGCTTTGTGAAACCATTGGGAAATGGCTGGAGACATACTGCCATTGAGGGAAAACCCCAACCCAGGTCCCAGGAAGGAAGCATATGCAAGGGGCAGTTAGAGGACAGGATGGGTCATAGCTTAGGCATTATTTTACCTTGTGACTGAAGTACATAGCTAGACATCCCAGGGGAAAGAAACAAATTATGGCCAGGATGGTCAGACATATGTAATTCGGGGCATAAAATGCTACTTCTTCAGCTGTTTGTGTAGGCTTTGGCAGCTTTTGACCCTCCCCATGTGGGATAGTTGCGGCGCCTGGGGCGGCTGGGGCGTCTGGGGCATCTGGGGCGGCTGGGGCATCTGCGGCATCACCCGGTTTCGGATGGTGCATGATCTTCCACCCAGACAAAGAAAGACCCCAAATGTCTTGAAATCACAGAGCCACTCCTCCTAGATCTCCCCCTGCTCTGGCCAGAATCCCAAGACCCAAACCGTCACAATCAGGTTCTTCACAAAGGGAGAAACCAGCACCTAAAATCCTGATTGGCTGTCCCTATAGGGGGGTGTGGTCTTGGGGTTCTAAGCTCCTCCCAGACTCAAAGGATAAAGCCAGGCTCCACCTTCTAGCCGAACATTGACTCCACCCATAGGAATTGGTTGGAAGTCATAGGTTGGGTCCTGCCTCCTTCTTCTCCTTGAGACCCCCTAGCTGCAGATGGGGTGGGAAGCTAGCTCCTAGAACTGCGGGAGAGAGACAGTAAACAAGCCCAGTAAGAAAACTAGATTTAGCTGAAACTGGTTTGGCGCAGTGGATAGAGCGTCCGCCTGCAGACTGAAAGGTCCCAGGTTTGATTCCTGTCAGGAGCATGTACCTTGGTTGCTGCAGCTGATTGATGTTTCTAACTCTCTATCCCTCTCTCAGTCTCTCTTCCTTTCTGTAAAAAGTCAATAAAATATATTTATTTAAAAAAAAGAAAACTAGATTTACAAACAGAGAGAAGGAAAATGAATTTTGCCAGATTATGAAATATTACATTAAAAGTATTCTTTAGTCTGTACTGCCAGAAAGAACAGAGAAAGGTAAAAAAGGGGAAGGTCTTTCTTAAAGTAGAATGCCATCTAATAAATGTGGATGGAATGGTGCATACGGGTGCCGCATTTGGTAGGCAGAATTCTAAGATAGCCCTAAGATTTCTTCTCCCTGCTATACATACCTTCTCCCAGTTATTCTAATTTAAGTACTAATTTATGTGTTGCAATGAAGGGATTTTGGAGATATAGGTGTTAGGGGCAGAAATAGAATATTGAAAAGTACTTACTAGTTATAAGAAATAAAATAAATTGTTTTATGTTCTGTTTACTGTGGTTGTTTTATACTGATTAAGGAAAGCCTCCCATTCTAACCTGTCTGGGAGTTGTATGTCCCCAGGACCTGGGAGTCAACCTTGGACCTGGGAGTCCACCTTGGAATGTGGTCTATCCCAAAGCATGGAAATATTAACAACCTTGTTGCTCAAACAATGGAGCTCCCCCACCTCAGAGTCCACCTTGCCTACTTCCCAGGCCTTTGATTTCTGCTTCCTCATGTAATCTTTGTTCTACCCAGTATAAGCAACTGGCTTGTGGGGGCTGCAGAGCAGATTTTTGTGGGTGACTTGTTCTCCCATACTGTGGCAGTATTAGAATAAATGCTCATGTATAATTCAACCATGTCTCTGCTTAATTGGCTCAAGTAGTGACAGGTAGCCTGGACCCATTGTTTGTCTGGTTTCATAGGTAAGGATTGTGAGAATAAACAACTAATCTGTCAAAAGAAGGAAGTTTTAAGCAGCCACCATGTTTACTCACATGACTTGGCAGCCACCATTTTGAAACAAGCAAAGGTCAACTCCTCCCTGTCCTTGAATTAGCCAATCATGCAAGAATGTGAACCTAAGCTTTGGCCAATCAAGAGTGAGGGACAGATGGTTTATGTCACATGTGTCAAACACAAGGCCGGCGGGCCAAATCCGTCCCGCCAGGCCTTGCAATGTGGCCCGCACCGCGCTGTCATCACTGCACTCCGCTGCGTTTCCATCACAATGACAGTTTATGACTGTTCAGTAAACCATTCGGCCTGCGATTTAGGCTGGATTTTAGATTTTGGCCCCTTCTCTGATTGAGTTCGACACCCCTAGTTTATGTCAAGGATAAAACCCAAGCAGATTGTTTGGGTGTGTGTGCTGCCAGACCTTGTGTTGGCTGCACACCCTCCTGCAGGAGTAAAGATGTTTACCTCGCTGTCTGGTTCCTGAGTGTCCTTTGTGTTCTACCAGAACCCCAGGATTGGGAGCTTGCCTTATTTCTAATAGGTTCTCAATCAGTTAATTTTAAGAATGGGAGAATATCCCTTTAGGCCAGTGATTCTCAGCCTTTCTAATGGCACGACCCTTTAATGCAGTTCTTTTTTTTTTTTTTTTCCATGTGATCTTTTTTTTTTTAATTGATTTTTTTTGCCCCCCTCCCTCCCTCCCACACATCCCCTCCCTCCCCAGAGTTTTGTGTCCATTGGTTGTATTTATATGCATGTATAAAAGTCCTTCGGTTGATCTATTATCTCCCCCAGATCTTCCTCCCCTCCCCGCTGTAATTTGACAGTCTACTTGTTGATATACTGTCTCTATATCTATCTTTTGGTTCATCAGTTTATAATGCTCTTTATTATCCACAAATGAGTGAGGTCATGTGGTGTTTCTCTTTCATTGATTGGCTTATTTCATTCAGCATGATGTTCTCCAATTCCATCCAGGTTGCTGCAAATGATGAGAATTCCTTCTTTTTTATGGCAGCATAGTATTCCATTGTGTAGATGTACCATAGTTTTTGGATCCAATCATCTGCTGACGGACACTTAGGCTGTTTCCAAATTCTGGCTATTGTAGATTGTGCTGCTATGAACATAGGGGTGCATACATCCTTTCTGATTGGTGTTTCTAGTTTCTTGGGATATATTCCTAGAAGTGGGATTACTGGGTCAAATGGGAGTTCCATCTTCAGTTTTTTGAGGAAACTCCACACTGTTCTGCACAGTGGTTGCACCAGTCTGCATTCCCACCAGCAGTGCACGAGGGTTCCTTTTTCTCCGCAACCTCGCCAACACTTGTCGTTTGTTTGTTTGTTGATGTTGGCCATTCTGACAGGTGTGAGATGGTACCACATTGTTGTTTTGATTTGCATCTCTCGGACAATTAGTGACTTTGAGCATGTTTTCATGTGCCTTTTGGCCTTCCTTCTGTCTTCTTTTGAAAATGTTCTATTTAGGTCCATTGCCCATTTTTTAATTGGATTATTTATCTTCCTTTTATTTAGTTGTATAAGCTGTTTGTAGATGTTGGAGATTAAACCTTTATCAGTGGTATCATTTGCAAATATGCTGTGGGCTTTCTTGTTTTGTTGATGGTTTCTTTTGCTGTAAAAAAGCTTTTTATTTTGATGTAGTCCCATTTGTTTATTTTCTCTTTAGCTTCCATTGCCCTAGGGGTAGTATCAGTGAAGAAGTTCTTTTGGCATACGTCTGAGATTTTGCTGCCTGTGGATGCTTCTAGTATTTTTATGGTTTCCCGTCTGATGTTTAAGTCCTGTATCCATTTTGAGTTTATTTTTGTGTATGGTGTAAGTTGGTGATCTAGTTTCATTCTTTTGCATGTGTGTGTCCAATTTTCCCAACACCATTTATTGAAGAAACTGTCTTGACTCCTTTGTCAAATATTAATTGAGCATAGTGATTTGGGTTGATATCTGGGTTCTCAATTCGATTCCATTGATCTATATGTCTGTTCTTGTGCCAGTACCAGGCTGTTTTGAGAACAGTGGCTTTGTAATATAGTTTGAAGTCTGGTATTGAGATCCCTCCTACTTTACTCTTCTTTCTCAGGATTGCTGTGGCTATTCGGGGTCTTTTATTGTTCCAAATGAACTTTTGGAGAGTTCTTTCTAGGTCGGTGAAATGTCGTTGGTATTTTAATGGGGACTGCATTGAACCTATAGATTGCTTTACGAAGTATGGATATTTTGATGATGTTGATCCTACCAATCCATGAACATGGTATGTTCTTCCATCTCCTTACATCTTCCTCTATCTCTTTTTTCAGTGTCGTGTAGTTTTCCGCATATAGGTCCTTTACTTCCTTAGCTAAATTTATTCCTAGGTATCTTAATTTTTTTGGTGCGATGGTAAATGGAATTGCTTTTTTAGTCTCTGTTTCTGCAGTTTCTCTGTTGGTGTATAGAAAAGCCATGGATTTCTTGGCATTAATTTTGTATCCTGCTACATTGCCAAATTCATTTATTAAGTCAATTAGTTTTTTAATGGAGTCTTTTGGTTTTTTTATGTACAATATCATGTTATCTGCAAATAAGGATAACTTTACTTCTTCTTTTCCAATTTGTCTTGTTCCTGTTCTTAGAGGGAATGGTTTTAGTTTTTGCCCATTGAGTATAATGTTGGCTGTGGGTTTATCATATATAGCTTTTATTATGTTGAGGTATGATCCTTGTACTCCCACCTTGTTAAGAGTTTTTATCAGAAAAGGGTGTTGGATTTTATCAAATGCTTTTTCTGCATCAATTGATATGACTATATGATTTTTATCTTTCAGTTTGTTTATGTGATGTATCACGTTTATTGATTTGCGGATATTGTACCATCCTTGCATTCCTGGAATAAATCCTACTTGGTTGGGGTGTATGATCTTTGTGATGTTCTTCTGGAGTTGATTTGCTAGAATTTTGTTGAAGATTTTGGCATCTATGTTCATGAGGGATATTGGCCTGTAATTCTCTTTCATTGAGTTGTCTTTATCTGGTTTTGGTATTAGGGTGATGCTGGCTTCATAGAAGGAATTTGGAAGTGTTCCTTCCTCTTGGATTTTTTGGAATAGTCTGAGGAGGATAGTTTTTAGTTCTTCCTTGAATGTTTGGTAAAACTCTCCTGTGAAGCCATCTTGCCCTGAGCTTTTGTTTGCTGGAAGCTTTTTGATGACTGTTTCAATTTCTTCCCAAGTCACTGGTTTATTGAGATTTTTAGATTCTTCCTGATTGAGTTTTGGAAGATTATATTTTTCTAGGAATATGTCCATTTCCTCCAGGTTGTTCAGTTTGTTGGAGTAGAGTTGTTCATAGTATTTTGTAACAATCTGTTGTATTTCGGTGGGGTCTGTTGTTATTTCACCTCTTTCATTTCTGATTTTGTTTATTTGGGTCCTCTCTCTTTGTTTCTTGGTTAGTCTGGCTAGAGGTCCATCTATCTTGTTTGTCCTTTCAAAGAACCAGCTCTTGGTTTTGTTGATCTTATGTATTGTTTCTTTGGTCTCTATGTCGTTTATCTGTGCTCTGATTTTTGTTATTTCCTTCCTTCTACTTACACTGGGCTTTTCTTGTTGCTCTTTTTCTAACTCTTTGAGTTGTAGAGTTAGATCATTTGTTACACTTTTTTCTAGTTTTTTGCAATAGGCTTGTAAGGATATGAACTTTCCTCTCAAACCTGCTTTTGCTGTGTCCCATAGATTTTGGATTGTTGTGTTTTCATTGTCATTTTTTTCCAGGATGTTTTTAATTTCTTCCTTGATTTCTCTGGTAACCCAGTCCTTGTTTAATAGTATGCTGTTTAGTCTCCATGTGTTTGATTTCTTTGGATTATTTTTATTGTAGTTAATTTCCAGTTTTATGCCATTATGTTCTGAGAAGATGCTTGATATGATTTCTATCTTCTTGAATTTGAAGAGACTTTGCCTATGTCCCAAAATGTGGTCTATCTTTGAGAATGTCCCATGTGCATTTGAGAAGAATGTATATTCTGTGGCTTTGGGGTGGAATGTTCTGAAGATGTCAATTAATTCCATCTGGTCTAGTGAGTCATTTAGGATTGATATTTCTTTGCTGATTTTTTGTTTAGATGATTTGTCGAAGGGTGACAGTGGGGTATTAGAATCTCCTACTATGATTGTATTGCTGTTAATCTCTCCCTTAATGTCCTCCAGCAGTTTTTTTTATGTATTTGGGTGCTCCCGTATTGGGTGCATATATATTTACCAGGGTTATTTCTTCTTGTTTGATTGCTCCCTTTAGTATTATGAAGTGGCCTTCATTGTCTCTTGTTATGTCCTTCACTCTGAGATCTAATTTGTCAGATATAAGTATTGCTACCCCAGCTTTCTTTTCATTTCCATTTGCCTGGAAAACCTTTTTCCATCCCTTCACCCTCAGTCTGTGTGCATTTCTTTTTCTGAGGTGGGTTTCTTGTAGACAACAGATGTATGGGTCTTGTTTTCTTATCCAATCTGTTACCCTATGTCTTTTGATTGGAGCATTTAAACCATTTACATTTAATGTTATTAATGATAGGTACTCATTTGATGCCATTTTTATTCTATACCCCTGTGTTCCTTCTTCGCTTCCTATTTCTTTATTTTTACAGTAGACCCTTTAGCATTTCTTGCATTGCTGGTTTGTTGGAGATAAATTCCTTTAGTCTTTTTTTGTCTGTGAAGCTCCTGATTTCCCCTTCAATTTTGATTGATAGTCTTGCTGGGTACAGTATTCTTGGATTCAGACCCTTTCTTTGCATGACTTTGTATATTTCATCCCATTCCCTTCTGGCCTGATAAGTTTCTGTTGGAAATCAGTTGTTAGTCTGATGGGGGTTCCTTTATATGTAACTTTCTGTCTCTCTCTGGCTGCTTTTAAGATTCTAACTTTGTCATTGGTGTTTGCCAATTTAATTATAATATGTCTTGGCGTCGGTCTTCTGGGATCCATTTTGCTTGGGACTCTGCGAGCATCTTGGATTTGTGTGGGTTTTTTCTTCTCTATCTCAGGAAAATTTTCTGTCATTATTTCTTAAAATACGTTTTCCATATCTACCTCAGTTTTCTTTCCTTCCGGAACCCCTATTATTCGAATATTGTTTTGTTTTGCATTGTCCCAAAGCTTCCATAGGCTCTCCTCCTGCTTTTTAATTTTTTTTTTTTCTAGAAGCTGCTCTAATTGGGTATTTTTTTCCATCTTGTCTTCTAGCTCACTGATGAGATCCTCTGCTTCTTCTAGTCTGCTCTTGATGCTTTCTAGTGAGTTCTTCATAGTAGCGATGTCATTTTTCATTTCATCTTGAGTCATCTTCATTTCCTCTTGGGTTTTTTTCATTTCCTCTTGGGTCTTACTCATATTGTCAAATTTGTCTTCCATTCTTTTTAGCCATCTTAAGATCGTTACACTGAATTCTTGCTCTGGTAGGTTGCTTGCCTCTATATCGTTTACTTCCTTTTCTGGTGAAGCCTGCTTTTCTTTCGTATGCGGGCTGTTTTTTGGTCTCCCCATGATCTAGGATAGGGGTGTCGAACTCAATCAGAGAAGGGGCCAAAATCTAAAATCCAGCCTAAATCGCGGGCCGAATGGTTTACTGAACAGTCATAAACTGTCATTGTGATGGAAACGCAGCGGAGTGCAGTGATGACAGCTCGGTGCGGGCCACATTGCAAGGCCTGGCGGGATGGATTTGGCCCCCGGGCCTTGTGTTTGACACATGTGATCTAGGATGTCTGGTTGTGTAGTTCTCTCTCTCCTGCTTTGATTTAAAGGCACAAAATACAACACAACCAGGTACAACACACAAGGCACTGAATAGAAATGTATTTGCGATATTAATAACCACCAATAAGGGTGACTAGAACCCAGCTAACAAAAACATACAATCAAACAAAAAGCATAGGCAAATCAATCTTATAAAAGAAAAGCATACAACTTCAATAAAGTTAACATTCAACATACAACTTCAAAGAGTTAGAGAGAAAGACTGTTTTGTTTTTTTTGTTTTGTTTTGTTTTTAGGACAACTGCGAGGGAGGTGTGAATGGGTTTGGAGCAGGTAGTTGGAAATTAGATATATACAAGTAGGGTGAAATTTTAGGAGGGGGTAGACAGAAGGAATGGGGGAAATCTAGAGCAGGAAAGGGTTAAGATAAACAGGGTATCAAAGGAAAAGATTGGAAAGAGGGTGAAGGCATAAAGGTAGGGTTGAGATAGAATAAAGCGTTGGAGAAAGAAGGATAGATAAAGACTGTAGAACAGTAATCCTGAAATTAAAAAATATATATATATGTATATATAATCAAATGAAATAAAAATAATAAAAATAAACAAAAGAAAATAAGATGAAAAAGGTAAATTAGTAGTAGTAATAATGTTGATTACATATACAATGTAATAATTATCAAGATAAAATCAAGTGAGGAAAAAGAAAAAAATAGTTTCATGAGTAAACGTGGCAAATAATGAAAACAAAAATAAAAAACAAAAATTTAAAAATTAAAAAAATAATAATAAAATTTAAAAAATTTAATTAAAATTTGCAGTAATGAAGGTAATTCGCTTCCTCTATTGTTCTGATCCAGTCCTGATTTTTAGGCAGGTTTTGCTTTGTTTTTATTACACTAGAGTCAATTTGTGAATTAGCCTCTGGGGGCAGTGTTTCTAGGTTGACTTCCAGACTCTCTAGAGCACATGTGTCAAACCTCTCCAGCCCCCCCCCCCCCTCCTCTCTGAAGCTGGAACTACGGATCGGGGAAGGGGGCAGGTCCGAGCAACTGGAATCTCCCGCAACTCTCCGATATCCCTCCGAGCCGGATCCAAATGTGTTGCTCTTTAGATATCTCCCCTGTTAGGAGCCCCGTCCACTTTCAAGGGTGACCACAGCCCAACAGCGGGGGCTTCTACTTGTAATCACCGCCCTTGTCCTCCAGCTTCTGCGAGCTTGCTCTGTGCGCACAGGCTTTTTGTTTTCGCCGCGAGCACTCTCCACTCTCTCCCTGCGAAATCTGACCTTTTCGCTGAGCAGTGGGGCAATCCTGTGAGGGCAGGTGTTCCCGCCGCCTGGGATCCGCGTTCTGGGGGTCACAGATGCTTGGTGGTCGCTGCGGCTGTGGATATTCAGGCCTCTGACACGATCCTATCTTCCTCTCAAGATGGCGAGGTTTCCCCGTCCAAGCCGGTAGGTAGCTCCGGGAAGGGACACAGCCCTCGTGGGTGCTTTCCTGTGAGGGGCACCTCTGTCAGCAGCCCTCCAGCAGTTTCTTCTGGTGTTCACTGTCTCCCAGCTTGCCGATAAACACTCACAGCACAAGACCCTCAGTTGCTCTCTCTTTCTGCTTCGGGAAAGGGCTCAGAATCAGCCCATCTATTCTTCAGCCATCTTACCTCCTCCTGCAGTTCTTTATGTTGTGGTGAACCCCAACCATAAAATTATTTTTGTTGTTACTTCATAACTGTAATTTTGCTACTGTTAATGAATCATAATGTAAATATCTGTGTTTTCACTGAGGCCCCAGCACTAGGACTACCAGGTGTGACACGGGACTTTAATCTCTTCATCCATGAGAACAACGGGTAGCCCTAGGAGTTCTAAACCAGGAGTCTGGGCCTTGGCAAAGACTAGTAGCCTATCTCTCTAAGCAGATTGACCCAGTTGCCTCTGGGCGACCCCTGTGCCTCAAGGCCCTTGCAGCCATGGCATTATTAGTCAAAGAAGAAGATAAGCTTACCTTAGAACTGTGAAAGAAAAAAGCCTCATGCTAACCTGACAAGCTCAGGGAAGGCCTGTGTGGCAGTCTTGCAAACCCAGAGACCTAAGATAACCACAAAAGATGGTTTGAAAATTAAATATCTAACAGGTTATAATAGGTAGTCATGTCCCAGATATTTTCCCAGACAAAGATCAACTTTGATCTTTTTACTGAGCCCATTTGCCTTTTTGCCTCTAAGATAACATATCTGTGAGATATCTGGGTAACTTGTAACTTCCCTTTTTCCAGAGCCCCTGGGGAACAACCAAATGTGGTGGGCACCAGGACAAATGCCTCAAATTCCTTCTTTATCATGTTAATTGTTCCTGCACTCACCTAAGTACACCTCTATCATTTTACTTTTTATCCAATCCCAGGAGTTTCCCACCGCTTTGCTTTCTCCCGCCTCCTTACTCCATCACCAATGAATTTCATGTAACTCACCTATGTCCCTCCTTTGATTTCAGTGTATAAATAGAGAAATGTAACCCGCCATTCTTCGGAGCATTATCTCAATCCGTTGAGGTTTTGCTTCCCGGCAATTGTGGACAGTTTTAAGGCTCAAATAAACTCTTTAAAAAATTCATTACAGGTTTCAATGGTTTTTTTCATTAACATAAATTGGCGACCCAGATGGGACTCCAAAGAAAACTCACAGCGATCATCCTTTGGACTTGGACTCGGAGCTAGGCCAGCCAAGGGCCTGTTGAGCCCGCCGTTTCTCCGTCCATTGAGTGAACGTGGGTGAGTTATCTCTTGGATTCAGAACCTTCCCTCGGTTTGGTAGAAGGTCTGACTTTATTTGAGTTGTTTTAAAATCCTCGAGGTGGAACCAGGGTTGACAGAACCCCAGGTTAAGGGTTGGCAGAACCCAGGCTAAGGCGTAACTGGAGGAAAGAAAGGGGTGGCTGGTTTTATTTTGGCTTTTCAATTGGAATTGCTGAGTGTCTGAGCAAAAATAACCTTCGTCGTATAAATGAGCTGAACACATTCAGCTTCTAAGATAAAGGGGCAATTTTTTTTTTTTTAAAGTCCAATTCTGAGGTGTTCTTAGGTGACTAAGAATTTTGTGGAGATGTCAGAAATGCAGAAGCCCCATCTGGAAGTTACGATGCAACTGTTAACTAAATGGCTCCATAAGGCTTGATCTGCCCGGGCCCCAAACCTTTCCTGTGGTTTTAGACAGCCTGGAGAGAAAACTGAGGCCACATTTGACCCACTACATAACATATCCAAAGTTTGCTCAGACTACAGATATCCAAAAATAAAAATTAAATTAAAATGGGAAATTTGTCTCCAAGGCAAGAAGCTCCTAAGACCCCAGCCCTCATTTAAGACTCCTGATAAGAAGCCTTTACTTGCAAGTACTTTACAGAAATGAGAAGATTTAACTAGAAAATATTAACTGAGAAATGAATGGCCAAAAATGCAATTTGTTTGTGGTACCTATTTAATATCTTGCATGCAGAAATTAGGAAATGCCGGCTCTAAAATTAAACTGAATAGAGTATATGGGAAGTGCCTCTTGATTTGGAAACTAGAAGCTTCTAAGGAAAAGCATAGAAAAAAATGTTTCTTCCAATAAGATGGAAATCAGTAAAATAAAAATTTAGAGAGGGACAATTCCCGAACTGGGGACAAAAGACACTGCTTTGGAAACTTTAATGCTGGAAATTCTCTGGTGTAAACTGTTAGTGTGTTCTGTGCGCTTGTATAAGAGTTGATGTTTTGTGTCTCTTTGTTGTTTAATTTGTTGAAAGAAGAGGAAAGTCCCTCTCTGGGGAAGCCTAGTTGTGTGTAGAGTGGTTGAAAGCTTAAGAGAGGTTGCAAGAATGTCCCAGCAGCTGCCAAGAGTTCTTTATCTTGGGGACTCTTCTTGCTCTCCCTCTCAGGGTTCAGCCTCCAGAAATAGATAGTGAGATTTCTGTCTGTTTGTCTGTAGTATAATTGTTGTTGTCTATCTTTTAGGGATTTCAGTTTGCTCTTTCCTTATTTATTGTGAAAATAAACAAAATCACCTTTTCTGTCAAAGAACAGTTTAGACAGCCTCCGTTTTGGACTGTGACTTGGCAGCTGCCATGACCACATGGCCATGACTGCATGGCTGCTCCCATTGAAAGAACAAGGGCCAACCTCTCCCTTTGAATTAGCCAGTTGGGAAAGACTGTGTGGCTGTGCTCCAATCAAGAGCAGGGACAGGTCATGTGCATTGTTAAAGCACTCTGCTTCAGAAAGTAACTTGCAAAGATTCTCAGAGTCAAGTTTAAACAGGAGACTTTAGGAGGATGCATGTGTACAGCAGGGACACTGGAAAGCCAAGTGTCATGATTCCCTGAGGGGGCGTCTGCCAGTGATACTCTGAGTATTTGATTTTTCACATGTTGGGAGTTTATTAATTATTTTAAATGCTCAAAATACTGCTTGCAATAAGTCATGTGCCTGATTTTAAAATCTTTTTTTTTCTATTTTTTTTTTTAAATCAATCTTTATTGTTCATATTATTACAAAGGTTCCTCATTTCTTCCCACATCTACCAGGTTCCCACCCCACCCTCCGCCCCCTCCCCATCCCCCATTGTCCTCATCCATAGGTGCACAGTTTATGTTCAGTCTCTTCCTCCCTCCCTTTCCCTGATAGTAAATCCCTTTTGAGATAGTAAATCAGTTACTTAGCATTTTCTCATATCAATAATACCTCCACATGCCCAATGATACACTTCACACAAAAGACATTTCCAAATAGGTCAACCAGCCTCATCCAGGCCCCACCCAAGGCACTCACAGATCAACACCCCAGCGCTATACTAACTCAGCACATCCAGATCTAAGCCTTCATCACTTGATTCAGCAGACCCTCAAGTTCCCACAAAAGTTTCCAGCTTGTCTGGCAGGCAGTTGTTCTGGGCCTGGGTGCTCCGGGCCTGGCCTCTGTTGCTCTGGTTTATTCCACAACCAGCCGCTCTGGGTCTGGTCACTGCCGCTCCCGACCTAGTTGCTCTGGACTTGGCTGCTGCTGCTCTGGGCCTGGCCGCACCCGACCCGGCTGCTCTGGGCCCAGCTGCTCCGGGCCCGGCCACTCCGGACCTGGTCACTCCCAGCCCGGCAGCTGCTGCTCCGGGCCTGGCCACACTCGACCCTGCTGCTCCGGGTCTGGCCGCTCCCAGCCTGGCAGCCGATGTTCCGGGCCTGGCTGCATCCGACCTGGCTGCTCTGGATCTGGCCGCTCCCAGCCTGGCAGCTGCTGCTCCGGGCCTGGCCGCTCCCAGCATGGCAGCTGCTGCTCCGGGCCTGGCTGCACCTGACCTGGCTGCTCCAGATCTGGCAGTTCCCAGCCTGGCAGCCGCTGCTCCAGGCCTGGCCACTCCCAGCCTGGCAGGTGCTGCTCCGGGCCTGGCAGCACCCGACCCGGCCGCTCCGGGCCTGGATGCTCCTAGCCTGGCAGCTGCTGCTCCGGGCCTGGCCGCTCCCAGCCTGGCAGCTGCTGCTCCGGGCCTGGCCGCACCCGACCCGGCTGCTCTGGGCCCAGCTGCCCTGGGCCCGGCCACTCCAAGCCTGGCCGCTCCAGGACTGGGTGCTCCGGGCTTGGCTACTGATGTTCTGGGCCTGGCTGCTCCCAACCCAGCTGCTCTGGGCTCGGCTTCTCCGGGTCTGGGTGTTCCTGGACTGGCCACCCTGGGCTTGGCTGCCTCCGCCTCAGGCCTGGCTGCCACTGCCCCAGGTCTGGCTGCTGCAGTGCTGGCTGTTGATGCTCTGGTTCTGGCTGCCGCTGCTCTGGGGCCTTGCCGTTGCTGCTCCGAGCCCGGCTGCCACTGCCTTGTGCCTGGCCACTCTAGGCCTGGCCGCTGCTGTTCCAACATTCTGTCCTTTTTTTTTTTTTTTTTTTTTTTAAACGCATTTATGTTGCAATGTTGGCTGGTGAGTTGAGTTCTGGCTTAGTCTTTGATTTTTCAAGATCTTCTTTGTATTCTTTCTTAAGTAATTTTACTATCTTTTGCTCTCACTTGATTTCTTCACATTGAGAACTTCTTTGGTTTCTTCCTCCTTGTCCTGGGAGCTCAGCAGATTGGCCTGTGGCACCCTTTTGTTCTCTGTGGGCTCCTGCGCTGCTTCAGCCTGTTGCTTGGGTCGGCGCCGCCCAGGAAGCAGCCCTTGGCCTTGGCTCCGTTGCCCGTGCTCAGCGGTCGAAAGCTCAGGGGCACCCCCCCCCCCTGGGGGCCCCGTCGCCTGGCTCCTTGCTGGTGCCCGGCTGGCCAGTGTCCTGCAGGGGCTCCTGCTCCTCGTCGCGTTCCTCCAGTCTGGAGGTTTTTTCTCCTTCCTGCTAGGGGAGTCTAGGATCAGAGTCAACAGACTGTCCTCTGCGCGCAGTGTGTGCGACTCCAGGGGCTCCGCTTTTCGCAGCTCCCCCAGGACTCCACCTCACAGCCCCATCTCCCTCTGCTTGAGCCTGGGTCCCCAGGGATTGGCCTAGAACTGGAGTTCAGGGCAGTCGGGAGTGGGGCTCAGCACCGCTGGAGATTTTGTTTCTTCCCGTCAGGGCAATACAGCATCAGAGTCAACATTCTGTCCTCTGCATGCATTGTGCGCGACTCTGGGGGCTCCGTTTTTCGCCGCTCCCATGGGATTCCGCCTCACAGCCCCGTCTCCCCTTGCCTGAGCCTGGGTCCCCAGGGTCTGGCCTACGACTGGGGTTCAGAGCAGTCGAAACTGGGGCCCAACACGGCCGGGGCTCCTGTTTTCTTCCCTCCAGGCAATCCTGCATTAGAGTCAACGTTCCTTCCCTTGCAAGCAATGTGTGCAACTATGGGGGCTCGGCCTTTCACTGCGCTCCCAGGACTCCACCTCACAGCCCCGTCTCCCTCTGCTTGAGCTTGGGTTCCCATGGATTGGCCTTGAAGTGGGGTTCAGAGCAGTCCGGACTGAGGCTCAGGGCCGCCGGAGGCTTTGTTTCTTCCCGCTAGGGTAATTCAGCATCAGAGTCAACATTCAGTCCTCTGCACACAATGTATGCGCGACTTTGGGGGCTCTGCTTTTCGCTGCTCCCCTGGGATTCGGCCTCACAGCCCCGTCCCCCCCTGCCAGAGCCTGGGTCCCCAGGGTCTGGCCCATAACTGGGGCTCAGCGCTGCCGGTTCGGGGGTTCAGCCCAGGCTGGGGGTTTTATTTCCTTCCTGCTAGGGAACGCCAGGCAACACCCAGCCCTCTCCTCCTCTCCGGCTGCGACCTCTCCTCACACGCGTGCGCAGCATGTCTCCGTACCTTAGGCTTTTTTCAGCTCCTCTGATTTTCCTTCTGGTTTTCTCTTTCCTTCTTGTTGTAGAATTTTCAGTCAGTCGACTACCTGTAGCTCTGGGTAATGTCCACTCTACATTTTAGTTGTATTCCATTGAAATTGTTGTGTGCTGCTGCGGTTAGATGTCTATCCGAGCAGCCATCTTGGATTCTCCCCCTGATTTTAAAATCTTATATATTATTCTTTATATGTTGATATTATAATTGAATCTAAAGGTATACAAATTTTATATTATTCTCTATGTCATTCTACAGGGCCTATTACTTAACAAATAAATTGTTGTCTTGGAATGTTATATTTTATAAAAAAGCAAAGTTTTTTTTTAATCAAATCTATAACCATGCCACTTTAAATTTTTGTCATTTATGGACAGCTTTATTCTGATGCATTTGTAGGTATATATGTCTAGAAAAATCCATGAAACGGACTTGGATTTATTCTAACTTGCAGGCTTCTAAGCAGGTCATATTTTCAATTGGATGAAGATTTATAGAACTTCAAGGAATAACAATTCAGAAACTACTGTCCAATAATCAGAATAAACAAAACAACTATGGGACTAAATTAATTGAGGTTAATTATTCTTATAATTCTGTTTAAAATATTGTTGACCTTTAAATCTTTTGTTTACCGAATATAGGGAAAAGTAAAGAGCAGACACTTTGCATTGTAGGAACTAACAAATTGGTAACAGATTCATTTCACAGTGCGCTTTGGGGAGACGAAGATTTCAAGGATCACAGCCTACAACCAGGAGATTTGGTGTATTGGAAAAGACATCAAATAAAAGAAAAACTCTCCAACCTCATTGGAAGGGACCTTACCAGGTATTACTAACTAACCCATGTGCAGCTAAACTTAAAGGAGTTAGCTTATGGATTTACATTTCTCATTTAAAAAGGCACCTGTCTGTGAATGGACGTCTACTCCTATCTCTGGTCTCTGACACCATCTCCGTCTGCAGTGGAGATCAAAGACTTTTTAAGGACAAGAAACAGCTGAGAACTTTCGAGGACGAGAAGTTGCCGACCACAGAGGCAGACAGATGATGTCAACAAGGCTTGTATGCTCACAAACTGATATTGCTTGCTTTTATATCATCTGATTGTTATTGATTGAATGTACATAAAATGATTTTCATATTCTTATTATCCTTATAGTTTCCTAGTGGAAACAATATCTACCTCCCCAGACCTCCCTTATTAGATATGAAAAAAATTTAATTTGGATACTTGCTAATCTTTCCCACCTAGTACACAATGGTGTTCTGATTATCAGGTATGATAGTGAAATTAATGCTTTGTTAGCCACACATTGGTCTTCTATCATCAATATAAGCTTTGGTTGTTGTTTTCTGGCTCTATTATAAATGACCCACCTTAGGCAAATACATCCAAGAATATTTCCCTGGTAATTCCACTGGTAGAATTGTATATGGATTTAATCTAGATGAATATTGTATGGTTATAGAGATAGATGATGAATAGCTAAGAAAAACACCTGAATATGATGGCAAAAGGCTTGTAGCAGCCTGTCCTATCTGTCATAGCATATTATGTCCTCGGACTCACCAGCTATGCTCTTATGGTTGAATGTCTGTGAAACAAGAAAGAAATCAATGGGTCCCCATTTTAGAAATTATTGACATCCCTTGGTGGGTAGATATGTTTATAATTACCCCACCTCCTTGTGTCCTGGACTCTTGAAGAGCCCTATGGAATACCCAAACTCTAGCTCATTTGGGAGTCACCTCCACCCATTTAACTATGGCATAGAAAACTCAACATTTTTGGGTCCACTCAGTATACTCTAATTGCTCCCATGCAATAGCTACCCAATGGCAACAACATTTCTGGTGGGTCCAACATTGATCTCCCTAAAGAAGGAGAAGGAGAATACTTGGCTTTGGTATTCTGGAACAAGCTGAACTTGCAGCTAATGAAGGAAGTCATCCATTAGAAAAAATGTTCTTTATCTCAAATAGGTAATATAGAGAGAATGCTATTTCAGGAAGAAGAAAAAGGGTGGAAAGCAGATGGGAAGACAATAAAGTCTTAATTTTATGGATAGAACAGACTATAAAAACTCATGCACAAACCCAACAATGGGAGTGTGCCTGTGCCATAACTCAACAGGATCTATTGTCTATGCTAATGCAAAATGGAATCTGAAGTAGCTATGAAACAATGGCCAACAATAATGGCTGCAGGAGCCCAGGCCAAACACTTATGGGACTCATAAGGTTTCCTGGAAACCTGGAAAATTTTGGATGGGAATTGTGACCTACGACATTGTGTTTTAAAAGCCCAGGTGCCAATCTACAATAGCCAGAATTTGGAAACAGCCTAGGTGCCCGTCAGCAGATGATTGGATCCAAAAACTATGGTACATCTACGCAATGGAATACTATGCTGCCATAAAAAAGAAGGAATTCTCATCATTTGCAGCAACCTGGATGGAATTGGAGAACATCATGCTGAGTGAAATAAGCCAATCAATGAAAGAGAAACACCACATGACCTCACTCATTTGTGGATAATAAGATCATTATAAACTGATGAACCAAAAGATAGATACAGAGACAGTAAAGCAACAAGCAGATTGTCAAATTTCAGCGGGGAGGGGAGGAGGATCTGGGGAGATAATAGATCAACTGAAGGACTTGTATACATGCATATAAGTACAACCAATGGACATAAAGCTCTGGGGAGGGAGGGGATGGGTGGTAGGGAGGGAGGGGGGAACAATAAAATAAAATTTAAAAATAATAATAATAAACAAAATAAATAAAAGCCCAGGTGCCAGTTAAATCCTAGGCTTAAATTCCCAGTAGTTCAACTGGCTGGCATAGGAACCATCCTCAATAATAATAGAATACTTCCAATGGGAAGTAGATGGGCCATATTTAAAAAATAATAAACAATGGGAACTCATCTCACTGTCTGATTGTGAAAGTCAGAGAGGTGAATGGTTATGCCCCCAATCCATATGAAATACTGAATTCACTCACTCCTGGCCCATTGTATCTACCCCCGTAATATAATAAGAAACATATGGTATATGGGAAAGGGGCGTTTTTGCTGAGAAGGTTAAAAAAACAAAACAAAACAAAAAAACTCTTCTGTTATAGTAAGTGATTTTTTACTGTAATAACACCAAGTTTACTTTAAATAATACTGAAATATGGTGTAATTCTGAAATTATAAGAAAAATAATTTACCTGAAGCTCATAAAACCTATGATAATATTGATACTGAAGAACCAATATATTGGGAAATTGAACTTAATCCTCCCCATGAAGTCATTTCCTATGGAAACTAATTGGCCAGAAGAAAATTAGAACTTCTAGATAATGAAATAGTAGAGAGTCTCAATTCATCTGACCAAACATATCATAAAGTACAAATGACAGTAGATGAAGGAAGAAAAAACATATAATTAGCTTAATAAAAATTATAATACATATAAAGAATTTTCGGTTGTCTGGGATGCTTGTTCCCTTTAGATTTTTCCTGTCTAGTATTAGACATCTTCTGTTCCTAATCACTGTTACTGGTTATTATTGTGCTCTTGTCCATGATATGTAAATGTTATATCAGATGCAGAAAGGCAAAACTTAAGACAAACAGCAAAATGACTTGGATCATGGTGGTTCAAAAATCAGAAATGATCTAGAATATTATTAATAAGGACATATAGGATCTGAGTGCCTCCCATTTACCTGCCTTTTAAAAAATGTATAATTCGACCTCAAATGCCATCTAAGGTTATGGTCTTGCTCACATCCCCAGTGGTCCACCTGTTCAGCAAGACATGCTGACACTGAGACATCCTAGGAATGAGCCTTCCTAGCGCCGTGAGACTCCATTATCCAACCAAAAGGTTGGTCATCAGTGCATCCTTTGGATTGATTAATGACCAGAAGTAGGGAAATGTGAAAGAAAAAAGCCACATGCTAACCTGACAAGCTCAGGGAAGGCCTGCATGGCAGTCTTGCAAACCCAGAGACCTAAGATAACCACAAAAGATGGTTTGAAAAATTAAATATCTAAACAGGTTTATAATAGGTAGTCATGTCCCAGATATTTTCCCAGACAAAAGATCAACTTTGATCTTTTTACTGAGCCCATTTGCCTTTTTGCCTCTAAGATAACATATCTGTGAGATGTCTGGGTAACTTGTAACTTCCCTTTTGCCAGAGCCCCTGGGAACAACCAAATGTGGTGGGCACCAGGACAGATGCCTCAAATTCCTTCTTTATCATGTTAATTGTTCCTGCACTCACCTGAATACACCTCCATCATTTACTTTTATCCAATCCCAGGAGTTTCCCACCGCTTTGCTTTCTCCCCCCTCCTTACTCCATCACCAATTGAATTTCATGTAACTCACCTATGTCCCTCCTTTGATTTCAGTGTATAAATAGAGAAATGTAAACCTGCCATTTTTCGGAGCATCATCTCAATCCATTGAGGTTTTGCTTCCCGGCAATTGTTGACAGTTTTGGCTAAATAAAACTCATTAAAAAATTCTTTACAGGTTTCAATGTTTTTTTTTTTATTAAACAGAAACAAAACTTAAATGTAAAAGTACCATCATGCTGTTTTCACCCTGATGGAAGCAAGTAGGCAGCACTGGCTGACTCATGCTTGAATGACTCATTATCAAGGGCTGTTTTATGAGAAATCTGAGGGTACGATTAGAAGCAGTGAGAACACTTATCCTGCCACCTTTCTACCCATTGCTGAGGGGGGCCCCTGAGCATGATGGCCTGGAAAAGTCCTAGAGGAGGTTTATTCCAGCTGACCAGACCTAAGGGATAGGCTCCTGCAAAACTCAGATGGCAGCAGCTTCTTAGGTGAAGGAAAAAGATAAGCCGGATATGCAGTGGTATCAAACTTTGAGACAACTGAGGCACAGGCCCTGCCTGAAGGATGGTCAGTAAAGCGGGCCAGAACTTGAGGCCCTAGTAAGAGCCCTGAAACTCAGTAAGAATAAGCATGCCAATTCTACACTGACTCACTTATGCTTTTGCTACCCTGCATGTCCATGGGCCATATATTAATATAAGGAAAGGGAGCTCTTGACAGCAGGAGGAAAAGGAATAAAAATCAGAATGGAGATTTTAAAGTTACTAGGAAACAGTCTGTGAGCTTAAGGAAATATCCTTCATCCATTGCAAAGGTCAGCAGAAGGGAAAGACTCTCAGTATCAGAAGGAAACTAGGATGCTGATTGCCACAGCCAAGCTGGCTGATAAATAGCATTAGCACGAATCATGTTGGCACCCAAATTACCTGAATCCTCCAAAATACACTCCCCAGGAAGAGGAATGGGCCAGAAAGAAGGGAGCAAGAGACAATGGAAGACTGATGGATACTCCCAACTCATAGGGTTTATGTCCAGAAACAGTTAGCCCATAGGTAGTCCTCCAGCAGCATGAACTCAACTCATTTAGGAAGGGCTGCCCTAGAAGCTTATTAGGCAGGTACTAACTAATTTCCTGTCTACCCTTCTTGGTTGTCTCAGTCTCTCAGCATTGCCTCCT